>NC_084625.1:28332480-28669980 GCF_033978795.1 Nerophis ophidion | reverse complement strand
CAATCAATGTTTACTTATATAGCCCAAATCACTAGTGTCTCAAAGGGCTGCACAAACCACAACACAAACCACTAGGACATCCTCAGTAGAGTCCACATAAGGGCAAGGAAAACTCACACCCAGTTGGACGTCGGTGACGATGATGACTATGAGAACCTTGGAGAGGACGGAAGCAATGGATGTCGAGCGGGTCTAACATGATACTGTGAAAGTTCAATCCATAATGGATGCAACACAGTCGCGAGAGTCCAGTCCAAAACGGATCCAACACAGCAGCGAGAGACCCGTTCACAGCGGAGCCAGCAGGAAAACATCCCAAGCGGAGGCGGATCAGCAGCGCAAAGATGTCCCCAGCCGATACACAGGCGAGCTGTACATGGACCCCCTCCACAAGGGAGAGTGGGACATAGGAGAAAAAGAAAAGAAACGGCAGATTAACTGGTCTAAAAAGGGAGTCTATTTAAAGGCTAGAGTATACAAATGAGTTTTAAGGTGAGACTTAAATGCTTCTACTGAGGTGGCATCGCGAACTGTTACCGGGAGGGCATTCCAGAGTACTGGAGCCCGAAATGAAAACGCTCTATAGCCCGCAGACTTTTTTGGGGCTTCGGGAATCACTAATAAGCCGGAGTGCTTTGAACACAGATTTCTTGCCGGGACATATGGTACAATACAATCGGCAAGATAGGATGGAGCTAGACCGTGTAATATTTTATACGTAAGTAGTAAAACCTTAAAGTCACATCTTAAGTGCACAGGAAGCCAGTGCAGGTGAGCCAAGATAGGCGTAATATGATCAAACTTTCTTGTTCTTGTCAAAAGTCTAGCAGCCGCATTTTGTATCAACTGTAATCTTTTAATGCTAGACATGGGGAGACCCGAAAATAATACGTTACAGTAGTCGAGACGAGACGTAACAAACGCATGGATAATTATCTCAGCATCTTTAGTGGACAGAATGGAGCGAATTTTAGCGATATTACGGAGATGAAAGAAGGCCGTTTTAGTAACGCTTTTAATGTGTGACTCAAAGGAGAGAGTTGGGTCGAAGATAATACCCAGATTCTTTACCGTGTCACCTTGTTTAATTGTTTGGTTGTCAAATGTTACAGTTGTATTATTAAATAGAGGTCGGTGTCTAGCAGGACCGATAATCAGCATTTCCGTTTTTTCAGCGTTGAGTTGCAAAAATTTAGCGGACATGCATTGTTTAATTTCATTAAGTCACGCCTCCGGCTGACCACAATCCGGCGTGTTGGTCAGCTTTAGGGGCATGTAGAGTTGGGTGTCATCAGCATAACAGTGAAAGCTAACACCGTATTTGCGTATGATGTCACCTAGCGTAGTCGAGATCCCGCACTGTATCTTATCAGTAAGATAAGAGTTAAACCAAGACAGGGCTAAGTCTGACATACCAATTTGTGTTTTGATACGTTCTAATAAAATATTATGATCGACGGTATTGAAAGCAGCGCTAAGATCGAGGAGCAGCAACATAGATGACGCATCAGAATCCATTGTTAGCAATAGATCATTAGTCATTTTTTGCGAGGACTGTCTCCGTAGAGTGATTTGCCCTGAAACCGGATTGAAAGGTTTCACATAGATTGTTAGACGCTAAGTGTTCATTTAAATACTCCGCAACAATTTTTTCAAGGATTTTTGAAATAAAGGGAAGGTGAGACACCGGTCGGTAGTTTACCATGAGGTCAGGATCGAGGTTAGGTCTTTTAAAAAGAGGATGAATAACCGCATTTTTGAATGCTAGGGGAACAGTGCCTGAGGAAAGTGATAAGTTTATAATATTTAGCACTGATGGACCTAATAATACAAAGAGCTATATATATATATATATATATATATATATATATATATATATATATATATATATATATATATATATATATTATATATATATATATATATATATATATATATATATATATATATATATATATATATATATATATATATATATATGTAAGTATATAAGTAATATATAAGTGTTATAATGAAGACAACATATGATGTAAGGGTCTATATCAGCTATATTAGACTATTATCAAAGGCTGACGCAAATTTTTGTTGACAGAAATGTTTTATGTTAATTTTTATTCTACATATTTTCGCAACATTGGAAATCATTAGTAAAATGCAGGCTTCTAACAAGATGATAGAATGGCCAAAGGTATACTGTATATGTGTGTCCAAGTTAAAGGAAACGGCAGGCTGTCTTCTTCTGATGGATTTATTACAATCTTTGCAAGCTGGGTAACGTTTGCTGTGGTCTGTAACAACATGGCACACAAACAACTATGAGAAATGCAGCCAATTTTACATACAGATAATGGACATGTATTATATTTACATGAGACATGTAAATATAAATTAAATACACAGAGGACATAAGTAAAGGAAATTAAATGAGCTCAAATATACCTACAAACGAGGCATACTGATGCATTCTGTACATACATGTAGCCTAAATAGCATGTTTGCATCAATTAGCTTGCAATCATGCAGTGACCAAATATGCATGATTAGCACTCCACACAAGTCAATAATATCAACAAAGCTCACCTTTGTGCCTTCACACGCAACATTAAATGTTTGGTGGACAAAATGAGACAAGGAATGAGTCGCATAAAACACTTCTTTCTGTAGGAGCATCAGAGAAATTTGTACATGTAAACAAACTACGATGAGTTCAAGGATCGCTCAAATTAGTAGGACAAAACAGTGCTAGCCAAACGCTGTCATTAGTGAAGTATGTTTAATGTAAACATTGGGATTTCTAACAATTAAGACAATTAAGGGTTGTGTCTTGTTTGTCCTCCATCAGAAACCATAAAAAACAAAACAACTTTTTTTTTTAAACTTTTTTCATTTGCACACATCTTTAAATAAAAAACTCCAGGGAGCCACTGGCAGCGCTAAAGCAGAGCTGTGGGTTGCTGACCCCCAAGATAGACCAACAATTTTTGCAGCTTAAACAGAGAACAAACAATTGAGACCAATTTTGAGAGATTTTTAGATGGTTAGAGGTAGGGCTGCATGATTATGGCCAAAATAATTATCACTATTATATTTTTCAACATTGAAATCCTGATTTATTAATTATGATTATTTAATATCAAAGACCTTTTTGAAAAGTAAAAAGTCAAGGACCTAGATTTCCCTTGCCTGGACGCGGGTCACCGGGTCCCCCCTAAGGAGCCAGGTCCAGAGGTGAGGCACGATGGCGAGCGCCTGGTGGCCGGGCCTGTCCCCATGGGGCCCGGCCGGGCTCAGCCTGAAAAGGCAACGTGGGTCCCCCCTTCAATGGGCTCACCACTCATGGGAGGGGCCAAAGAGGTCGTGTGCAGTGTGAGCTGGGCGGAAGCTGAAGGCAGGGCACTTGGCGGTCCGATCCTCGGCTGCAAAAGCTACCTCTTGGGACTTTAAATGTCAGCTCGCTGGGGGGGAAGGAGCCTGAGCTGGTGCGCAAGGTGGAGAAGTTCCGGCTGGACATAATCGGACTTACTTCGACGCACAGCTGGGGCTATGGAACCAGTTCTCTCGAGAAGGGCTGGACTCTTTTTCCACTCTGGGGTTGCCAGCAATGAGAGACGACGGGCTGGGGTGGCAATTCTTGTTGCCCCCCCGGCTCAAAGCCTGCACAATGGAATTTAACCCAGTGGACGCGAGGGTAGTTTGGGTTGGGGGACGGTTCATGACCATTGTTTGTGCTTCTGCAACAAACAGCAGCTCAGAGTATCCACTCTTTTGGGATTCCCTTGAGGAGTACTGGAGAGTGTTCCCCCGGGTAATTCCCTCGTTCTGCTGGGGGACTTCAACGCTTATGTTGGCAATGACATTGAAACCTGGAGAGGCGTGATTGGGAAGAATGGCCGCCCGGATCTGAACCCAAGTGTTGCTTTGTTTTTGGATTTTTGTGCTCGTCACGGATTGTTCTTAACAAACACAATGTTCAAGCATAAGGGTGTCCATATGTGCACTTGGCACCAGGACACCCTTGGTCGCAGTTCCATGATCGACTTTGTAGTTGTGTCATCGGATTTGCGGCCTCATGTTTTGGACACTTTGGTGAAGAGAGGGGCAGAGCTTTCTACTGATCACCACCTGGTGGTGAGCTGAATCCCATGGTGGGGGAGGATGCCGGACACACCTGGCAGGCCCAAACGCATTGTGAGGGTCTGCTGAGAACGCCTCGCAGAGTCTCCTGTCAGATAGAGTTTCAATTCTCACCTCTGGAAGAACTTTGAACATATCAAGAGGGAGGTGCTGGACATTTAGTCTGAGTGGACCATGTTCCGTGCCTCTATTGTCGGGGTGGAATGGAGCTGTGGCCGCAAGGTAGTTGGTGCCTGTCGTGGCGGTAATCCTAGAACCCGCTGGTGGACACAAGTGGTGAGGGATGGCGTCAAGCTGAAGGAGGAGTTCTATCAGGTCCTTTTGGCTCATGGGACTCGAGAGGCAGCAGACAGGTACTGACAGGCCAAGAAAAGTGTGGCTTCAGCAATCGTGGAGGCAAAAACTCAGACATGGGAAGATTTTGGTGAAGCCATGAAAAACGACTTCCGATATGCATCCAGGTTTATTGATGTATGTTATAATGTCTTTTTATTACAGCGAGTTAATCCTTTTTGAGGGGAATTGAGGGGATTATTATGATGCATTCAAGACTCCTACAGCCTGAGGGAAGAAGCTGTTACAGAACCCGGAGGTTCTGCTTCGGAGGCTGCGGAACCTCTTCCTAGAGTCCAGCAGTGTCACACGTGGATTTGGATTTGTTTTGCTTCTTCCATGCAAAGGATGATTGGCACGAGCCAGACAAGAATTCAGGTACATATTTGTTTATTTAAACACTATAATAAAGAAATAAACAAACTAAGGGCGCTCACAAGGAGGTACAGAACTTGGCTACAAAATACAAACAGGAAAACAAAAACACTTGAGCGATGGCATGAATGAACTATGGACATAAACAAAAGGACTTAGCACAAAATCATTTAACTGTGACTATATACAACAACTTACTTGACATGGAACTATGGACGAGGGCATGAAGGAGGTGCAGCAAGGGTAGCGTGTGTGCGTGAAGGCATGAAGGCAAGCAGGCAAGCAAAGTTCCGAGAACGATGAACAGAAAGCAAATGACTTAAGTAGTAGCAGTGGTAATGACAAACAGGTGTGAGAGCTGAGGGACGGGGCGTGACTAGGATGGCAAGGTGAAAATCAATGGGTTGGCATGGAAACAAACAAACCTAGGAAATGCAAAACATGAAGCAAGAGTCCAAAAACAAAACAAAACATGACAAAACATAAACCTTGCTTAACAGGCATGACAGTGCCCCCCCATTAAGGACATATTCCAGATGTCTAAAAAAAAAAAACTATCATGGGAGAGCGGGAGGGGGACATGGCGATGGATTGCCAAACCACGTGTCCACGTATCCATCGGGGCAGAGTCATGTGGCGGCGACGCATAGAGGACCGAGGTGGGCGACCCGGGAATGGCCATATCCGTGGCCGGCCCCTTTGGTGTGGTGGACGACCATGTGGAGACCACAACTGTGGCCGACGAGGAGGGCGTGGCGGATGACCACATAGTGGCCACAACTGTGGCCGACGAGGAGGTCGGCACCCTTGGCGTGGCGGACGACCACATATTAGCCACATCCGTGGCTAATACGTGGCAGGCGATGAAGCTCGGCGTGGCGATGGCGTTGGCGTTGGCGCTCGGCTTGGACTTGGCGTTTGGGCTCAGCGTGGACTTGGACTTGACGCTCAGCATGGACTTAGCGCTCACCGTGGACTTGGCGCTCGGTGTGGACTCGGCCCTCGGCGTGGACTTGGTGCTCGGCGTAGACTTGGCGGTCGGTGTGGACTTGGGCTTGGCGGTCAGCGTGGACTTGGGCTTGGCGGTCGACTTGGACTTGGGCTTGGCGGTCGACTTGGACTTGGGCTTGGCGGTCGACTTGGACTTGGAGGCGCTTGGCGTCGTTGAGCTGCAACTGGGGCGCTTGGCGTTGTGGAGCTGCGACTGGCGGCGCTTGGCGTCGTGGAGCTGCGACTGGCGGCGCTTGGCGTCGTTGAGCGGCGACTGGCAGCGCTTGGCGTGGAGCTGCGATTGGCGGCGCTTGGCGTCGTTGAGCGGCGACTGGCAGCGCTTGGTGTGGAGCTGCGACTGGTGGCGCTTGGCGTCGTGGAGCTGCGACTGGCGGCACTTGGAGTCGTGGTGCAGGCACTTGTACAAGCCGTGGACGTGGACTTGGTGCTGAACTTGAACTTGGACTTGGTGCAGGACTTGATCTTGGTCATGGACTTGGCGCTAGCCGTGGAGCAGGTCGTGTCGCTAGCCCTGGACTTGGTCGTGGTGCTAGCCTTGGACTTGGACTTGAACTTGGTGCTAGCATCAGACCTGAAATTGGAGCTAGCCGTGGACCTGAACTTGGTGCTAGCATAGGACTTGGTCTTGGGCTTGGACTTAGACTTGGACTTGGTGTTGGTGGAGGTGGCCTCGCTGGAAGCTGCGGCTTAGCAGGCCAAAAAACTGGAGGTGGGGGACGTGCTGGTCGCTGTGGCTTGGAACCGCACTGGGCAGAACCAACCAACAAGCTCGCAGCCCCAGCCAACCCCTCAAGGAGTGGCTCCCAGACACTCTCACCGTGACACGGAATAGTGTCTTGGGGTGGGCGGGGGGCGGTGAGGAGGAGGGCAGAATCTTCCCCTTTAAATCGTCCATATTGTCTTTTTTTTATTGTCTTTGTTTGATTATTTGAAAAAAAATATTGTGGCTTGGAGGGAGCTTGAGTCCTGGGGGGCGTGGCATGAACTTTGGATGGCTATGACAGATATGATCTATTGTGCAATATCATTTTTTTGTAGTAATTAATCATGGTTATGGGGTGTGAGTCATCTGATGGAGGTGGGTGATCAAATGTGAAAGTCCTGAAAAAAAAATCTTCCTGGTCTGTGATGTAATCTGTTGACGGTGGGTGACGTTCTCATGGGGAGTCCGGGCAGCACGCAGTCCACTTCCGCCCTGAGTGGGAGGAGCTTGAGGGCGCGACGCTTCCTGTTTGCACGCAGCAGCTTTACCAAGCGAGCTCCGTCTGAAACGGCGCTTCCGGGAAGACGGCATGGCGTCATCTTCGGACCAAATGGACTTTATTGGCACCAGTTTTCCATTTGGCCCCCACATCATCTCTTTGTGCCCCATGGAGGAGTAGCGCAGCATTTCTTCCTCCATTGCTCGCAGTACCGCCAAAGACGCCTCGTCCAATCCTCCTGCGAAGAAGCTCTTGTGCTGGGAACTTCCTGTCACACATGGACTTGGATTTGTTTTGCTCCTTCCACGCAAAGGATGATTGGCACAAGCCAGACGAGAATTCACGTACATATGTGTTTATTTAAACACTATAATAAAAAAATTAACAAACTAAGGGCGCTCACAAGGAGGTACAGAACTTGGCTACAAAATACAAACAGGGAAACAAAAACACGTGCACGATGGCATGAATAAACTATGGACATAAACAAAAGGACTTAGCACAAAAGCATTTAACTATGACTATATACAACAACTTACTTGACATGGAACTATGGACGAGGGCATGAAGGAGGTGCAGCAAGGGTAGCATGTGTGCGTGAAAGCATGAAAGCAAGCAGGCAAGCAAAGTTCCCAGAACGATGAACAGGAATCAAATGACTTAAGTAGTAGCAGTGGTCATGAGAAACGGGTGTGAGACCTGAGGGACGGTGCGTGACTAGGATGGCAAGGTGAAAAAATCAATGGCTTGACATGGAAACAAACAAAACCAGGAAATGCAAAACATGAAGCAAGAGTCCAAAAACAAAACAAAACATGACAATACAAAAACCTTGCTTAACAGGCATGACAAGCAGTGAAAACAGTCCTTGGTGGGGGTGGGAGGAGTCTTTGCACATTTTCTGGGCCCTGGTCAGGCAGCGGCTTTTTGCGATCTTCTGGATAGGAGGAAGAGGAGTCCTGATAATCTTTTCCGCCGTCCTTACCACTCTCTGGAGAGACTTCCAGTCTGAGGCATTGCAGGCTCCGCTCCAGACAGAGATGCTGTTGGCAGCAGGCTCTTTATGGTGCTTCTGTAGAATGTGGTGAGAATGGGGGGAGGGAGCTGTGCTCTTTTCATCCGACGCAAAAAGTGCATGCGCCGCTGAGCTCTTTTTACAAGAGCTCCGGAGTGTAGGGACCAGGTTATATTGTCAGTGATCTGCACCCCCAGGAACTTGGTGCTGCTTACCATCTCCACCGCTGTGCCGTTGATGAAGAGTGGAGCGTGGATGGACTGGTGCTTCCTGAAGTCAACGATGATCTCCTTGGTCTTGTCGACGTTCAGGACCAGGTTGTTGGTTCTGCACCAGTCAATTAGATGTTTCACCTCCTCCCTGTAGTCCATGTCAATGTTGTCACGGTTGAGGCCCACAACTGTCGTGTCGTCCGCATACTTCACAATGTGGTTAGTAGTGGACCTGGCGCAGCAGTCATGAGTCATCAATGTGAACAGCAGCGGACTCAGGACGCAGCCCTGGGGGGAGCCGGTGTTAAGGGAGATGGCACTGGAGGTGTTGTTGTTGAAATCATGTTTTCCTGCACCAAGCCTGCAATCTCTGCATCTTGGGGTTCATCACCTACACTTTGTGACAATTCTGTTACAAACAGAGAACAAGGAAATGGGATAATATTGCAATGATGTGAAAAGGGATAGGATTAAATAAGCTCTGCTTCTTCCTACTCCTTTTCAGACGTGCTGGAATAAAACAACTGGAAACATGATGCATTACATTGTATTGTATGCATGTTCAAAATAAACTGAAACTGAACTGAACTCTATTGTCCGGAAAATATGGTATTCGTTTGAATTGTATTTATACAATTAAAAACTAAATATTGCTTAATAAAACAACACTATTTCAGGTACTTTTTTTAAAACCATAAATGTATTCCTTTTACTTTCTGGGATGGTAAATGGCATCGATTCGGTGGAATGGCCCAAACACGCTGCCACTACTTTGTGCTCTTTGTTAAATCAGACATGTACAAAGAATAACGCGAGAGCCGCTACAAGGACAACAGGTGCGAGGATGGAAGCGATCACAAACCAAGCAACTAATTGAAGGTCAATCCAAAAAGTTGTTTTCAATTTGAGATCAAAAGGACTCAACATAGGCGGTGTGTTCATTGTCAGCTGGGAGATTTTTACTGCAGGAGTAGACCCAATCGGAAGAAGTCTGCTCCAAATAAAAACAAAAAGTGTTTTTTCCACAGATGTAATCAGCAGCTATGAACAGAACCTGTTCCACGACATGAGCAATGAGCCGCCATTGAAAACAGATGAACTGCATTGGGTTGACTTATCTAAACTGCAGCCACTCCTTTCCATCTTTGCCTCCATCAGATATCATCTGATGTGCTGAGGAATAGTGAAGGAAAGGAGATGAATGGAATATGCTTTAAGACACCTTGACTAACAGCTCTCTGTTTTTTTTCCATCTTGCACCCGCTTCCTGGTGTGAGCGGCCATTGCTCCATCATGTAGTGCTAACATTGTGAATGTAGTCCCTCGCCCTCTGCCGCCACTTCCATCTTCGTTCTCGCACTCCATCGCTGCAGGTGTGACTGAGTGATGGCGTTTTATTGCAGGCTGCGAACAGCAAAGTACCTTTAAAATAAATTGTACAGCTATATTTATCTTTTTTTGGAGTGGGGGAGGGCTGCTGTATTCTCCTTTTGCACAAATGTCCACTTTTTGCTCTTAAGTTGCCATGCGTTCTTCCAGGGTGCCAAAACTTGTTTTTCTCTTCAAATCCTGCTTTAGCTTCAGTCACTGTTGTTATTGTCTGCAAGTCATTGGCCGGTTTGCGTGTAAATCAAAATAAGCAGCATCACTAATCAGTTCCATCGTTGTCTTCATGCAGTCATTGACTGGTCTACTAGTTACTCATTTCACACAGTTTAATTTGTGCCGAAAATTTTATTTCAGATCTCATATGTCTTGTACATGTTAAGAACGGGCAATAAACAGCACCTTGAACATTGTTGGTTCTATTACAGCAGGGGTCTCTAACTCACTTTACCTGGGGGTCACTGAGGTGGTCTGGGTGAGGCTGGGCCGCAAAAAAAGATTTCTTAAAAAAAATTGTGCATATTCCCCAGCATGTCCAGTTGTATGATGACGTTTTAAATTGTATGCCTTGTGCACTGCAACTTTCTCTGTGCAAATAAGAAACGTTGGGGTGCCCCTGTGCTCAACAAAGAAATGTTGCCTCTCCCACTTTTCCTGGAATTGCCTTTGCTCATCACTAACCTTTCCCTTCAATGCAGGCTTTGAAAAAGACATGTTTGAGGTTGTGGAATATATTTGTATTTAGCCGACGCACGGAGAATAATGTTATTTCCGCAATGTGCGTTGTTCCGCTTTTCCTCTCTACAGCCACATGGCGGTCGGTGGATAATAGTCGGGAAAGTACCGGGATGGCGAGCGCAAATAGTGATGACTGTTATCCGGCGTCATATAGAAATATATATAGTGTTCATTGTGTGATGCAATGCAAATTAAACAATTAAAAAAAACAAATAACGGTTTGAATTGGTCCAGGTTATCGGGGACTGACGGACAGGTGTCACGGTGTGATTGCAGCCAGGAACGTAAGAAAACCCCTTGTCTCCATGGCAACGTCTCTGTCGCTTTCACTCATTTGCCGCTTTTCCACTAAAGCAGGGGTAGGCAATCCAGAAACTTGATAGGGCCATTTTGGACACAAATAACAGAACGCTGTCAAGCGCCATTTATATAAAACTTGCGGGCCGCACTAACATTAAACTTTCATATTAAGGTGGAGGCCGCAATATAATAATAATAATAAGTGGGGAGAGAGTCAACTTCTCGGCACCTTCATATCTGCTGACCTGTCCTGGACCCAAAATACAACTGTGGTCATCCGAAAGGCCTCTCAGAGACTCCACTTCCTGAGGGTGCTAAGAAAGAGCAGACTGGAGTGACAGCTGATGGTGACCTTCTATCGCTCGGCTGTCGAGAGCCTGCTGACGTATTACATAACAGTGTGGTACGCCAGCTGCACTGAAGCTGACAAACAGGCGATTCAGAGGGTCATAAAGTCTGCACAAAAAATCACCGGCTGTCCCCTGCCCTCCCTGAAGGATTTACACAACTCCCGTTGCTTTGACAGAGCAAAAAACATTACCAAAGGACAGCACACACCCTGGCTTCCACCTGTTCGACTTGCTACCATCGGGCAGGCGCTACAGGTGCATCAGAGCCAGAACAAACAGGCTCAGAGACAGCTTCTTTCCCAAAGCTGTCATCATTTGGAACTCTAACGTATAAATAATAATTCACCCCTAAACAACATTATGCCCTAATACTTTACTGTGCAAAAGTACCCTTCGAGTGCAATTCGTCCGACACTGATTGTTATTTATTACTTCGGTACTCTTGTCTTGTTCTGTATATTGTACAGTATTTTGTATTCCTATAGTGTTTTGTATATTGTACAGGATTGCTTATTATTTTTATTGGATGGTAGTCTGTTTAATTCAATTGTTAGTTTTTTTTCCTTTATTACCTCTTGTATTATTTATTTCACCCCATATTTGTTCAGACTACCGCATCTTAAGTTGGAGTCTTTAATCTCGTTATATGCAAATAAAATGACAATAAAGTCCAATCTATTCTATTCCATTTTAACGTCTCGCAGGCCAATTGCGGGCCGCATGTCTGAGACCCCTGCATTACAGCCTTCAGGCCCAAATATGTCGGCCTCTATACTGTACCTAATTGTCTTGTTCCGCGAGTCTCCCTCTAGGTATCGGTCCGTCTTTTTGTAAATCATCATAAGCAGCATTGCAGGTCATTTGGAATTAACCAATCAAGTGAAGATGCCTGTAATGACTGTATCTTTAAGTAATTGGACCAATGACTACAGATACTAGACTGCAATGGAATGTTGACAATCAGTTATGCTGCTTGAAGGTAGTTTTTGACCAATGTCAGCATGACAAATGATCAAACTAACCTATGATTAAAGCTGCCTGGCATAAATGAGAAGAAGACCAACCAATGACTGCAGAAAGACCGCGGTGGAACTGAAACGATCAGTGATGCTGCTGGAAAGACTGACATACTGTATGACCAATGTCGGCGTGAAAACTGATAGAACTAACTCATCAGTGAAGACGCCTGTAGGTGGACTGACCATTGACTGCAGAAAGACTGGGTCGGAACTGTAACAAGACTGTAAAAGACTGAATATAACCCATGTCAGCAGGAAATTTGGTGGAGCCAACCAATCAAGGAGCTCCCTTTAAAATCTCACATAAAGACTGATCAATGTTGGTATGGATACTAGGATAAAACTGACCAATCAGTGATATCGCCTGTAATGATTGCTATGCATACTGATGGATGACTTCATGAAAATCTTCAAAACAGGTTGGTAGACGGATGGCTTCATTTGGACAATGATTTAACTGACCAGGGATGCTACCTATTTGACAAATTGATGGACCTGTAACAATCTTATTCTACAGTATGTTAATCTGGTATCAGTGATGATGTTGCTTTGTAGCACAGCATCACTGTTTGTACAGTTCCATCACATTCTTTATTCAGTCATTGGTCATTCTACCAGTTGTTACAAGCAGCTACACTGATTGGTTGGTACCATCAGTTTTCTTACTGATATTGGTCAATCTATACCAGGGGTCACCAACGCGGTGCCCGCGGGCACCAGGTAGCCCGTAAGGACCAAATGAGTACCCCGCTGGGCTGTTCTAAACTTAGCTCAAATAGCAGCACTTACCAGTGAGCTGCCTCTATTTTTTAAATTGTATTTATTTACTAGCAAGCTGGTCTCGCTTTGCTCAACATTTCTAATTCTAAGAGACAAAACTCAAATAGAAATTGAAAATTCAAGAAAATATTTTAAAGACTTGGTCTTAACTTGTTTAAATACATTCATTATTTTTTTTTACTTTGCTTCGTATGACTTTCAGAAAGACAAGTTTTAAGAGAAAAAATACAACCTTAAAAATGATTTTAGGATTTTTAAACACATATACCTTTTTACCTTTTAAATTCCTTCCTCTTCTTTCCTGACAATTTAAAATGTAAAGCCCACCAGGCTGCACCAAACTTTTGGTGCCTTTTTGACACAAAAAAGTACAGTGGTGTATGCGCAGCAGCTATGAAGGTTGCAAGCCTGTTTGCTTCAACCTATCTTTGTGAATCAGCCTTTTCTGACATGAACTTCATCAAGAACAAACACAGAACACACTTCACTGATGCACATCTGCAAGACTCACACAGAGTTGCAATGTCAAATTACACAGCAGAGTACAACACACTAGTTAACAGCAATGCCGGGCTTCCCACTATCTGACAAAGACACAGATAACAGATTTGGTGTCCAGTTCAAAGTGGGACATGATTTATTCAAAAATGTGAAAGTTGACTTTTGTATTTTACATTAGTTATTATTTGTACAAACATGGTGCAAAGTAATTCATGATTTTTTAAAAACATGTTAGTGGCTAGCTAGTTAAAATGGGATAGTGTGATTTCACAAGACTGTCTTAGAAGTGATCATTTGAAAATGTTCAATTTGAAAAATGTGCACTTAGAAAACAAATAAAAATAAAGTGTTGCATATTGATATTTATCTGTTTCTATACTGTATATATTTAATGTGAGAAATCATTAAGACGATCAGTGTTTCCACAAATATAAATATAATTAATTATTAATAATAAATAAAAGATATACTTGTATAGCGCCTTTCTACCTTCAAGGTACTCAAAGCGCTTTGACACAACTTCCACATTTACCCATTCACGCACACATTCACACACTGATGGAGGGAGCTGCCATGCAAGGCGCTAACCAGCACCCATCAGGAGCAAGGGTGAAGTGTCTTGCTCAGGACACAACGGACGTGACGAGGTTAGTACTAGGTGGGATTTGAACCAGGGACCCTCGGGTTGCGCACGGCCACTATCCCACTGCGCCAATAATAAAATATAGTTAAAGGTAAATTGAGCAAATTGGCTATTTCTGGCAATTTATAGAAGTGTGTATCAAACTGGTAGCCCTTCGCATTAATCAGTACCCAAGAAGTAGCTCTTGGTTTCAAAAAGTTTGGTAACCCCTGATCTATACAGTATGTCAGTCTTTCAAGAAACATTAATGATTGTTACAGTCATGTCACAGTCTTTCTGCAATCATTGGTCACTCTACCAGTCAGTTATCACAGGCAGCTTTACTGATTGGTTGGTTCCATCAATGTCCATTCCAACATTGGTCATTTGCCAATTTCAAGCAGCATTGCACATAGTCACAGTTCCATCACTGTCGGTTTTTACAGGCAGCTTTTTCCATTAGTTTTTTCTGACAATATTGCTTATACTGAATGTTAGACTTTTAAATATTATGACTAATTGTTGTGTCCCTTTAGAGCTCTCGTTCTCAACCTGGGTTCGACTGAACCCTAGAGGTACGGGTAGTTGGCCTCAGGGGTTCGGCGGAGCCTCCGCCGCGGAGGTCAGGACAAACCCGACTCATCGTTTAAATAAAAACTTCTCCTTATCGGCGTATTATGGATACCCCCAAACAATGTTCCCTCTAATTTTCCATCTGCATTTGCAGGTGTGTAATTTGTTGTGAGTACATGCCCAGTGTTGGTTTTGTTCTTTGAACAAGGTGATTAATTTTGTGCACCAGTAAAAATTTGTATAACTTTTTCTTACATTTAAAAAAAAAACATTTTATTTTTCTCTAAAGAAGGGTTCGGTGAATGGACATATGTAACTGTTGGGATTTGGTACCTCCAACAAGGTTAAGAACCACTGCTTTAGAGTCTTTCTGAGGTTATTGGTCAGTCATGGTTGGTTCCATCAGTTTTTATGCAGAACATGGTCATGCGCCACTTCTAAGCAACATCACATATTAGAGTTCAATCACATCTTCACGTAGTCATTGGTCAGTCTACTTTTCATTACAAGCACCTGTAATGATCGGTTGGTTCAATCAGCTTCCATGTCGACATTGGTCATATGTCAGTCTTTCAAACAGTATTACAGACTGTTCCGTTCAATTGCGTTCCTCACGGAGTCATTGGTCGGTCTACCATCTGCAAATGAAGCAGTAAGCCTAATGCTAATGCTAAGCAAGTAAATATTGCAATGTTAGGCAGATGTAATCAAGCTTTGAGAGAGCGTGAAATGTTGTCTAGTTATAAGAGCCTACATGACTTAAAGGATGCCTTAGGGGTGCTGCTTTTACGTTACCATTTCCCAATTAAAACCAGATGAGGATCGTGTTAGTTGAACATAAACATAAATATTCATTTATTATTCAGCCAGCGCTCTGTATCCATGATGTATTTTTGACATTTTTTCTGACAGCAGATACTTCTTTTCAATAAAATTCCACTTCAAACTATACTTGTTTCTTTTCCAGAGATATATTTATATTATTAACCACTTTAATGTGAATGACTTCCTGATGGAAGAAAGGCAGAGTGACGAGTAGCACCATAGTAGACATTAGACATATAGCCTCGGGCTGTGCCACACACCGCCCCCGCATCCATAAATGTACAGCATGTACATATATCAATGCAAAAACATGCCCAAAGCTTGAATTTTAATTATGCTGCTTTATTAAATAATAATCACTGAAATTTTACATGAGCATAATTTATTACATTTCTAATGAACGACAGGGAAGAAATATGCACACTCCACACATCATGTTGCTGCTAATTCCTGGACATTACATGTTTGGAACAGCTGTCGCAGCGGAATAATTTATCGAAACAAATGCTCTATTTTACGCCGGGCCCCAATTTAATGTGACCAGCACTAAAACATGCAATACGGAGGCATGCAATATGCATGAAATTATGCTAATGCTCGACACAAATACATCGATGTATGGTCAATGTACATTTATGATTGCTTTACTTAAATCTCCTCAACACACGGACTAATGAATGTCAAAATTATTGATATTGGCGAGAGGAAAATATAGTCAGAAGACAACTCTTCATTGGCCCCATAACAAGGTACATGTTTGTTATAATAGCTTGCAGTAATGTAGAACAAACCAATAGTTCAGAGGTACTCAATAGGTAGTTTCCGCCGTGGATCTGGAAGCAGACTGCATTCATTCAGACTTGACCTGTTTATTTTTGAGAAAAACGTGTAGTTAAAACAAATTATTGAGCCTTTATGGTCATCTTAATTTAACACGTGCAGCTTTTTTTAACCAGGTTTTTAATCATGTTTTCAATATTAGTGAAATATCAATTAGTAGGTTGCGAAAAAGAAGATATTATATTTTCTAAGTAGTATCTCTGATCTCAAATATCTAGACTTGTTTCCGAGTAAATGTGTTACGGTCAATACAGTGATTGTTTTATTGGAAATGTTCGAGAAACTTCATCAAGGGAAAATGCAGGAAATCAGAACGCGCTCAATAAAAAAATATACATTCTATTTCCAAGCACTTCAGGATGTTCAAAAGCAACACTATTTAACATAATTACAGTTGTGATCAAAATTATTCAACCCACACACAATTTGGGTGTTATAGCAAGTTGGACATTTATTCCGTAGTTTGTTTATAGTCATATCAAATAAAGATCCATTAAATAGAAAAATGCAACTTGAATTACAACATTATATTTTGTAGCATACCAAACAGTGTCATTTCTCTTAATATCTCATTGACAAAAGTATTCAACCCCTTGAAGATCATAACTAAATAAGGTTTTTTCAATCAGGTGTTGAAAACACCTGTAGATGTGATTAGAACCATAACGAGCAACAATTAAACTGATTGAAAAAGACTGTGACGGTCAGCTTCTTGTAGATGGTCAATGGTGTATTTGCAACATGGTGAAGTCCAGGGAGTGGTCAAAGAAGTCAAGAGAGGAAGTAATTTCTCTTCATAAGAAAGGATATGGATATAAGAAAATAGCAAAGACTTTACACATTCCAAGATACACATTTGGGAGCATAATTCACAAGTTTAAAGCTAAAGGCACAGTGGAAACACTACCTGGGCGTGGTAGAAAGAGGATGCTGTGTGCGTACAGTGGTGAAAAACCCCCAGGTAACAGCTGAGGAACTACAACAGGACATTGCAGAGGGGGGAACGCAGGTTTCGTCCCAGACAATAAGGCGCGCACTACGAGATGAAGGCCTCCATGCCAGAACTCCCAGGCGCACCCCACTTCTGACTACCAGGCACAAGGAAATAGACTCCAGTATGCCAAAAATCATCTGGACAAACCCCAAAGGTTTCGGGAAAGTGTTCTATGGAGTGATGAGACAAAACTGGAACTCTTTGGGCCTATGAATTAACGTTATGTCTGGAGGAGAAAAAATGAAGCTTTCAAAGAGAACACCTTTCCTACTGTTAAGCATGGTGGGGGGTCAATCATGCTCTGGGTCTATTTCTCTGCCTCAGGTGCTGGGAATCTCCAGCGCGTTCAAGGCATTATGAATTCTATTTCCTACCAGGATATATTAGCTGCAAATGTCATGAAGTCAGTGACGAAGCTGAGGCTTGGGAGACGTTGGACCTTCCAACAGGACAACGATCCCAAGCATACCTCCAAATCAACATCAGAGTGGTTGCAGAAGAAGGGCTGGAAGACTCTGGAGTGGCCTTCACAGTCGCCAGACTTAAATCCTATAGAAAACCTGTGGTGGGACTTGAAGAAGGCAGTTGCAACACGCAAACCCAAGAATATGAATGAACTGGAGGCCTTTGCTCAAGAGGAATGGGCTAAAATACCTGTAGATGGTTGCAAGGAGCTTGTGTCTGGTTATGTATCACGTTTGAAGGATGTAATTACTACCAAAGGGTGTTCTACTAAGTACTAAAGATGCATGTAACTAGGGGGTTGAATCATTTTGTCAATGAGATATTAAAAAAATGTCCTTTTTTGGTATTTTGTAAAATACAGTGTTACAATTTAAGTTGCATCCGTCTATTTGACACATCTTTATTTGATATGACTATAAACAAAATACGGAATAAACTTGCCAAAACACCAAAATTGTGTGGGGGTTGAATAATTTTGATCACAACTGTATACATATAACATATATTGAATTAAGTAAAAAGTAATAGTAAAAAAAAGTCATAACTGAATAAATGTAATTAAATAAATATTACCTAATAGGATATATTAAGTAAATGTCCATCCATCCATCCATTGTTCTACCCCTTGTCCCTTTTGGAGTCGCAGGGGGTGATGGAGCCTATCTCAGCTGCATTTGGGCGGAAGGCGGGGTACTCCCTGGACAAGTCGCCACCTCATGCCAGGCCAACACAGATAGACAGACAACATTTACACTCACATTTACACACGCTTGGTTGCCAATCAATCTATTCCCAGGTGCATGTTTTTGGCAGCATGTTTTTGGCCGTAAGTTATTGTCAAATAAGATAAATATTGAATAGTAAAATAAATAAAAACATTTAAATTAAATAAATATTAAATAATACAATGTATAAAATAAATGACATTAAATATGTAATGAATAATCAAATAAAGATGTATAATAAATAATACAATATATTAATGAGAATACTTGAATAATAAAATATATAATAAAAAAATAAATTTGATAGATATTGAATTGTAAAAATACTTAATACATTTGTAGGGATACATATTAAATAATAAAATATTTCAAATGAGATATTTGTTGAAGTAGATAAATATTAAATAAGAGATATTATATACATGTAATTAAATAAATATGAAATAATAAGATACATCAAATATTTTACTTTTAACATATATAATTAGATATATTACGTAAAGTAAATAAATATTCAATAATAAAATACATTCAGTAAAAGCATATATACAATTTTATAAAAACTAGATAAGATAAATATGAAATAAGATGTATTTAAAAAAAATAGGTTTAAATACATATTGAAGCGTAAAATAGATACATTTAATTAAATGCATGGCAAATGATAATCTATATTATTCATTAAATTGACTTAGGGACGGCGTGGCGCAGTGGAAGAGTGGCCGTGCGCAACCTGAGGGTCCCTGGTTCAATCCCCACCTAGTACCAACCTCGTCACGTCCGTTGTGTCCTGAGCAATACACTTCACCCTTGCTCCTGATGGGTGCTGGTTAGCGCCTTGCATGGCAGCTCCCTCCATCAGTGTGTGAATGGGTAAATGTGGAAGTAGTGTCAAAGCGCTTTGAGTACCTCGAAGGTAGAAAAGCGCTATACAAGTACAACCCATTTATCATTTAAATACATCCAAAAGAACAAGATATATTCACCAAATTAATTGGAATATTTTTTGGGGGAATATAAGAATATGTTGTTATTGATAGGACAGTTGCGACTGAACTGTAAAGCATGATGTGGTGGGCGTGGCCTGCGCACCTAAAGCGAAGAGGGTGTGGCAGAACTGGATGACACAGTTGAGAGTGTTTGTCTAATCACCTGTAGCTCTGTTAAAGGCAGCAGTCGGGAAGGAGAGGCGGTGGTTGATGGTCGTTGTTGGTGGGTAGTGGAGCACGAGTGAGAGCGAGAGCGAGACTTACCCACAAGAGACAAATTGCTGAAAAGCAAACCCAAGGACGATTTATTTAAAAAAACAAACCTTTTGTGAACCTGGAAGAGCCTGTCATGTCGGTGCTTGTTGGTCCGAAGAACTAGGAAGAAAGAGTCTTCCACATATGATACTATGAATTTGACCTCTAACCTTTACTTGAGGATCCCCTGAATAGCTTGCCCTGCTCATGTAAGCCTATACAGAAATTTTACCACAACCACAATATGGAACATACTGTTAACATAACCCGCTGAGTCAAAATGTGCATTATGATCATCACAGTAAAGCAGGGGTCACCAACGCGGTGCCCGCGGGCACCAGGTAGCCCATAAGGACCAGATGAGTAGCCCTCTGGCCTGTTCTAAAAATAGCTCAAATAGCAGCACTTACGACATTTTTAATTCGAAGAGAAACAAAACTCAAACAGAATTTTAAAATCCAAGAAAATATTTTAAAGACATGGTCTTCACTTGTTTGAATAAATTCATTTATTTTTTTAATTTGCTTCTTATTTATAACAATTTTAGAGAAAAAAATACAACCTTAAAAATGATTTTAGGATTTTTTAAACACATATACCTTTTTATCTTTTGAATTCCTTCCTCTTCTTTCCTGACAATTTAAATCAATGTTCAAGTATTTTTTTTTAATTGTAAAGAATAATAAATACATTTTGATTTAATTCTTCATTTTAGCTTCTGTTTTTTCGACGAAGAATATTTGTTTAAATATTACTTCACACTTATGATTAAAATAAAAAATATATATTCTGGCAAATCTACAAAATCTGTGGAATCAAATTTAAATCTTATTTCAAAGTATTTTGAATTTCAAAATTCTAAAATTAATCTTAATCAGGAAAAATGACTAATGATGTTCCATAAATTCTTTTTGAAAGATTTGAATTAGCTAGTTTTTTCTTCATTTTTTTCGGTGGAATTTAGAATTTTAAAGAGTCGAAATTGAAGATAAACTATGTTTCAAAATTATAATTTCATTTTTTTTGTGTTTTTCCTCTTTTAAACCGTACAATTAAGTGTTTTTTTCATCATTTATTCTCTACAAAAAAACTTCCGCAAAAGGAAAAAAAATACAGTACGACGGAATGACAGAAATAAATACACATTTTTTAATATATATATAGATTATTTATTAAAGGTAAATTGAGCAAATTGGCTATTTCTGGCAATTTATTTAAGTGTGTATCAAACTGGTAGCCCTTCGCATTAATCAGTACCCAAGAAGTAGCTCTTGGTTTCAAAAAGGTTGGTGACCCCTGCAGTAAAGGCACCATATTTGGCAGGTGTACTTAAAAATTAAAAGTGTGTCCCTAAAAACTCAGCGGAAATTAGGCTGCTGGGATAGAACACCATTGTTGATGTTAGGCACCCTCTGATAATAAAAAACAGCAGCAAATGTTGGTGATTTTGTTCATAAATACTCATAACTAAATACTATTTATTTATTCCTGGCATCTTTAGAAACAAACGTTCGCTCTGACATTATAGTCAACGTATTTGAAAGCATTCAATATGCTGTTGATAGCTGCTGGTTGTATATCTTCCATAATGGCGACTATGCTGATGATCTAGAGCTATTGGCTCTAAATGGGCCATTATGAATGGAAGACTCCACCTTGGGATGGCGATGAGGGCTCTGACAGATATATGGCAGAGCGGGAATAGGTGGCGGTGATGAGCCACAGGAGTGTACTACAATTCTGCGCTTTCATTCTCTCCTTGTGTCTCTCCACCTCATTGTCACTTCACCTCTTTGTCCTCTGGTTCAATTTTCCAATCACAAGTCAGGAGCAGTCAAGTGCCACACACACGCACACACACACACACACACACGCACACACGTGTCTCTGAATGCTAAAAAGAAAACAGTAAGAATGACTTAGCTGCTGTTTCTTTAAGGTGAATTATGCAGAATTTATGACTGCAGTTTGATCCGGTGTATCACTTTCTGTTCTGCATGTTTTAAGATGTAGTGCGCCACTTTATGTCTGTGTGTGTGTCTGTGGGGAGCGAAGCAGGCTTTCGTGATGCGACGCTCATCCCCAATTACACCGTCTTCAAAGAAAAACTCAAATATGACTCAATTTCATATTTGACACGCTGATAATAAAAAAAGACTTAAAACTATAAAGTCAATTATGGCGCCTTGCGATTAATTAGCGACCGGCATTCATTTCTACTTTTGCTTTTATCACCAAACATTTTTACAAGCTGCGGGGTGATGGTGGTAATATTACCGAATTATGGGATACATTCCCGGGGTTAATTAGGTTGTTCTTTTTAATTAGAATGTGATTGGTTGAATTGGGGTGTGTTATTTTAAGGTGCAAATGAAAGGCAGGACAGGCTGTGGGGGTCATAGACTGCAGGCAACAGTGACCCCTAAACGTTCTGGGTGGAACTGCAATGGATTCTGATAAAATATGAATTCCATCCATTCATCCATTTTTTTTCTACCGCTTGTCCCTTTTGGGGTGGCGGGGAGTGCTAGAACCTATCTCAGCTGCATTCGGGCGGAAGGCGGTGTACACCCTGGACAAGTCGCCACCTCATCGCAGGGCCAACACAGATGGACCGATGACACATTCACACAGTAGGGCCAATAAAATATTTAAAAAAATATATATTTGAAAAATTGTTTTCGTGTTAATAGAATTAATCATACAACCTTTATTAACTTTACATGCAATTTTTTTAGTCACATATTAAGTTGTATAAGTTTAACCCAGTTTAAATAAAAATATAAAATACGCAGTGTACATAAATTTATATATATATATATATATATATATATATATATATATATATATACATATACATATTTATATGTATTCTTAATTGTTTTTCAAGTGTAAAAAGAAGTCAGCTTGGATGAAATAAGACATTCTACCTTGCCTTGTATTACGCATGGGACACAGCTGGAGTCTTAATAATAATAATAATAATAATAGTAATAATAATAATAATAATAATAATAATAGCTTAGATTTATATCGCGCTTTTCTAGACATTCAAAGCGCTCACAGAGAAGTGGGACCCCATCATTCATTCACACCTGGTGGTGGTAAGCTACATCAGTAGCCACAGCTGCCCTGGGGTAGACTGACTTACTGCTTTTGAATGTCAAAACAAGCCAGATAAAAAGCAAAACACACAGAAATATGTTGAAGGTTATAGTGAGCTGGGGGTACCACTTTTTTTTTACCTTTATCATCACATACTTGAGAAGAATGCTTTTCGTTCACGTGTTAAAAGAGATTAGCCTCTATAAATCATAAAACATAACAAAATATAAAAGATTATTCCGTACTTTTTTTTGTAACCGTACTAAATATTTTTCTCCATACTTGTTTTCCAATTGTGCACAAAATCAGGTTATTATTCTTTTTTTTTCTGTTTAAATGATTTTGAAAAATGAACGATACACAAATTATTTTCGGACAAAAATGGTGTTTCAATGCTGCTCATGCTGATTTTGCATCTTGGCAAAAGTGCCACAATTCCAACGGAGGCACAAAAAGCCACAACAAAAAATAAAAAGTTTTGACCAAGGTGAGATTTACACATTTTTTCAAACTTTGACCGTTCATGGCTTCAATAGGAATGCGTGTTGTTTATATTTTAACCAAGAACAGTGCTAAATCTATACTGTAAAAACGGTGCTCGGACAAGAACTTAACAATTGTAAAACACGCAAATCATAAAAAAATGTATATATATATATATGCATTTCTATTTTAATGCATACTTTTTTATATGAAACAGAAATGAAATAAGTAGTGATAAGAAGTATAATAAATAAGAAGTAATACATTTAAAAATAAGAAAAAAAATCTCCAGCAAATAATATCAGCAATACAGAACAGAGAGAACATGCAAAAAAACGACTTGATTGGGTTGTAATGTTTTATGCTCATAATTCAGGGGGTTCCTTAATGCAACCTTGCTTGTTGCAACTGGCATTGGTGCATAATGAGGAAGTGTTGTGGTGTTGTTGTAGCTACTGGCTAGCCTAGCGGGCTTACAGTGTTATGAGGGCTGTTTTTGGCAGGTTACGGTCGTCAAACTTTAAAAAGGCTTCTGTCTGGACCAATTAATATTGTTACGCAACAGCAATTTTTTTGTCCGTCAATTTATTAATAAATATGCATTTTTAACATTTAAAAATGAGTTGTTATATCTTGTTTTCTTACATGTCTGAGACTAATTTGCAACTAGGCTTTGCATGCAGTTGCAATTCCAAGACATTAGATGGCGGTAGTGTTCAGACCGAGGCGTGTAGTCTGGTCCGGGAGTAGTCTTTGCCATAAAGCTGAAAGTGTCTTGTCTTTTGTTGAGCACCCCTAAAGTGTTTACAGTTGTCCCTTGTTTATCGGATTAGACTCGCGCCTTCTATTCATCTATCCATCTTCTTCCATTTAATTAAAGTCGAGTCACAGGGGCATCAACTTATGCGTCAAACTCAAGGCCCGGAGGCCACTTCTGGCCAACCACAACATTTTTTGTGGCCAACGAAGGCCTGGAAATAAAATGTGTCTACAAACTACTTCATCTTTTCCTACTAAATATATTGGTTTTTTCCATTTTGACAGAATAATACTGCATGCAGTTGCATATCTTTTCAACTTTAATAGGATTTAATATTGCAGCCCTTTGAGACACTAGTGATTTAGGGCTATATAAGTAAACATTGATTGATTAATTGATAATATTGCAACACATGTACATTCCACAATTAAAATTCAAATAAATACGTAAATATCTACTTGACTTATATTAGCCATCAAATTGTACACTATAATTATGACAACAGATTATGCAGTAAAAACTGTCAGCTCAGTCGGCAAAATGTTATTGTAAAATACATTGATGATGTAGAAAAAAACAGAGGAGGTGCCAGGTTTTTTTTCATTTTACCGCATATGGTAGAAATTTAATTTTTACAGTGCACAAATAAAACAAGAAAGCAATTGTGTGATATTATATCGAGACACATCTTTATACATATGTAGTTATTAAATTATAACATATTCAAATATTTTTCAGTTACAAGCGTCCCTTTCAAGGCAGCCATAACTGCAAAGTGGCCGTAAATGAAAAGGAGTTTGACACCCCTGTGATGCAGCCACAATATTTGAAAGGCATGAGAGGAAGCGGGGAGCTGATCATTTTGCAATGCAGTCTGTTGAAAATGATGGAAAGTGCCACTCTACATAGCAACTAACGCTCTGGTCAAAGTTGGAATTGCCACAAATAACACTTTAAGATATACAACACTCTACTGCCATCTGTCAGCTAAAGTGCATGGATTCGTCACGCTTCATGTGTCAGGTAAACAGTGACAAATGAGGCCATATGACTCCTCTTCTTACTGAGAGCAAAGGGCGAATGTTTTATGTAAATATTGTACTTATAACACACCAGCTGTTTAATTCTAACGTGCATCTTAGTTGTAGTTGTCATCACCAAATTTGGACGTGTTGACATCAGCATGTAAAATCGCTAATCAGTAGCATGCCTAGACTGCAAAAAGTGAGTCTTTCAAAAACAAGAAAAAAAAAATACAAAAATGAAGGACATTTTATTTGAACTAAGCAAAATTATTTGCCAATGTAACAAGAAAATTTGGCTTGTCAAGACTTTCCAAAACATGTAAAATTAGCTAATGTCAATTAACCCAAAAATACCTTAAAATAAGTATATTCTCACTAATAACAAGTGCGCTTTTCTTGGTATAAAAAATATGAGACTTTTTTGCTCTATATGTCGAAACATATTCTTAAATGAAACAAATGCTAGTGCCATTATCTTGACATAATGATATGCGCTCTGCATTATATTTCTTGAAACCAGCAAACTTATACTAAAAACTAATTTATTGTTTTTAATGGAAAGGCAACAAGGTAACCGCTTGTTACTTTCGGGGTCTCTGAGGCAAATCATATGGTCTGAAAATGCATTTTTCCATGGATAACATGACATCATCGCGCCAAGTGCGTGTTCTTTCAGTCAATTAGTGCGCGTATATACAGCCCAGCCCCCGGGCACATTTGTTTTTTATTGTAATATTAAAAAATGTATCCGACTGTGCATGGACTATGTCTGTTGAAAATTGTTTAAAATGTCACACGTTAAATGTTTAAATATTAACTGTCAGTTTACTGTTCTGTGCCAATTGTACTACTATATGAGTACCTATTTTCTATTGTTTCATTGAAAATAAACCAGCAAAGTCAATTTGGTTGTCATCTGTTTTACAAACGTTTGTAATTATGAGCCACAATTGTGTCAAACTCATGATTTTTTCTTTCAGGCTTGAAATAACAAATTATTATTTAAAAAAAGTAGTTTTATACTTGTGAGTGTTGATGACACAACTGTGCAACAGTTGATATTCTAGTTTCAAGCATGATTTTACTCAATATAGGTCATAACATCTCAGCAATGAGCCGTAATATCTTACTGAGATCATTTAGGACCAAAACCCTTAAAACAAGTAAAACAACATAAAATCTGCTTAGTGAGAAGAATGATCTTATTAGACAGAAAATAAGCAAATATCACTCTTATTTGAGATGTTTAATCTTACTTGGATTTCAATTTTTGCAGTGTCGAAGATGTCGAAAATGTGACTGGGCCGGCACGCTGGAGAGGCGGACGAGACGGCAGGTTATAGAGGAGGCTAAAGGCAGTGCCATCTCAGAATGCCCTAATTGTTATTGTCCGGGTGAAAACCGGGAGAATGATTGCCCCGGAAAATTATCGGTAGGAGCACAGATATTCGGGTGTTTCCCGGAAAGACCGCGAGAGTTGGCAAGTATGTTGCTAGGGCGGGAAAGCCATTCAAAGAAGGTGAAGTAATAAAAAAGTGCATGTTAGATTTTTTAAAGAAATATTTTCTTGCGGCCTAGTCTCACCCAGTTTCTGCATCCAGTGGCCCCCAGATCAATTGAGTTTGAGACCCCTGATTTAGAACCAAAACCCATAAAACAAGTAAAACACTATAACATAAAATCTGCTTAGTGAGAAGAAGGACCTTATCAGACAGAAAATAAGCAAATATCACCCTTATTTGAGATATTTAATCTTACTTGGATTTCAGTTTTTGCAGTGTGTGGTGTATCCAATGTAAGTTAGCATCAATCTTGAAAAAGTGGACTTTTCCTTTTGCGTCTTTTCCATCAAGCATACCTGGGTGAAGTAATTAAAAAGTGCATGTTAGATTTTTTAAAGAAATATTTATATTTTTTAATGAAATCTTTAGATTTTTTAAAGAAATCTTTTCTTGCGGCCCAGTCTCACCCAGTTTCTGCATCCAGTGGCCCCCAGGTCAATTGAGTTTGAGACCCCTGATTTAGAACCAAACCCCTTAAAACAAGTAAAACACTATAACATAAAATCTGCTTAGTGAGAAGAATTATCTTATCAGACAGAAAATAAGCAAATATCATCCCTATTTGAGTTATTTAATCTTACTTAGATTTCAGTTTTTGCAGTGTACGGCGTATCCAATGTAAGTTAGCATCAATCTTGGAAAAGTGGAGTTTTCCTTTTGCGTGTTTTCCATCAAGCATACCTGGGTAAAGTAATTAAAAAGTGCACGTTAGATTGTTTAAATAATTATTTTGTTGCGGCCCAGTCTCACCCAGTTTCTGCATCCAGTGGCCCCCAGGTCAATCGAGTTTGAGACCCCTGATTTAGAACCGAAACCCTTAAAAGAAGTAAAACACTAACATAAAATCTGCTTAGTGAGAAGAATTATCTTGTCAGACAGAAAATAGACAAATATCACCCTTATTTGAGATATTTAATCTTACTTAGATTTCAGTTTTTGCAGTGTATGGCGTATCCTGTGGCATCAATCTTGGAAAAGTGGAGTTCTCCTTTTGCGTCTTTACCATCAACCATACCTGCTTTGCTGGCATGGAAAATCATAATATTACTAAGCTTGAGTGCTGGTCTCCTCGCCAAGTGTTTGAGCGCAGTCTTCATGTGACGTCACAAGCAATCCTTTTTTTTTTGGATTTTACGTGAATCCATGGAATTCGGTAGCCATCCTTCCCACGTAGAACTAATATGGCAGACGTCAGGTAAACAACACTATGTCCCGGCCACGGGAAGGTGCGATTGCACGCCCTGCATGTCACCCCATAACGCACACATTCATGAGAGCCTTCCACACACATCTCATTCCCTCTCCTCCGCCTGCATGGCACGTCATTCCTCCGTCAATCGCCCGCCGCAAAATTGCATGGAGACAAGCTGCCACAGTATTGAGGAATAGCATCATATATACGGGCAATTTCCTCCCCAGGTGTCAGGAATACTTTACCTTATTACGTCTGCGGCAACTCTTAATAAAACAGCCTTGTCTGTATACATATCTCCACGGCAGGCCTGGCCTGTGCCGTATTCGCCATTCGACAGCCGCCTGTTAAATATTTACTTGTGCTGAATGTCAATGGCGGCGGAGGAGGAAGAGGAGGAGGATCTGCGTCGCGAGGCAGTGTCGATATCGCCACAGCGGTGTCGTCAGGAAAAAAAAGTAGAAGCGAGTCAGACCAGGACAGAGGAAACATTGGATGGAATTTCCTGAGCCTGTCTGTCGTCTATTCTCAAATCTATAAAGTATCTTGTCAGGCTTCTGTGCTGACTGTTTTTCACTGGCGGTGGGGGAAAAAAAATGGTGGCTTGATATGAAGCCATATTGTATGATGTCACTGCTTACCAGTAGCAGGACTTATCGTACGTGACTGCAGCTGCACTAAGCAAGGCACGTTTACTTATAGGGCACAATTCGTACAGAAGGCCATTCAAAGTGTTGCACGGATGCGTAAGAGTGCAAGAATGCGTAAAAATCATGAACACAAACAAGACAATTTACAAAACCCAAAACCAGTGAAGTTAGCACGCTGTGTAAATCGTAACTAAAACAGAATACAATGATTTGCAAATACTCTTCAACTTGTATTTGTTGTGTCTTTGACACACTCTGTGCTTCCTGCTGCTGCTGCAAGTGCACACAGAGGCTCTGCTGTCAACTCCAGACACACCTTCACACTCGTCAAGCGGACCACGCCCACTCTCCGGGGCAGCCGGCGACGTCTCTCGCCTCACACACCTGATGTTGATGAAGGAGGGCAGTATAAAAATGGCCGACGCTGACTCCTCGATGTCGGGACGTAAACTACCGTTGTAAGCGGTGTGTCGCCGACTTCCTCTTGAGAGTACTAGTGACTACTTTCTTGTGCCCTTTTGTTTTTCCTGATCCTGTTTCTCCTACTCTTCCACAGTGTTCGTGTCACCTCCGCTGCTTCCCTCCTGGCCCCGCTTTGCCTTCCTGGATACCTCGACCTCATTTTGGACTTTGGACTCGCTCTCCTGCCTCTGGCCCCTTGCTTGGACTTTGGACTCCCTCTGGCTTGCTCCCTCTCGGATTTGGACACCCCTTTTCATCCAACACGCATCTCAACAAACCTCACGGTATCTACGTATGATAAATTCCACACATAGTCTTTCATGCAAACACATAGTAGCATACACACTCCACGTAATCACCAAGACTTCTAATAAACCAGTTGAACTTGACATTCCTTCGCTGTGCCGTCTTCTTCCCCAGTAGTAAACATAACAGTATCCACTTGAATAGACTGCAAAGACAAGATATTGTCAGGTTTGTCACTAACAATTTAGTTATGTTTAGGTTTTATCCTCCTGTGTTTGTTTTTATTTCCTGTCAGCGCTCTTACACTGCAAAAAAATCAGTGTTCAAAAACAAGAAAAAAAAAAGTTAGGAGTATTTTATTTGAAATAAGTAAAATTATTTGCCAATAGAACAACAACATTTGGCTTGTCAAGACTTTCCGAAACGAGTAAAATTAGCTAACCTTAATGAACCCAAAAATACCTTAAAGGGGAACATTATCACCAGACCTATGTAAGCGTTAATATATACCTTGATGGTGCAGAAAAAAGACCATATATTTTTTTAACCGATTTCCGAACTCTAAATGGGTGAATTTTGGCGAATTAAACGCCTTTCTGTTGATCGCTCTTTTTGCGATGACGTCAGAACGTGACGTCTCCGAGGTAATACAGCCGCCATTTTCATTTTCAACACATTGTAAACACCGGGTCTCAGCTGTGTTATTTTCCGTTTTTTCCACTATTTTTTGGAACTTTGGAGACATCATGCCTCGTCGGTGTGTTGTCGGAGGGTGTAACAACACTAACAGGGAGGGATTCAAGTTGCACCACTGGCCTGAAGATGCGAAAGTGTCTGCCGCCAGACCCCCATTGAATGTGCGGGAGTGTGGCCACATTTTACCGGTGATGACAGACATGGCACAGAGATGTATGCATAACCTGCAGATGCATTTGCTACGATAAATTCAACGAAATCACAAAGGTGAGTTTTGTTGATGTTGACTTACAGTATGTCCTAATCAGACAAATTTGGTTGCGGCGTGACTGCCAGCTAATCGATGCTAAAATGCTACGCTAATCGATGCTAACATGCTATTTACCGGCGGTGCTAAAGCAGACATGGCACAGAGATGTATGGATAACCTGCAGATGCATTTGCAACTATAAAGTCAACGAATTCACAAAGGTGAGTTTTGTTGATGTTGACTGCCAGCTAATCAATGCTAACATGCTATGCTAATCGATGCTAACATGCTATTTACCGGCGGTGCTAAAGCAGACATGGCACAGAGATGTACAGATAACCTGCAGATGCATTTGCAACTATATTACGTTTCCTTCCACCCACATTTAATGCGAAAAAAACACTTACCAATCGAAGGATTTAAGTTGCTCCAGTGTCACGAGATGCGAAAGTCCTGATCGTTTGGTCCGCACATTTTACCGGCGATGCTAACGCAGCTATTCGGCCATGCTATGGCTATGAATGGCGTCAATAACTATTCGCTCAATAGCTTCAGTTTCTTCTTCAATACTTTCATACTCCAACCATCTGTTTCAATATATGCGTAATCTGTTAAATCGCTTAAGTCGCTGAAATCCGAGTCTGAATCCGAGCTAATGTCGCTATATCTTCTATATCAGCACTGTATGACGTCACAGGGAAATGGATAGTCGCATCGCAAATAGCGAAAATCAAGCACTTTAAAGCTTTTTTTTAGGGATATTCGGGGACCGGTAAAATTTTGAAAAAAACTTCAAAAAATACAACATTTATTGTTTTTAACACTTTTGAAAATGTGATAATGTTCCCCTTTAAAATAAGTATATTTTCACTAATAACAAGTGCACTACTATATGAGTACACATTTTTTATTGTTTCATTAAAAATGAAAATGCAAAGTCCATTTGGCTGTCATCTGTTTTAATATGGGAGACAAATACAGTTACGTTAGATCCACTATGGATTGGACTTTCACAATATCATGTTAGAGCCGCTCGAAATCCATTGCTTTCGGTCTCCTGGGGGAAGGTGGGGGGTGCCCACATATGTGGTCCTCTCCAAGGTTTCTCATAGTCATCATGGTCGACGTCCCACTGGGGTGAGTTTTTCCTTGCCCTTATGTGGGCCCTACCGAGGATATTGTTGTGGTTTGTGCAGCCCTTTGAGGCACTTGTGATTTAGGGCTATATAAAAAAAACATTGATTGATTGATTGATTGATTGAAATGTGTCAAAGTCCTGATTTTTTTAATGCTTGAAAAAATAAATGGTTACTTTGAAAAAAATTGTTTTATACCTGTGAGTGTTGATGACACAGCTTTGCAACAGTTGATATTCTAGTTTCAAGCATGTTGTACTCAGTATATGTCATCAAATCTCGGCAACAAGCTGTTTTAACTTACTGAGATCATTTAGGACCAAAACCCTTAAAAAAAGTAAAACACTTTAACATAAAATCTGCTTAGTGAGAAAAATTATCTTATCAGACAGAAAATAAGCAAATATCACCCTTATTTGAGATATTTCATCTTACTTTGATTTCAGTTTTTGCAGTGTAGGGTTAGGGTTCAGTTTCCCGCTTGTCTCCCTAAACACAGTTTTCCCCCAGCTGCGGCTGATTAGCACCTGGCCACACCTGGTGTCAATCAGTCGGCTGCTATTTATACCTGCCCCGCCCTCCAGTTAGTGCTGGAGTATTGTAGCTGTAGCTGTAGACTGTTTGCAGTATCCTGTATGCCGATAGCTGTCTTCGAGTTCCTCTTTTTCTGTTTTGTGGGTCCTGTTTCCAGTTTGCCAGGTACTGGTTCCTGGTTTGTGTTTTTCCTGCATTTTTAGGACATTAAACCATGTTTCCTTGCATCCGGCCTGCCGTCTTTGCATCTTGGGGTTCGTCACCACCAATACTTGAGAGATATTTAATGTTCGAACTGAGAAACTTATTTTTTTTGTTGCAAAAAATCATTAACTTCGGAATTCAATTGCAGCAACGCATTGCAAAAAAGTTGGCACAGAAACATTTTTACCACTGTGTTACATGGCCTTTCCTTTTAACCACACTCAGTAAACGTTTGGGAAATGAGGGGACCAATTTTTGAAGCTTTACAGGTGGAATTATTCCCCATTCTTGCTTGATGTACAGCTTAAGTTGTTCAAAAGTCCAAGATCTTCGTTGTTGTATTTTAGGCTATATCCATATTGCGCCACACATTTTCAGTGGAAGATACATCTGAATTACAGCCTGGCCAGTCTAGTACCCGCACTCTTTTACAATGAAGCCACGCTGTTGTATCGCGTGACTTAACATTGTCTTGCTGAAATAAGCAGGGGCGTCCGTGATAACGTTGCTTGGATGGCAACGTATGTTGCTCAAAAACCTGTATGTACCTTTCAGCATTAATGTTGCCTTCACAGATGTGTGAGTTACCCATACCTTGGGCACTAATACACCCCCATACCATCACGTTACTGAGAGTGGTTTTCTGAAGTGTTCCTGAGTCCATGTGGTGATATCCTTTACACAGTGATGTCGCTTTTTGATGCAGTACCACATGAGGGATCGGGGGTCCGTAATATCATCGCTTACATGCAGTGATTTCTCTAGATTTTTTGAACGTTTTGATGATTTTACGGACTATAGATGGTGATATCCCTCAATTCCTTGCAATAGCTCATTGAGATATGTTGTTCTTAAACAATTTGCTCAGGCATTTGTTCATAAAGTGGTGACCCTCGCCCCATCCTTTTTTTGTGAATGACTGAGCATTTCATGGAAGCTGCATTTGTACCCAATCATGGCAACCACCTGTTCCCAATTAGCCTGTTCACCTGTGGGATGTTCCAAATAAGTGTTTGATGAGCATTCCTCAACTTTTTCAGTCTTTTTTGCCATTTGTGCTGGCTTGCAGGCATCAAATTCCAAATGAACTAATATTTGCCAAAAATAACAAAGTTTACCAGTTTGAACGTTAAGTATCTTGTCTTTGTATTTTATTCAATTGAAAATAGGTTGAAAAGGATTTGTAAATCATTGCATTCTGTTTTTATTTACGATTCACACAACGTGCCAACTTCTCTGGTTTTGTGTTTTGTAGAAGCAATTTGGAATAGATTAAATTAAAATCAAAAAGTGGAAATAACATAATTTCAGTTGTTATATGCTCATTTCTATAAACAATTATAATAAATAAAACTAAAGCAATTAATGCTGAAAAGCTAGTTGGAATAGTGAATGCCAACAGTTAGCATGCAGGAGGGGGAATTTTTTATTTATTTTATTTTTTTTCGATTTTTTTTTTTGTCACGAAAAAGGGAGGGTTATTTTTGGGTTGGTGCACTAATTGTAAGTGTATCTTGTGTTTTTTATGTTGGTCTAAAAAAAAAAAAATAATAATAATAATAATATAAAAAAAATAAAAATTAATAAAAAATTCCTCTGCGGCCCGGTACCGGGCCACGGCCCCGTGGTTGGGCACCACTGACAGTAATGATTTCAATGACTTTTAGTTTTATGCCTACCAAATTGGCTAACTTGATAACCTTAGCATGTTACCAACATTGCACCAAATTACATAATATTTTATATTAATTAATAATATAATATAATATAATAATTTATAAGTAAATAATTACTTAATTGTATCCCTACAAAATTGGCTAAAATTATTAACTTGCTAAAAATTAGCATGCTAGCAAGATAATACTCGGCTTACTGATATGCTAAAGGTTTGCAAAGTTTTTTTAAACTGGTATTTTTTCTGAAAAAAGCTTGTTTTTGGTTATTTTATTGTAACCAATTGATACATGTATTTTTGTCCATCTGTCTAATTTAATAGCAACCAATAAACACATTGTGTGTGAATGCCTCAATTCAGCAGCTATACTGAAATGCAGGAGGAATGCAAAATGGTTGTGAGAATATTTTTGAATGTGCAGTAGGAATGGTTTGAAAATTGAAAAATGCTAGTTAAAAGTTCTAGTGGAAAATAAAAGGAAAGCTAGAAACAGTTTGACCATGAAATGGTTTGAATATAGAAATACTGTGAATGTAGGATTGATTTAGAAAAAAATCAGGAACTGTACTAAAATGCAGTATGAATATATAAATAATAAATGTATGTTGTAATAGTAAACTATATAACTGGCTTCAAAATTACCTAGCATGACAGAGTTTGCATACTAATTTTAACCCTCCTTGTTCCATCAATGCTTTCTTGTAGTCAAAGTACCACTGATAGTCACACACACACTAGGTGTGGTGAAATTACTCTCTGCGTTTGACCCATCCCCTTGTTCCACCCCCTGGGAGGGGAGCAGTGAGCAGCAGCGGTAGCCATGCTCGGGAATCATTTTTGGTGATTCAACCCCCAATTCTAACCCTTGATGCTGAGTGCCAAGCAGGGAGGTAATGGGTTCCATTTGTATAGTCGTTGATACGACTCAGCCGGGGTTCGAACTCTCAACCTACCGATCTCAGGGCGAACACTCTAACCACTAGGTCACTGAGCAGGTTTCTAACTTTCTAGCCTTTCAATTAAATACCCGGTCTGCCATACCAGTTTCCAGCTTTGATTAAAAAATTACCTTTGTCCACCCACAAAAGCATTGTTTTGTCCGGCCTAATGTTTTGGTTAATTTTGGGTATGACATTTTTTTTTTCATTACAATAAAATACAGTCCTTGATTTATTTGGAAAAAAATACTTTCAAACAAGCTAACTGAAAGGAAAAGACAGTTGAAACCATGACTAAGATCACAGCGCACTAAAACATACTATGAATATAGAAACTTTAAAGGCCTACTGAAACCCACTACTACCGACCACTCAGTCTGATAGTTTGTATATCAATGATGAAATATTAACATTGCAACACATGCCAATACGGCCGGTTTAGTTGACTAAATTGTAATTTTAAATTTCGCGCGTGCGCGTGACGTCACGCATTGTAGAGGACATTTTGTTCCAGCACCGTTCCCAGGTATAAGTCGTTTGTTTTGATCGCATAATTCCACAGTATTATGGACTTCTGTGTTGCTGAATCTTTTGCAATTTGTTCACTGAATAATGGAGACGTCAAAGAAGAAAGCTATAGGTGGGAAGCGGTGTATGGCGGCCGCCTTCAGCAACACAAACACAGCCGGTGTTTCATTGTTTACATTCCCGAAAGATGAGGAACAGAGCGGTCAAGCGAACACGGTTGGATTGGACCACAGACACCAAGTACAGTGTATTATGCAGCGATCATTTCGAAAGATCGTGTTTCGAAGAGGGTCCCTTGAGAAGGGCAGAAATGGGCATCGCCACGACCAGTCGACTGGTGCTGAAGAAAGGTGCGGGGCCGACCTTCAGGTTGTACAAGTACGACCATATAATCTCACTAAAACACTAGTAACACAAGAGGCAGATAAGGGATTTTCTAGAATTATCCTAGTAGATGTGTCTAATAACATCTGAATCGCTCCCACTGCCCTCGTCTATTTATTTATTTATTTTACATTTTTTGTAGTCCTTCACACTCACTTTCCTCATCCACAAATCTTTCATCCTCGCTCAAATTAATGGGGAAATCGTTACTTTCTCGGTCCAAATCGCTCTCGCTGCTGGTGGCCATGATTGTGAACAATGTTCAGATGTGAGGAGTTCCACAACCCGTGACATCAGGCGCATAACGTCTGCTACTTCCGGTACAGGCAAGGCTTTTTTATTAGCGACCAAAAGTTACAAACTTTATCATCGATGTTCTCTACTAAATCCTTTCAGCAAAAATATGGCAATATCGCGAAATGATCAAGTATGACACATAGAATGGACCTGCTATCCCCGTTTGAATAAGAAAATCTCATTTCAGTAGGCCTTTAAAGGTAAGTTGTAATAGTAGGACTTAAACTCATAAATTAGACTCATATGTAAAGTTGATTAAGTAATGATTAATACATAAAAATATATGCTTTTGGTCCCTTCCTGCATATGATCCCACATCACAATGCCAAACTAAACCAACTGTCAAGTTGACACTTTTGTTGTTACAGGGAGAAATGTAGCTGCTGAAAATCAAACATAATTACCCAGAATTCTTCGGATTAATGGTACTTCGTTTTCGGCTATCTTTGGGGATATATCAATGTCATTTTCTAGACATTAAATATGTTTGGAATGGCGATGATATTGAAGAATGCTTGTTGAAACACACATGCAAGAGGGATGTGTGCTATGGCTATGAGTTGTTTTTTTTCCCTTGGCCTTCGTTTGGACCTCTTGTCCAGGGGCCCAAGCTTGGACAAATTTTTTTTTCTCACCCCCCTATTGTTTACCTGTAACTCACCTTTTTTGTAAGGGGCACCAGAAATTGGCAGACCCGTCAGCGATCCTGTTCTGTCTCCCTGTAATGTTTGTCTGATCTTGAATGGGATTGTGCTGAAAATCTTAATTTCACCCCGGGAATTAATAAAGTATTTCTGATTCTGATTGAAATGCTGGTGGAATATAGAAGGAAGAATATAAACAGTGAGACTGTGAAATGATTTGAATGTAGAAATATTTTGATAGTAGAAATTATTTCAAATGTTGAAATCGCTTTAATGTTGAACATCAGAAACTGTACTGACACATACTATGAATAGAGAAATTATAAATGTATATCGTAACTATTTAAACTACATTAAACTATTTGACTCAAAGATGCAAAATTATCTTAACAAAACGAGTTGTGCAATTGTCACGATGGGGGTTGCAGCTCACTGCAGGGTCGTTCTCCCGGGATGCAGAACGGACAACTCCGGACAAAGCGTGAGGGTACGAGTATGATTTATTTTTATAAATCATAACTTAAACCAAAAAACAGGAAACAAGCTAAATGAAAACGTGCCTTTCGCACAAGACGCTAAAGAACCATAACTTAGTACTGGCATCATAAACAAGGAAACTAACTAGCTGTGGCATCAACAAACAAGACTTACCTGGACCAGGCATCAAGCGTACAATGTTGCCAGGCCAACTGACTGGCAAAAGCAGGCTTAAATAATGCCTCTGATTAGTGCTCGGGTAGCAGGTGAGCAGCCAAACACTAATCAGAGACCGGTGAGCATAATGAGCAACCATGGCAACCAAAGCAAACCCAGGAGGAGCACAACAGGAACTAAAGGAGGTCAAAACTAACAGAAAACACAAAAACATGATCCGGACTAAGGATCATGACAGCAATTGGTCCTTAGACAGATAAGTTATCCATTCAGCCAAACGTTCTAACTGTCAAGGTAATGTCCAACTTTTGTTGTTTAAAGGAGAGATTCAACCGTTTACCAAGAGATTGATTGATTACCTACAGTTCTTACTGCAGCAGTACTTGGTATTCAGCTAATTGTTAGGATATATCATCATATTTTATCATATGTTGGCTGCTTCTATTACATTTTAACTTGCATAAAATCTAACAATTAAAGAAAAAAATTGTTGAAACCATAACTTAAATTGATAGAGGAAATATAGAGGTTGCAGTAGAAATACATACAATTTCTGCTAGAATCCATCAGTCAACATGGGATGACAAAGCTTGTTGTTACAAGATTATTCCCATGTGAAGCTTCACTTAAAGTTTGTATTTATCACAATTAAACAAACTTTATGATGCAGGAATGAATGAACACTACGATAATGCAAATTAGTCATAGAAGAGACTATTGTTTGAATATAAACTGGCAGCCATTGCTTACTCTTAATGCTATTCTTCCATCCATCCATGTTCTACGGCTTATTACCTTCGGGGTCGCGGGGGTCGCTGGAGCCTATCTCAGCTACAATCGGGCGGAAGGCGGCGTACACCCTGAACAAGTGGCCACCTCATCGCAGACTCTTAATGCTATAGGTCAAAATTAATACATTACCCAGGATGCATTTCTGCCAATTATTGCTTTTTTGCTCATTTCAGACTATCCATCCATCCATTTCCTACCGCTTGTCCCTTTTTGGGGGGCGCGGGGGGTGCTAGCGCCTATCTCAGCTGCATTTGGGCGGAAGGCGGGGTACACACTGGACAAGTCGCCATCTTATCACAGGGCCAACATAGATAGACAGACAACATTCACACTCACATTCACACACTAGGACCAATTTAGTGTTGCCAATCAACCTATCTCCAGGTGCATGTCTTTGGAGGTAGGAGGAAGCCGGAGTACCCGGAGGGAACCCACGCATTCATGGGGAGAACATGCAAACTCCACACAGAAAGATCCCGAGCCCGGGATTCAACCCATGACTACTCAGGACTTTCGTATTGTGAGGCACATGCACTAACCCCTGTTCCACCGTGGTGCCCAATTTCAGACTAAATAATATTATTTTTTTCTTCTACATGTTCTGATATTGTTCAGCATTTATGCATACTAAATAATAATGGATTATATTTTATATCGCCTCTTCTATTATTGAATACTCAAAGCGCTCACAGAGAAGTGGGAACCCATCATTCATTCACACCTGGTGGTGGTAAGCTACATTCGAAGCCACAGCTGCCCTGGGGTAGACTGACGGAAGCGTGGCTGCCAGTTTGCTCCGACGGCCCCTCCAACCACCACCCATCATTCATTCATCATTCATTCATCAGTGTGAGCGGCACCGGGGGCAAGGGTGAAGTGTCCTGCCCAAGGACACAACGACAGCGATTTGGATATCAATAGGTGGGGAGCGAACCTGCAACCCTCAGGTTTCTGGCACGGCCGCTCTACCTACTACGCCATGACACTCCTATTAACATTCAAGGTTATTGTCGGGGAGGAAAAAAAAAAATTCAACCGCAAGTGAGAATTGTGGAATGAGTGCTAATTGTATTTTTCCAATGTTTTGGAAAATCTTGCATAGTGTAAAAACTGGAAATTTTGAGGGTTAAAAAACAAATATCAAGTTTTATTGTCCTAATCAAGACACATTTTTTCATTGTGGAAAGGTTGAAATTAGTTGAAAAATGTGGGAGGAGTCATTGAAATAAAACAAGTGAAATAAAACAAGAAAATGATGATTTACTGTAAAACCATAAATATCGGGGAATGTTGAAATAGCCCGCATGTCCTGAAAGCACTGAACGTTTTGACGCTCAAATCCAAGGAACATTTTTGGAGTTAGAGGTGAACGAAAAACGCTGCTGTATAATAATAGCTGAATTTTGGTGTAGAATAAAGGCAGCATTCGATATAAAATTTAAGAATCAATCAATCAATGAAAGTTTATTCATACAGCCCTTAATCACAAGTGTCTCAAAGGGCTGCACAAGCCACACGGAAGCAACGCCGTTGCTTTAACTTTCCGCTTGTCAAGGCTGTCCTTATCATGAGTTTGAAGGCAACGAGAAACTAAAAATGTCCTTTAATGCTTTAGGAGGTGGAAATACTCAGCGAGAGGAAACAGGACGAGCGAGAGCGAGGGAAAAAGGGAAGAAAAACGGCTGCTGGGTTTTTAATGACTTTCTGCACATTAGAATAATCTGTCATTTCAATTAGCTGGATTGTCATCTAGGAGATGTCTGCCGCACACACACACACACACACACACGCACGCACACACACACACACGCACGCACACACACACACACACACACACACACACATATATAGCTATACCTCCAGGTTGTCATCTGCACCCCTCATGGGAAAGAAGTAAGGGTGTCAAAGCAACATATCTCACGCACACACACACTCACACACACGCTCACACGCACACACAGCACCAGCAACATACCAGCACAACTACACACATCCCTAAAAAACAAAGCGAGGTTTCAAGGGAAATTGCTTGACAGCAGCTTAAAAGCCAGTCAGGAATAACTTATCAGGCGAGGGCTGCCATCATGCCTCGCGGGGTCATTTCATTACGATTACCTCCTTAACTCAAAGAGAGTGACGAGAGAGAATGAGTAAGAGCGAGGATGGGATGGGGCGGCGTAGAGAAGGGGAAAGGTTTTTTTTTCTTTTTTTGCAGGTGGTAGTGGTGGGGGGTAAACTCTTCAAGATAGATGGAAAGGAAGACGAAGTTTCAGGAAGTGCTTAACTTTTACTTTTCTTCTCTCTCATGCTCGGCTTTTTCAACTTGTCTCAGTAATGAGCTTACATCTCTCTCTCCATCACCCCCACCCTCACTTGATACTGTGTCATCTGCTCCTTCCTCTCTCCTGCGGGTATCACGGGATGTTGCAGAGAATGGATGTCTTCACTACGTTGTCGCTGGTTTGTAAGGTCATGTAATAAACACTCAGCGAACATGTCCACCATAGTTAGCACTTCTCAATGGGAAGTGAGTGCATGGCCCACCCACTACCTGTAGAGACACTGCACATATTGTGTTTCATTAAGGTCATCTACCATCTACTGGAATAAAAAAGTCATTTGCAATTAATTATTAACTGCTGCAATGGTTCGAGTTATTCTTCCTCAGGTCTAAAATCTCTAAAACACTTTCACACAGGTGTACGACGTAAAGGCAGAATACACACATTTATACATGATAATAAACACTACATTCAAAACACTACCAATGATTGTCACACACACACTAGGTGTGGCGAAATTATTCTCTGCATTTGACACATCATTCTTGATCACCCCCTGGGAGGTGAGGGGAGCAGTGAGCAGCAGGAATCATTTTTGGTGATTTAACCCCTAATTCCAACCCTTGACGCTGAGTGCCAAGCAGAGAGGTAATGTGTCCCATTTTTATAGTCTTTGGTATGACTCGGCCAGGGTTTGAACACACAACCTACCGATCTCAGGGCGGACACTCTAACCACTAGGCCACTGAGTAGGTTTACATTAATTACGTTAATAATTAATAATTTACATTAATCACATACAATAGTTATGCTAATGTTGGATTACACAATATATCATAACGGTACAATTAATTACAGAAAGGTCCAAGGCCGAACAAAAAAGTTTTGGATTGTTTGCATAAGGCATTACAACAGTGTCAGCCGAGGCCGATAACAAATTTTGTTCGACGATATATCGTCCCACAAATTAAAATGACACAATGGAACCTCGATTTACGAACTTAATTGATTCTTGAACAGGGTTAGTCACTTAAAAATGTGTGAATAGTGAATCAAATTTCTCCAACAATGTAATAGTGAATAATGGATTGGCAACACTAAATGGGCCCTAGTGTGTGAATGTGAGTGTGAATGTTGTCTGTCTGTGTTGACCCTGCGATTAGGTGGCGACTTGTCCAGGGTGTACGCCGCCTTCCGCCCAATTGTAGCTGAGATAGACACCAACGCCCCCCGCAACCCCAAAGGGAATAAACGGTAGAAAATGGATGGATGGATGGGTTGACAAAAGTCCATATTTGAATAAAGGTTTGTACACTTTGAACACAATATAGAGTGCTATATAGTACTGTAAATCAAACGAACATAACAAATAGGTTACGAATCAACTTTGTATCGCATAACAAAGCCAAAACAACAACAAGCTGCTGTCCTCTGCATGTGCTGCACAGACAAAACACACACGTCCCTTTAGTGCCCTCACAAACGATCAGAAATCACAAAAATCCTTAACTTTAACAATCATGTTGCTACAATAATGAAACAAAAATAATACATTTAACAATAGTAAAGTACTGGAATGTCCGAGGTAGAGAAAATGTGCCGTGTGTGCATGTGTGTCCTTTGAATGAGAGGTAACTTTTCTCCTGGGCTGTAAAATAAGTCAGCCCAGGCATATTTTTTCAGAAAATGAGTCTCATCACAATTTAAATTTGCTTTGATAGAAAGCCTGCTTTGTCGATGCGTCCGTACTTGTGTGGTCAATTAGTGTTCTCATACTTGCCAACCTTGAGACCTCAGATTTCAAAATGTGAGGGGGCGTCGGGTAGCTGGGGGTGTATATATGTTCAAGTATTTATTATATATATATATATAAAATCCATATATATATATATATATATATATATATATATATATATATGTACACACATATATATACATATATATATAATCCATATATATATATGTATATATATATATATATATATATATATATATATATATACATTTATATATATATACATTTATATATATATATATATATATATATATATATATATATATATATATATATATATATACATTTATATATATATACATTTATATATATATATATGTAAATAGTCCGTTCATGAATGAGTATATCCGTTCGGCCACCGTGTTCAATGGAGAAGTCTGATCTACAAAATCTGCAGGCAGCATACCCTTCCCCTTCGAGCTGTCCTGGATGAACTGAAATTATTTTTTCCAATCATTTTGGAATTTGGAAGCATACTTCTTCTTCTTACTCGTCGTCACCATGTCTCTTTTTCCTTCTTCTGCTTCGCCTGTGTTATGTTTTTGGACATTACTACTCGCCATAGTTTTGAAGCAATGCATGATGGGAATCCGGATGTTGTGTGTCAGTGTATTAACCTGCCGGCTGGAATAAACACACACTGAGAAATAGCTCTGTGCCTGCCTACTTTAGGGGTTATAGATAAACCTATTGATAACGGAGACATATATAATAGTCTCCATTTCAGGCGAAAGAGGACGCTACAGACAGTGCCTTTAAGTGTTGTCCGGCTGGAAATCGGGAGAATTTCGGGAAAATGGTTGCCCCGGGAGATTTTCGGGAGAGGCACTGAAATTCGGGAGTCTCCCGGGAAAATGGGGAGGGTTGGCAAGTATGAGTGTAGTCCTTGCAAAAACGTTTCTTTTTTTGGTTTTACCCCACAGCAATTACCTCCTTCTTTTAACGCTGGTCTTTTGTCTTTTTGGCACTCATTGAGTTCGCAAAATGGACAAAACTTGTCTAAAGGTGGAAAAACACAGAAAAAGCACACACGGTGACGTGAGCTCTGCAAAGAGAGCAGTCCGTAAATCGAGGTCGCACTGTATGATTGTCAGCATTATTTTGAGACCTAATTAAGCACTCATGTAATCATTATATATTGAGATGCTGTCATGATCCGTGTTTTGTTTAGTTATGTTCGGTTAGTTTTGGACTCCCTTAGTTCCTGTTTTGTGCACTTTGGGTGTTTGTTTTGGTTACCATGGGTGCTAATTGGTTTCACCTGCCTCTGATTAGTGCTCGGCACGTTCACCTGCTGTCGAGCACTAATCAGAGAGCTATTTATTCACGTTGCTCGCCACAGTCGGGGTGGCTTCATTGTTTGCTATACGCAACGGTTACGTTTTCATGTTCCTGATTCTTGCTCCTGTGTTTCCTTAGCTTGCCGTGCAATCGGCACGTTTTTCTTTTGTTTGTTCTATCTTTTTGGCACGGTTATGATTTATGACAAATAAATCATCTCCTACCTCACGCTGTCGTCCGGAGCCGTCTGTTCTGCATTCCGGGAGAACAAACCCCGACCCGACCTCACCTTCAAAATTAGCTAAAATACTAATGTTGTACGCTTGTAAGATCGCATCAAGGAAGTAAGGAACAATATTAATTAATTTTAGTTCTATAGCTACAAAATGGTATTGATAAAATAAAATGAACTCTCAATCTCTGTTAGCAAAATTGTTGCTTAAATAAATATTAAACATCTTGAAGTGCAGTTTTTTTCGCCCTGGGTAGGGATTTTTGCTGTTATTATTGCCAGTTAAATATGAATTTAAACAAATTTAGCATACTTACTCATTTGTCCATGTTGACTTGGCTCATCTTTCTTATTTCTTTATGGTAAATGATAAATGGGTTATACTTGTATAGCGCTTTTCTACCTTTTTTTAAGGAACTCAAAGCGCTTTGACACTATTTCCACATTCACCCATTCACACACTGATGGCGAGAACTGCCATGCAAGGCGATAATCAGGACCCATCAGGAGCAAGGGTGAAGTGTCTTGCTGAAGGACAAAACAGTCGTGACTCGGATGGTAGAAGGTGGGGATTGAACCAGGAACCCTCAGGTTGCTGTCACAGCCACTCTCCCAACTGCGCCCTATCGTCCCCATGTATAAAATATCCCCGGGACATACAGTTTCCATCCATCCATTTTCTACCACTTGTCCCTTACGGTATCGTGGCGGGTGCTGGAGCCTACCCCAGCTGCACACAGGGGGAAGGCGAGGAACTTCCTAGTTTTGAATCACCATTGCGACTTGTGAGGCTCTCTGTCCATACATTCTGTGTGAGTACAGTAAATGGTAAATGGGTTGTACTTGTATAGCGCTTTTCTACCCCTTTTTAAGGAGCCCAAAGCGCTTTGACGGTATTTCCACATTCGCCCATTCACACACACGTTCACACACTGACGGCGGGAGCTGCCATGCAAGGCGCTCACCAGGACCCATCAGGAGCAAGGGTGAAGTGTCTTGCCCTAGGACACAACGGACGTGACTAGGATGGTAGAAGGTGGGGATTGAACCAGTAACCCTCAGATTGCTGGCACAGCCACTCTACCAACTTTGCTACACCGTCCCCCAGTAAACTAGCAGTCACGCCTCCACCCACAGAGACTAGGGTTGTGGATAGTCAAGAAAATTCATGGTGTTTACTTCATTCTGCTTTTGAATAAAAAGTACTAAGAGCGACGCACAGAGGTTAACCGTCTTTCACCTTGACAGAAAACAAACACACACAAAGTTTTCAAATTACTGCACTGTGACAGGTCTCCAGCCGTCATCGTGTGGGTTGTAGTGACAATCGATACAGGACGCATCGTAGCAGGTTTGACTCTCATTTATTATTTCAATCGATGAGTTTTCATGCCAGTCGGTCGCGCCAATGTCTAGTGCGCCGTTTCTTCCTGTTCGTCGCGGCGCACCGTTCAATGGCCAGTGGCTGCGTCTTTCGCGGGGGCTCATCTCGCTCTGGGTCGATCTCGTCGCTGTCGTGGTCTTCGTTGTCCGTGGTTTCCTCTCCTACTTCTGCCCCGATTGTTCCTCCTTCCCCCCTTTTTATGATGCAGGAGAAGATGCAGGGATTGAGAGCAGGTGTGTAATCTACGCACCTGACTCTGATGGCTGCAGTGTCGCTCCAGGCGTGCCCCGCCTCTCCGCTCTGCTGCATGCTCCGCCTCCTGGCCGCCATCTTGGGCAGGACCACTGTTTATCTTAGCCTGCTGTCGGCTCGTCGGCTCCGTCGCTCCACATGCACAATTACAAATGGAACATTTGATTTAGTTGTCCTGTTTAGTGCAATTCTGATGTTTAATTTGACCGTACGCACGCCATGTTTCTCCTCATTTTCTTCAGAAAATGTCTTAATACATTCCTCTAAAATGCACTTCAGACGTGTAATTAAGTGTATTATTGTTTCAAAAGATGTTATTGGTTTGACTGAAACAATAGTAACTTGCCAATTAATGACTTTTGGAAAATATGAGTCCATGGTTGAGACCACCGGAGAATCCGAGAGTAGGAAAGGCGCCAAGATGTTAAAGTCTTGCCTATTTGTCAGACCAGCCTGTCACAGTTCATGGCGCTGCACGAGTGCGGTGGGGAGCTGCGGTTCACTGACAGAAACATGAATTCCATCATGCGCTGTGAGGTTGTGAAACGAGCCCGCCAGGCAGTTCTGACAGCTGTACACTGGCTTCTCTAAAGTATATTCATTTCCATAATTTTGTCCTTTGAGGGAATATACTGCTAAATTGTGAGCGGTGTACTTCTCCCATTCGTGAGATGTGATATTAGTTCAGCCCAATTATGCATTTTAGGACATTTAGCCTATTGTACCTCAAAGCCACAAGGCATTCTGGGATGATGTTATGATTGCTAATTATGCCGAAATACGGCCCTGAAGAAATGCTCTGGCTTTTGTCCGGCCTTGCTGTGCCAGGTCCAGATAATATTTATGAAATGTAGACATTTCTGGAGACTTTGAAGGCAGTGTGTTTATGATGGGAGACAGATGGAGTCTGCTTTGAATCATCTATCTGTGGTAACACCTTTTCTCCCAAAGTGTGTGAATTCTCATTTTCTTTTTCTGAGTTACCAGCTGCCTTCTTTCTGCATGATTCTATACTTTTGGAAAATACTTGTGTGTTGAGTCAATTTCAATTGGTAGTATAGTAGAACTTCCATGTATGAAATAATTGGTTCTTGAACAGAGTTCTTAAATTAAAAAATCCATATATTAATGCAAATGTCTCCATAATAAACAACATAAACATGAATGAGTTCCAGCCTTGACAGAAGTCCATATCTTAGTAAAGGTTGCTGTACAGTACTGTATATCACAATATAACAAGGGGGTGATGGATTTTTTTTTTTTTTTTTTAAATGAATTCAAAACAAAAACAACAAGCTTAACTGTCGACATATGCAGCCACTGTCACTAGCCCTGTGGTGCACTCACACTTTGAAATCACAAAACTCCCTAACTTTGACAGCCGAGTTTGCTGCAATGGTAACAAATGAAACAAATGTATTACACCTTCTTGCTTAATATTTTTCGTGCGCAATGGAAGTGCTGGTGGGGGCAGTGTCGACAACGTTGTGGATACTTTCAAACCACACATTGCTTGCTTTTTTTGATTCATATTGAGCTCGCAAAACTAGTAAAGGCAGTAAACCTTGTAGAAAAAAATGCCATAAAGTAGCACTTAAAAAAAGTAGCTGACAAAAGAATGAGTACCGGAGAGCGATCACCACCACATTATTAAAATTGGCCCAGCACCTCATGCCACATTATTTTATGTGGCCTGGAATCATTTCATGTAACCCGCCCCATCATTTACGTGGCCCACCCACTCATTTATGTTGCCAGCCACTTAATTTATGTGGCCCGCCACCTCATTTTGTGAGGCCCACCTAAGTATTTAATTTAACCCGCCAAATTATTTATGTGGCCTGCCACGCAATTTTATGTGGTCTGCCATATAATTCGGGCTGATGCTAAATGTATTTGTTATTTCACTTTGGATAGAAACATGCAGTTGCATACAGTGGGGCAAAAAAGTATTTAGTCAGCCACCGATTATGCAAGTTCTCTCACTTAAAATGATGACAAAGTTCTGTAATTTTCATCATAGGTACACTTCAACTGTGAGAGACAGAATGTGAAAAAAAAATCCAGGAATTCACATTGTAGGAATTTTAAAGAATTTATTTGTAAATTATGGTGGAAAATAAGTATTTGGTCAACCATTCAAAGCTCTCACTGATGGAAGGAGGTTTTGGCTCAAAATCTTACGATACATGGCCCCATTCATTCTTTCCTTAACACGGATCAATCGTCCTGTCCCCTTAGCAGAAAAACAGCCCCAAAGCATGATGTTTCCACCCCCATGCTTCACAGTAGGTGTGGTGTTCTTGGGATGCAACTCAGTATTTTTCTTCCTCCGAACACGACGAGTTGCGTTTATACCAAAACTTCTATTTTGGTTTCATCTGACCACATGACATTCTCCCAATCCTCTGCTGTATCATCCATGTATCCATTTTGGTATAAACTCAACTCGTCGTGTTTGGAGGAAGAAGAATACTGAGTTGCATCCCAATAACACCACGCCTACTGTGAAGCATGGGGGTGGAAACATCATGCTTTGGGGCTGTTTTTCTGCTAAGGGGACAGGACGATTGATCCGTATTAAGGAAAGAATGAATGGGGCCATGTATCGTGAGATTTTGAGCCAAAACCTCCTTCCACCAGTGAGAGCTTTGAATGGTTGACCAAATACTTATTTTCCACCATAATTTACAAATAAATTCTTTAAAATTCCTACAATGTGAATTCCTGGATTTTTTTTCACATTCTGTCTCTCACAGTTGAAGTGTACCTATGATGAAAATTACAGACCTCTGTCATCATTTTAAGTGGGAGAACTTGCACAATCGGTGGCTGACTAAATACTTTTTTGCCCCACTGTATGTTCTCCACTTAAATATCTGATTAAATATCTAGGTATCAAAAATCAATACCTAGATATTTTAGTATGAAGACTTTTGATTTCAGAGCAAGTTACACATCAGTCTGCTAGTAAAGTGTATAATAACCAAAATAAGTTGCGTAGGCAAATTGTGTAACCAGGTTATGATATATTTATATTCATATATACTCACTGTTACAAGCGGCCCTCTGAGGGGAGCCATAATTGTGATGTTGGCCCTCAATAAAATCTAGAATATAGACCAGATTATAAATGCATGTGGGCTTCACGGTGGCAGAGGGGTTAGTGCGTCTGCCTCACAGTACGAAGGTCCTGCAGTCCTGGGTTCAAATCCAGGCTCGGGATCTTTCTGTGTGGAGTTTGCATGTTCTCCCTGTGAATGCGTGGGTTCCCTCCGGGTACTCCGGCTTCCTCCCACTTCCAAAGACATGCACCTGGGGATAGGTTGATTGGCGACACTAAATTGGCCCTAGTGTGTGAATGTGAGTGTGAATGTTGTCTGTCTATCTGTGTTGGCCCTGCGATGAGGTGGCGACTTGTCCAGGGTGTATCCCGCCTTCCGCCCGATTGTAGCTGAGATAGGCGCCAGCGCCCCCCGCGACCCCGAAAGGGAATAAGCGGTAGAAAATGGATGGATGGATAAATGCATGTTTCACATAACAGGAAATATTTGCAACATTCCCAGAAAGAGTTGTTGTGAATCACGCTCATTCCAGATTCAATCTACATTTTGTTTTTGGCACTGATGACAATAATTCCATTTAATGGCTGCTCTCCCTCTTTTATCCTCATTTGGGCTTTTCTTTTCGCTTCCCTATCCTTTGTTCCCCATCTTCCTCCGCCGTCGTCTTCATCTTTCTGTGTCTGCCTTGCAAAGCCCCCCCCCTCCTTCTTCCCTGCAGAGGAGCAATGGCTGACAGGATGAGAAACATCCGTCAATGAGACAGAGCAGGAAGGGACGGATTGAGAGTGGCATCGCTTTTTACTCCAGTGTGTAAACACTTGAAGCCGCACACACATCAGTGTTTGTGCAACTAAATGTACATATGAGTGCCTAAACTCCGCTCTTTCAGCCAGAAGAGACAGACAATGGAGCTAAAACGTGGCTGATTGCATTACCATCGAACAAGGCTCAGATTGGAGCAGTAAAACACTGCCCGGTGTGGAATACGGTAAATTCATAAAGACACTAACAGCATGCCAAGCCGCTGCAAAAAGGAGATCAATATTTGTGACGATAGACTGCTTGACTTCTTGTACTTTCAGTATTCTGCTACTAATGTAAGCTCTTTTAAATATAAACACACTGACACCTAAACTAACCTCACATTTTGTTTGGACAGAATTGTCTGAGGTGGAAACAAAAGATTTATAATTATGTGAATAGACTTCACAACAGTGTGTTTTGCATTTTTAATAAGCGTGATGATAACCATAGAACCAGAACATAGTGGGCCAAAAACTGCTTTCTACGCGGTGGGGGAAGATGGGCAACAAAGGTTAGGGAAGCGGACACAAAAAAATAATTCACATCCAGATCTTATTTATTCAAATTCTGTTTAGCAATCATCCATCCATCCATCCATCCATTTTCCATCGCTTATTTTCTTTGGGGTCGCGGGGGGCGCTGTTTCCTATCTCAGCTACAATCGGGCGTAGGGCGGTGTACACCTTGGACAAGTCGCCACCTCATCGCAGGTGTTTAAGAATCAGTTTTGAAAAATATGTTTTTTAGGGGTCCGTTTACCTTCCGTTCATTCTATTTCCAATTCTTAAAGGCCTACTGAAACCCACTACTAGCGACCACGCAGTCTGCTAGTTTATATATCAATGATGAAATATTAACACTGCAACACATGCAAATACGGCTGGTTTAGTTTACTAAATTGCAATTTTAAATTTCCCGCTGAGTTTCTTGTTGAAAACGTCGCGGAATGATGACGTGTGCGCGTGACGTCACGGACTGTCAGGAAATATTAGCGCAGCACTATTTGCGGCTGTAAGCTTTCCTACTCACATAGTCATACTGGAAGCCAGTCGTTCAGGTTTGTAAGGAGATTTATTCTTCCGATTGCTCACACATCCACAATGCATCGACTTTTCAGTCGCTCTGTTTCCTGTTCACCAGTCTCTGCTTCCGTCTCCCCGGTCTCAATCAAACTCCTTGCGCCCGGCCGCTCACTGTTAAGGACAACAGATGATTACTCTAACACGTACCACCTGCGCGACTAATCATCTGACAGCTGTGTCACTCAGCCAGCACATGCCACCCCCCCGTCTGAGGGTGTGCTGTCTCCAGTCACCCAGACGGGGTCGCTGTCCTTCTCTCCAACAGTGCACTGATCACAATCCTCCCCTACATACCTCCACCGCCAGACTTAGGCCGGGACATCGTCCGGCCGCACACACTCCCCCGCCCCGCCTGAGAGCGGGAGAGAAAGTCCGCCACGACCATCCGCGCTGCGGGCCTATGGATCACTCTGAAATGGTAGGGTTGTAAAGCAAGATACCAACAGGTGATCCGCGCGTTGGCATCTTTCATGCAGTGGAGCCACTGGAGATGCTTGTGGTCCGAGCAGAGGCTGAACAGGCGTCCCAGCAGGTAGTACCGGAGGGCACCGACAGCCCATCGGATAGCCAGGCACTCCCTTTCCACCGTGCTGTACCAGCTTTCTCGTTCTGACAGCTGTCTGCTGATATATAGGATGGGGTGGTCGATACCCTCTTTCTGCTGGGCTAAAACAGCTCCCAGCCCTCTGCCTGACGCGTCCGCCTCCAAACAAAATGGGAGGGAAAAATCAGGCATGTGCAGTACTGGCTCCTCGCAAAGTGCTTTCCTCACCTTCTCGAATGCCTGCTGGCACTGCTCCGTCCACTGGACCAGATCTGGAGCACCCTTCCGGGTGAGGTCAGTTAGTGGGCTGGTCAGGTCCGCAAACCGGGGTACGAACCTCATAACATCATCCAGATAGGCGGCAGCATATGCAGCGTGAGGACGCAGCACCCGGTCCATGAGTCTCTGAAAAGTGGCGGGCGCACGGAACAAGCCGAACGGAAGGGTCACGAATTGGTATAAACCTTCCGGAGTGGAGAATGCCGTTTTTTCCTTAGACTCTGGAGACAAGGGAATCTGCCAGTAACCCTTTGTTAAATCCAGTGTCGTAAAAAAATGAGCAGTGCCCAACCGGTCTAGGAGCTCGTCAACCCGGAACATCGGGTAGGCATCAAAGCGTGACACATCATTTACCTTGGGGTCGTCCACACAGAATCGCACCGACCCATCTTTCTTCCCTACGAGAACTATGGGACTGCACCATGCACTGTGTGACGCTTCTATTACCCCTAGTTCCAGCATGGCTTTTAATTCCTCCCGAACTACTTTGCGCTTGTGTTCGGGTAGCCTATAGGGCCGAGACCTCACCGTCACGCCTGTGCTGGTCTCTATGTGATGTTGGGTGAGGTTCGTGCGGCCTGGCAGGGGGGAGAACACGTCAGCAAAATGTTGCTGTAAATTAACCACATCTGCTTTTTCTAACGGAGTCAGATTATCATCACAGCGGAGAAGGGAGGACCGGGGGGAGGGGGGAACCTCCGGCCCCAATTCCTCGTTCTCCGCTATCGCCGTCACCATGGAGACGGGCTCCGCTTCCCTCCACCCTTTTAATAGGTTGAGGTGGTAGATTTGGGTTGCCCTGCCCCTGTCAGACCGCCGGACCTCATAATCCACGTCACCCACTCGTCGTGTGACCACGAAGGGTCCTTGCCACTTGGCGAGTAATTTAGAGCTGGATGTTGGGAGTAATACAAGTACTTTCTCTCCCTGTGAAAATTGTCTGAGTTGCGTCCCCTTGTTATACAGGCGTTGCTGACGTTCTTGGGCTTGGAGCAAATTCTCCCTTGATAAGTGTCCCAATGTGTGGAGTTTTGCTCTCAAGTCCATGACGTACTGAATTTCGTTTTTACTGGGACTTGGACCTTCCTCCCAGCTTTCCTTAACTAGGTCCAGTACCCCTCGCGGCTTCCTGCCGAATAACAGTTCAAACGGGGAAAACCCTGTGGAGGCCTGAGGAACCTTTATGCCAATTTGGTTTGTCCTCGTGTACGAAATTCCGGATCATGGATTTCAAAGTTCTATTCATCCGTTCTACCAGCCCATCTGTCTGGGGGTAGTAAACGCTGGTCCGAATAGATTTGATCCCCAATAATCCGTACAGCTACTTTAATGTGCGTGACGTAAAGGACGTGCCCTGGACAGTTAAAATCTCTTTCGGGATTCCAACTCGGGAGATAACTTGAAACAGTGCCTGTGCTACACTCTTTGCAGAGACGGAGCGCAGTGGTACTGCTTCGGGATAGTGCGTTGCGTAATCCACCAGGAATAGCGCAAAGCGATATCCCCGGGTGCTCGGACGAAATGGTCCGACGAGGTCAATACCAATACGTTCAAACGGGACCTCTATGAGTGGTAATGGCCGCAAAGGAGTCCTAGGGGTGGCCGCGGGGTTGACTAGCTGACAATCCGGGCAGGACGCACACCAGCAGCGCACGTACGCTCGAATGCCAGGCCAATAGAACCGGACCATTATCCGATTAAGTGTCTTATCATACCCCATGTGGGATTAAAATGTCCCGCCTGGAAAATCATTTCCCGACATTTTTTCGCCACCAACCACTGGGTGATTTCCTCCCCTGTCTGAGTGTCACGACTCACTCTGTCCCTAATCATTGCAAAGTGAGGGAAATCCCACGCTATCCCGGGCGAACCAGCTGTCCATCAATTGAAATCACTTGGTCCCAGGTCGCGCGCAGAGTGTCATCTCGAGACTGCTCAAGTGGAAAATCATCCATGGGGCGCCATTGGGGAGCCGGGGAAACTTCCTGAGAATCCCCCGCCGTCTCCCCTTCCCCCTCCCCCCCAGCAGCGTCGGATGATCTCGCGTCGCCGATGAGAACAGCGCGGATATCCCCTTTCCCTACCGGTCGTGAACGCACCCCTGCGCACTGCTCTATTAACTCATTAAATCCCAACCAATTGATTCCCAAGATTAAGGGGTGCGCCAGGCGCGAATTTACAGCCACCTTAACAGTGTTTTTTTCCCTTAAAAAAAAATTCCACCGGCACAATAGGGTACTCATGAACATCCCCTGCACACATTTAACCCGCACCCGTGTACCCATTCTCAACGCCCCGGGTCGAACCAGATTCTGGTGGATCATGGACTGCTCGCAGCCCGAATCCACCATCGCCCGGTGTGTACTCCCTTGTATCCTTAACGATACGTAGTACGTCTCTCCTGGCCCGGGGAAGGGCGCCGCAGGGTCGACGACCCGGATCACCTGACCCACCTCCATGCTAGGACATTCCCGCTGCAGGTGTCCAAGCCGTCCACACCTCCAGCACACCTGCCCAGGTATCCGAGGAGCCATTTGCGGGGCAGACACAGCGTCCGTAACGGCCGGGTTCTGGGGAGGAGAAAAAACAGTTTGAGCATTTTTAAATCTAGTCCATTGCTGATTCCCATCAGCCGGCTGCGCGCCCATCTTGTGCGGCGCTGGAACTGGGCGCTCCCCCGCCTCCGCTGCCTTTTCCTCCTTCCGATGCACTGCCAAACGATCTTCTGCTAGGGCCACCGCCGCGGCCAGGTCTTGTGGACGGTGATACCAGACCCACGCTGAGGTCCGTGCCGGGATCGCTTCCATGAACTGCTCGAGAATGATTTGTTCCATCACTTCCTCGACTCGCCCGGGTTGCAGCCATCTGTTCGCCGCGTCGCTGAGTTGCTGTCCCAGGGCGAAAGGCCGCTCCCCCGGGCCGAGTCGCATTAGCCGGAATCGGCGCCTGTGATCCTCTTTGGATCCTCCCGTCCGGTCCAGCACTGCGTGCCTCAAGTCTCGGTACCTTACCCGGGAATCTGATGGGAGGCTGAGTGCCGCTCGTTGCGCCTCTCCCGCCAGCAGCGGCAGCAGGCGCACTGCCCATTCCTCCTCCGGCCATGCGCATGCGCCCGCCGTGGCTTCGAACATGTCCATAAATGATTGTGGATCTTCTGTCTCCGCCATTCTGTGCATCCCCACAGTCGCTAGGGATGGCCTCGCTGTTGTGGGTGTTCCTGCTCCGGACCTCTCTGTCATGGCTCGCAGGATTTGATTTTGTTGCGCGATTTGGTTTTGCATCGCTTCCATCTGCCGGTGATTTGCGGTAGATACTTCCGCCAACAGCTGCCCCAATGCTTCAATCGGGCTATGTGTCGACATTGTTTTTAATATGTATATATATATATATATATATATATATATATATATATATATATTTTTTTTTTTTAATTGAGCGCCAAATGTAAGCTTTCCTACTCACACAGTCACACTGGAAGCCAGTCGTTCGGGTTTGTAAGGAGATTTATTCTTCCGATTGCTCACACATCCACAATGCATCAACTTTTCAGTCGCTCTGTTTCCTGTTCACCAGTCTCTGCTTCCGTCTCCCCGGTCTCAATCAAACTCCTTGCGCCTGGCCGCTCACTGTTAAGGACAACAGATGATTACTCTAACACGTACCACCTGCGCGACTAATCATCGGACAGCTGTGTCTCTCAGCCAGCACATGCCACGCCCCCGTCTGAGGGTGTGCTGTCTCCAGTCACCCAGACGGGGTCGCTGTCCTTCACTCCAACAGTGCACTGATCACAATCCTCCCCTACAGCGGCTAAATGTCGTCTCTTTTCATCGCGCAATTACACAGTATTCTGGACATCTGTGTTGCTGAATCTTTTGCAATTTGTTCAATTAATAATGGAGAAGTCAAAGTAGAAAAATGGAGGTGGGAAGCTTTAGCCTTTAGCCACACAAACACACGGTGATTCCTTGTTTAAAATTCTCGGGGGTTAAGCTTTATTATGGATTAGAACGGTCAAGCGAACGTGGTTCCCGACCACTTGTCAACCGGCAGGTTTAGGTGAGAAAATTGTGTTAAAAAGTCGCCTCTTACCGGAGATCTGTGGAGTTTGCGCCGTCCTTGTATCTGCCGTCGACTTCCCTCAGAGACTGGCCTCAAGACACCCGTGGACACACCCCTCCGGCTATCAGGTACTATTTAATCTCACTAAAACACAAGGAACACAATAGAAATATAAGGGATTTCCCAGAATTATCCTAGTAAATGTGTCTAAAAACATCTGAATCCGTCCAAGTGCAATCGCTTTTTTTTTAACTTTATTTATTTATTTTTTCTATTCCTTCGCTATCAATATCATCATCCACAAATCTTTCATCCTCGCTCAAATTAATGGGGAAATTGTCGTTTTCTCGGTCCGAATAGCTCTTGCTGCTGGAGGCTCCCACTATAAACAATGTGAGGACGTGAGGAGCCCTCACCCTTGTGACGTCATCGTCTGCGACTTCCGGTAAAGAGAAGGCTTTTTTATCAGCACCAAAAGTTGCAAACTTTATCGTCGATGTTCTATACTTAATCCTTTCAACAAAAATATGGCAAAATCGCGAAATGATCAAGTATGACACATAGGATGGACCTGCTATCCCCGTTTGAATAAGAAAATCTCATTTCAGTAGACCTTTAAACGCAAATCTGAAAACACAATTTGGGCAGTTTTTCGATTTTTATTATAAATGGCAAATTTTTAAAACAAACAACACATTTTTCTTCAAATATTGCCATACAATTGGATTGTGTGCTAATTCCTTGGTCTGTGTGCTTTTAGTTCATTCTATTTCGAAATTTTAAATGCAAATCAAAAAACAGATTTCGGACCATTTTTTCTATTTTCATTTCTGAAACAAAAATTGGACAACTATTTAATGACACTTTTTTAAAATGACAATAAGACTCCTGCCGAACAAAGGTGTTAGCGTTATGCTACAAACATGCTAAACACAAAGGAAAAGATAAAATTCTGCTTTAGGTTCAATTCGTCATCACAGGGATAACAATTCATGTTTGCATTTTGGATTAATTTTTTTTTCCATTTTTGTGTTTATCTTATAATAAAAATTCATAAAAGGAAAACAGCACAAAATCCAATTATATGGCAACATTTTAATGAAAGTCGACCCTTTTTTGTTTGTTTTAAAACCTGCCATAATTAATGAAAATCGAAAAACGGCCCTAATTTAGTTTTTGGATTTGGGTTTCAGAATTGGAAATGGAATGAACGGAGAGTACCCGGACCATCTTTGTTCAGCAGGAGTTCCATCGCCTTTTAAAAAAAGTGTCATTAAATAGTTGTCCAATTTTTGTTTCAGAAATGATAATCCAAAAAAGTTTGCTAAAAATTTGCTTTTTGATTAGAAGTTAAGAATTGGAAATAGAATGAACGGAAGATTACACAGACCCGTGTACTTTCCGTTCATTCTATTTCCAATCCTTAACTTCAAATCAAAAAAACAACAAAAAATGCTTGATTTTCATTCAAATATTGCCATGAAATCGGATTCTGTGCTGTTTCCTTCTATGGATTTTTATTTTTCCAGATAAACAAAACAATCGAATATATGTTCATCCAAAATGCAAAAATGACGACAAATTGAACCGGAAGCAGTATTTCAGGTTTTCCTATGCGTTTAGCATGTTTTCACCATAACGCTAACATATTTGTTCAGCAGAAGTCTTATTGTCGATTAAAAAAAGTGTCATTAAATAGTTCTACTTTTGTTTCAGATATAAAAATAGAAAAAATGGCCCGAATTGTGTTTTTTGATTTGCATTTAAGAATTGGAAATATTTCTTTACCACTTTTGACGTGTGTTTGGGGTCATTGTCCTGTTGGAACATCCAACTGCGCCCAAGACCCAACCTCCGGGTTGATGATTTTTTAGGTTGTCCTGAATAATTTGGAGTTAATTTTTGTTTTTCATTGTCCCACTTACTCTCTGTAAAGCACCAGTTCCATGGGCAGCAAAACAGGCCCAGAGCATAATAGTACCACCAACATGCTTGACGGTAGGAATGGTGTTTCTGGGATTAAAGGCCTCACCTTTTTTCTCCAAACATATTGCTAGGCATTGTGGCCAAACAGCTCAATTTGTGTTTTATCTGACATCACTTGGACAAAGATAAGACCTTCTGGAGGAATGGTCTGTGGTCAGTTGTACAAATTATTGGAAACTCAAGACAGCCATGACATTATGTTCTTTACAAGTGTATGTAAACTTTTGACCACAACTCTATAAATATATAAATCATTTTTTTTAGTATTAATATTATTTGCAAGTGACTTTTTTATTCTAGTAGATGGCGGATGACCTTAATGAAACAATTTGTGCAGTGACTCTACAGGTAGTGAGTGTACCAAATACTCACTTCCCATTGAGAAGTGCTAACTATGGTGGACATGTTAGCTAAGTGTTTTCTAATCCTAAATTAAAACTGTGATTAATCTGATCGGAAACTAATTTATTTGCAGAGCATCCTTTAAAAGCCAGTCTTTGTATTGAAGAAAAAAGACATTCATATACACATACGTACGCATGATGCATTATCATCAATAACAGCGAACACCATTGTTTGTAGCAAGCCACCCCTGTCAAAAACATGCTTTGAATGGGAAAAAGTAACTATTCATAGTGGACAAAAAAGTAAAAATATGTGTTATTTGTTTTTACATGGATATTAATAGGATTATTTTTTGTAGCTTTGCCACTTCATGCACAATCATTATTTTCTTTAATGAACATTCTAAGGGAAATTTAACCTATTTCTATCTAAAACACCCCCCCCCTCCCCCAAAGTGTTTTCTTCAGTTTGAATTGTTTCAAAAATGGAACGCTTTGGTTTTGTTTTAGCCATAACCTCAAAACAATTATAATTCTGCCGCCGAAATGAGAGGATTGAAGAGAAAATGTCCCTATTAGTCCCATTTGGTTCGACGATGAGCCGAGCTAAGTCCTGTGACACTTTTCAGCTCAATGAATTCGACACAGTAAAGGATTTAGCTTACAATGGAGGTCAATTGATTACCACTGTTAAAGATGTTAAAGTTTGAATTTAAAAAAGAAAAAGAGAGGGAGCATGTATGTAAATCAGACGCGTGGCGCTCAGGTGTGTTTCGACGCTTCAAAAGACTGGCTCAGTGTGTGTGAATGTGCGTGTGTGTGTGTGTGTGTGTGTGTGTGTGTGTGTGTGTGCCTTTAGTGACATCCTCAACATAATCTGGGCTCCCACTGCAGGCATGGGGGGATGATGCTTCAAAGTAAGTACCTGCTAACAGACATTAGTCCATGTAAACAGGGCGTCCTCCACCTAAGCCACCTGCCCGTGTGTTTGCACATTTGTTCCCCGAGCGATGCCACGTGTGTCGTTATAAACACTTTGGGCGCCTGTCAGGATAAAAATGATGCCATACAGTGGCGGCCCATTCGGAGTAGCGCATGCCAGGTGCTTCAGCGTGTAATGAGGGCTGCATCCCTTATGGATTAAACATGAGTACAGTGTCTGCAATACTGAGCTTATTCCAGCTGCAGGATGATTTGCAGCACTTTATGGCCGAGCGTCATAAAAAAGATGCATTTTCACATCTTTTCAGGGATTCATTTTACAGCCTTTAAACAGTCTGATGTGGAGTGCATGAGGCAAAACACATCATAAAACAACAACTAATACCACATATACAATAAAAGGGAGGAGGTTCATGGATATATTTCAGTGTGCACGATCACCCTGCATGTTTATTAGAAGAAACACTCGTAAAAGTTCGAGGTAAGGAAATGGACTGAAATAAAAAGTCATCGCATTGCCTTATCTATTTTCATATATACAGCACAAGCAGAAACTAATCTGTATATTGATTGTGAACATACTGCATGTAATGTGTGAATGCATTAATCTTTTTTACACAGATGTGTTCCTATTAATACGTATTTAAGATTAAAAATGTAAAAAAGAAAAAAAACTCTCTAGTTATACTCAAGAATGTCCGATACTTTCGGCCGATAAATGCTTTAAAATGAAATATCGGGACTTATCGGAATCGGTTTCATAATTATCGGTATCGGTTTCAAAAAGTAAAATGTATGACTTTTTAAAACGCCGCTGTGTATACGGACGTAGGGAGAAGTACAGAGCGCCAATAAACCTCAAAGGACTGCCTTTGCATGCCGACCCAGTCACATAATATATATAGCTTTCCATACAGACAAGTGAATACAAGGCATTGTCACACCAAAAATTTCCCCCCGTACAAAAACCTCCCCCCCGGAAGAAATTACTTGAAGGACCCCAATGAGGGTGGAAGGACCTTAAAGCAGCTCACACAGCTGCCTGTTTTAAAAGCATTATAATTGGCTGATTGTTATAGGTGAAAAATAACTGTGAGGAAAAAATATTAGCAATCCAGCATGCTAACCTTTCAAGCTATTTTTGCTTTGCTAATTTTGCAGCTGTAACCCTTAAGAGTCATATAACTTGGTATTGTCACACCCTCATTGGGGTCCTTCAGGCATTGGAGGGGCTGTCACGACAAATTTCTTCCGGGGGAAGGTTTTTGTAGGGGGGAAGAAATTTGGCGTGACAGCATACTTGTTCAACAGCCATACAGGTCACACTGAGGGTGGGCGTATAAACAACTTTAACACTGTTACAAATATGCGCTACACTGTGAACCCACACCAAACAAGAATGACAAACATATTTCGGGAGAACATCCGCACCGTACCCGCGACCCCAAAGGGAATAAGTGGTGGAAAATGGATGGATGGATCTGCACCGTAACACAACATAAACACAACACAAACACAACAGAACAAATACCCAGAACCCCTTGCAGCACTAACTCTTCCGGGAAACTACAATATACACCCCCCGCTACCCTTACCCCCCCACCTCAACCCCGCTCACCTTAGCCTCCTCATAGTCTCTCTCAGGGAGAGCATGTCCCAAATTCCAAGCTGCTGTTTTGAGGCGTGTTAAAAAAAAAACAATGCACTTTGTGACTTCAATAATAAATATGGCAGTGCCATGTTGGCATTTTTTTTTCCAGAACTTGAGTTGATTTATTTTGCAAAACTTCGTTACATTGTTTAATGCATCCAGCGGGCATCGCAACAAAATGAGGCAAAATAATGTGATAATTCCACGACTGTATATATCGGTATCGGTTGATATCGGTATCTGTAATTAAAAGTCGGACAATATCGGAATATCAGATATCGGTAAAAAAGCCATTATCGGACATCTCTAGGTGTATTGTGACCTTACCAAAAGATAGTGTTTATTATTTGTGATATGTTCTAGTGTTTGTGTTACGTAACATTTTTGCGACTATTCTATATTATTTGATTTTAATGTTTTCGTTAAGTTCTTTTGAGCCCAAATTAAATAAATGTGACTCAATATATATAGATAGATAGATGGATAAATAGATAGATAGATAGATAGATGGATAGATAGATAGATAGATAGATAGATAGATAGATAGATAGATGGATAGATAGATAGATAGATAGATGGATAGATAGATGGATAGATAGATAGATAGATAGATAGATAGATAGATAGATAGATAGATAGATAGATAGATAGATAGATAAATAGATAGATAGATAGATAGATAGATAGATAGATAGATAGATAGATAGATAGATAGATAGATAGATAGATAGATAGATAGATGGATAGTACTTTATTGATTCCTTCAGGAGAGTTCCCTCAGGATAATTAAATTCCAGCAGCAGTGTACATAGTTGAGATCGAATTTAAAAAGTAAATAATGGCGGTATAAATGGAAACAAAATAGGAAGATATTACAATAAGAATAAAAATAAAAAGCAACAATTATAATAAAAATAATAACAGTAAAATAAGAATATAACAAGAGTAACTCGGCAGTAGTGACCATGTTATGAAAAATTATTGCACTGTTATTGTTTTGCATGCTCTGTCGTCCTAGCACCCTCCCTGATAATTTGTGTATTAAAAAATATAAAAAATGTGATATAATATGTAAAAAAAAGTAAAAGTTTTTAAAATGAAATATTTTATTAAATTGCCCGCTAATTGTCCGTTTGGAAAGACATGAATCGGTTAATTGGAGCTCTGCTAAAAAATATGGCCACTCTAATCTTGCGGGACTTCTGTGATCACGTTATACGAAAGTTACGGTCATGTTTGCGACCGACAGCAACATAGCAACATGTCAGACAGCACCGGAAGAGTTTGCAAAAAATGTGTGGAAGGGGATTGTGATCAGCGCGCTGTTGGAGTAAAGGTCAGCGCCCCTGTCAGGCTGCTGAAAACAGCGTGCCATCAGACGGGAGCGTGGCATGTGCTGACTGAGAGACACAGCTGCCAGAGGATTAGTTTGCGCAGGTGGCACGTGTTAAAGGCCTACTGAAATGAGATTTTCTTATTTAAACGGGAATAGCAGGTCCATTCTATGTGTCATACTTGATCATTTCGCGATATTGTCATATTTTTGCTGAAAGGATTTAGTAGAGAACATCAACGATAAAGTTCGCAACTTTTGGTCGCTAATAAAAAAGCCTTGCCTGTACTGGAAGTATGTGCACGTGACGTCACAAGTTGCAGGGCTCCACACATATTCACATTGTTTTTAATGGGAGCCACCAGCAGTAAGAGCCATTCGGACCGAGAAAGCGACAACTTCCCCATTAATTTGAGCGAGGATGAAAGATTTGTGAATTAGGATAATGATAGTGAAGGACTAGAAGGAAAAAAAAAAGCGACGGCTCCGTGCGGCGGCAGTGTGAGTGTTTCAGATGTAATTAGACACATTTAAAAATGTGTCTAATTAAAAAAATGAAGAGAAAAACAAGCTAATTCGAATCTTTTTGAAAAAATTTAAAAAATAATTTATGGAACATCATTAATAATGTTTCCTGATTAAGATTAATTTCAGAATTTTTATGACATGTTTAGAATAGGTTAAAATCCACTTTCAGATAAGATTTCAAATTTGATTCTAAAGATTTTCTAGATTTGCAAGAATAATTTATTTGAATTTTAATCTTATTAAATTTGAAGAAATATTTCACAAATATTCTTTGTTGAAAAAACTAAAGCTAAAATGAAAAATTAAATCAAAATGTATTTATTATTCTTTACAATAAAAAAAAAAAAAATACTTGCCCATTGATTTAAATCGTCAGGAAAGAAGAGGTAGGAATTTAAAAGGTAAAAAGGTATATGTGTTTAAAAATCCTAAAATAATTTTTAAGGTTGTATTTTTTATCTAAAAGTGTCTTTCTAGAAGGTATAAAAAGCAAAGTAAAAAAATAAATGAATTTATTTAAACAAGTGAAGACCAAGTCTTTAAAATATTTTCTTGGATTTTCAAATTCTATTTGAGTTTTGTCACTCTTAGAATTAAAAATGTCGAGCAAAGCAAGACCAGCTTGCTTTTAATTAAATACAATTTAAAAAATAGAGGCAGCTCACTGGTAAGTGCTGCTGTTTTAGCTATTTTTAGAACAGGCCAGCGGGCGACTCATCTGGTCCTTACGGGCTACCTGGTGCCCGCGGGCACCACGTTGGTGACCCTGTGCTAGTTGCTTGTCAGCCAGGTGACTAAATATGAGTACATCCAGGAAGTATCCGCTTTGAAAGGTATCAAACAACAATTATATTAATGAAAATCACCCGATACCGATCTGCGTCTGATCAATCTGCACATCCCTAGTTAAAAACCAAATGTGGCTCTTGGGCTAGCATCTCAAGTAGCCTCCACTGTAAGTCCTGCTCTGTGGAGTGGCGTCGTCACACCCCTGGATGCAGCGTTAGTCACCTTGCTTGTCCAAACTCACCAGTCCGTCCCTCATTACAACACCCAAGTTGATTTCTTTTTACCCCCATTGATTGAAATAAGACAGCTCGGAAGAAGGTGTCGGGTAGAAATCCCGTGGCGGCGTCTCATTCATTCCGGCGCTCAGGCCTCTTTAATGGCTCGTCTTATTCTGTGACTTCCATTCAACGTACTTTTGCACTGTTTTTTCTTTGTCACCTTATCAGAGCTTGTTCAACACACTCTGAGGGACTCTGTCCTTTTCTCTGTCAGTTCTCTGTCCTCCCTCTCTCGCTCTTCTTAGACAATAGGCAGACATGGATAACCCCTTCCTCCAGAATTAATTATCTGCCCCTTTAATTCTGGGCCACGCTGATTAGCTCTGTATGTAAAACGGGAGTCCATATTAACATAATATTTGGCTATCTCCACTAAGCTGAGGTCCCTTGACCTTTCCGGGCCGGTCTCTCTCTTCATGTCATCCTTTCCTCTCAGGAGGTACATGACAGTCTCAGCCCATGAATGTGATTTGAAGGGCTAAATTAGGTCTCGCTTCTCTCGCCACACCTTTTTCTTATGAATGTGCATGAAACTCGCGGCGACAATTATGTGTGCTTTGACTTTTCCGATGGCCGGGTGTGATATCCTGTGTTAATATAAACGTTTAGCCTGGTTATTATGAGCCGTGAGAGTCGTAAAGGACAGTCAACCTGCACGCTAATTGCCTCCCGTAGACACCGAGTCCCACTTTCATTGTCATTTTCTCTTTTATTACGTCCGCCTGCCGCGCACAATTTGTCATTACCTTGTGTCTTTGTCCGTCACTACCTCTCTCATTCATGTCTTGGTTCCCACGAGAATTTACTAAGGATAACCTGTGATTAATAGAATAAACACTAATATTGCTCCACCTTAAAGGGGAACATTATCACCAGACCTATGTAAGTGTCAATATATACCTTGATGTTGCAGAAAAAAGACCATATGTTTTTTTAACCGATTTTTGAACTCTAAAAGGGGGAATTTGGCGATTTAAACGCCTTTCAATTGTTCGCTGTCGGAGCGATGACCTTTCACCCGTGACGTTACAATGGGAAGCAATCCGCCATTTTATCAAACACGTTACGCACACAAGTCAAATCAGCTCTCTTATTTTCAGTTTTTTCGACTGTTTTCCGTACCTTGGAGACATCATGCCTCGTCAGTGTGTTGTCGGAGGGTGTAACAACACGATTAGGGACAGATTCAAGTTGACTTACGCGTAGTGTGCATCGATTAGCACGGCATGCTACTCGATGCTAACATGCTATTAAGGCTAGCTGTATGTACATATATCATCGTTATGCCTCATTTGTAGCTATATTTGCATCCAGCCTTTCCCTCCACCCACATTTAATGCCAAACAAACACATACCAATTGACGGATTCTGTTGCACCAGTGTCAAAAGATGCGAAACTCCCTCGTTTGCTCTGCACATTTTACCCACGACAGCTATACTACGACAGATGGCACAGAGATGTGTGGATATCCTGCGACACTCAAAGCAGATGTATTTCCAACGATAAAGTCAACAAAATCACAAAGGTGAGTTTGGTTGATGTTATTGACTTATGTGCTAATCAAACATATTTGGTCACGGCATGACTGCCAGCTAATCGATGCTAACATGCTATTTAGGCTAGCTGTATGTACATTTGTAGCTATATTTGCATCCAGCCTCTCCCTCCACCCACATTTAATGCCAAACAAACACTTACCAATCAACGGATTTAAGTTGCTCTAGTGGTCAAAAGATGCAATCGTTGGTTAGAAGGCAATCACCGAATAGCTTCAGTAGCTATTCGCTCAATAGCTTCAGTTTCTTCTTCAATTTTGTTTTCGCTATCTACATCCACACTCCAACCATCTGTTTCAATACATGCGTAATCTGTTGAATCGCTTAAGCCGCTGAAATCCGAGTCTGAATCCGAGCTAATGTCGCTATATCTTGCTGTGCTATCTGCCATGTTTGTTTGTATTGGCGTCACTATGTGACGTCACAGGAAAATGGACGGGTGGATTTACAGATAGCAAAAATCAGGCACTTTAAAGCCTTTTTTCGGGATATTCCATGATGGGTAAAATTTTGAAAAAAACTTAGAAAAATTAAAATAAGCCACTGGGAACTGTTTTTTATTGGTTTTAACCCTTCTGAATTTGTGATAATGTTCCCCTTCAAAGGACGCATGATGTCCAGATGACCAAAATTCTATTTACGTATTATTTTCCATAATATCAATTTGTTTTTGAGTAATGGGTAAATGGTTATACTTGTATAGCGCTTTTTTTACCTTTTTTTAAGGAACTCAAAGCGCTTTGACAGTATTTCCGCATTCACCCATTCACACACACATTCAAACACTGATGGCGGGAGCTGCAATGCAAGGCCCTAACCAGGACCCATCAGGAGCAAGGGTTAAGCGTCTTGCTCAAGGACACAACGAACGTACGTTGGATGGTAGAAGGTGGGGATTGAACCTGGAACCCTCAGATTGCTGGCACGGCCAGTCTACCAACTTCACCACGCAGTCCACCTAGTACAATGTTTTTCAACTACTGTGCCGCGGCACACTAGTGTACCGTAAAATACGATCTGGTGTGCCGTGGAAAATGATCTAATTTCACCTATTTGGGGTAAAAACTGTTTTTTGCAAACCAGTAATTGTAGTCTGCAAATGATGTGTTGTTATTGACTGTCAGTGTTGTCTAAAATAACCGTGTAATACTCTCCCATATCAGTAGGTGTCAGCCGGTAGCTAATTGCTTTGTAGATGTTGGAAACAGCAGGAGGCAAAAAAGGTATTTAATGCTTAAACGAAAAAAATTAAAAAAATGTGAGTGCCCCTAAGAAAAGTCATTGAAGCTTAGGGAAGGCTATGCGGAACAAAACTAAAACTGAACTACAAAGTAAACAAAACCAGAATGTTGGATGACAGCAAAGACTTACTGCGGAGCAAAGACGGCATCCACATAGTACATCCGTACATGACAATCAACAATGTCCCCACAAAGAAGGATAATCCATCCATTTTTTACTGGTTATTCCCTTCGGGGTCACGGGGGGCGCTGGAGCCTATCTCAGTTACAATCGGCCGGAAGGCGGTGTACACTCTGGACAAGTCGCTACCTCATCACAGGGTAAAAACAACTGAAATATTCTTGATTGCTAAAACAAATTAAATGCGGGAAATATCGCTTAAAGGAAGACATGAAAATGCTAAGAGAAAATGCCCCAAAAAATAGGAGCGCAAGACAAGAACAAACACTACACACAGGAAAACAGCAAAAAAGTCCAAATAAGTCAGAGTGTGATGTGACAGGTGGTGACATTACACCTACTTTGAGAAAAGAGCTATAGTTATGCATGCTTGGTTATGCTTCAAAGTCATATCCAACTATTGCGACGACGACTTTTTACTGTCAACTGAGTTTCGTTTTTTAGTGATTTCTGCTGGTGGTGTGCACATTTTCCAACGCAAAAAATGTGCCTTGGCTCAAAAATGGTTGAATAACACTGATGTCCTAGGGCAGTGTTTTTCAACCATTTTTGATGTGAGGCACATTTTTTTTTAATTAAAATGTCTGGAGCCCCACCACCAGCAGAAAACCTTGAAAAATAAAAACCCCACCATGTCTTCGTGACTTATTTTGAATTTGTTTTTCTTTTTCTTGTGTGTAGTGTTTTGGTTCTTGTCTTGCGCTGTTATGTTGGTGGCTCTTCCTGTTTTGCTGGTGTTGTCCTGTAGCAGCTTCACATTTTCCCTTAAGCGCTATTCCCCACAACTGCTTTGTGTTAGCAAGTGAGGCTATTTGTTGTTGTTAACCTTTGTGTGGACATTGTTGATTGTCATGTCATGTACGGATGTACTTTGTGGACGTTGAAGTTTTTGCTGTCGTCCAGCATTCTGTTTCTTTTTACTTTGTAGCCGGTTCAGTTTTAATTTTGTTCTGCATAGCCATTGCCTTTTCCTTTCCCTTTTGGTCATTTTTGGTTTAAGCGTAACATACCTTTTGCATATTGGGTTCACCACAAACCGCCCTCATCTCACCCGTCACATTCCGACTTTTACAAAGGAATGGTTACCCTGCCGAGCTCTACACAGCAAAGACACTAAGGAACGGCACATTATTTGCTGTTTATAATTATTGATTTGCAAAATATTTTTTTTGACCAATTAGGTGAAGTTGCGTAATCTCCCACGGTACACCAGACAATATCTCACGGCACAGTGGTTGAAAAACACTGGGGTGGATAACGAACTGTACTTGGAACGTCACTCGATATATCCTGCTCGTCTTGGTGTTCAGTTCAGTTTCAGTTTATTTAAAACATGCTTACGATACAATTTAATGCATCACATGTTTCCAGTTGTTTTATTCCAGTACGTCCGAAAAGGAGTAGGAAAAAGCTGATTTTATTTAATCCTACCCCTTTTCATAGCATAGCAGTTGTATCTCATTTTCTTGTTCTCTGGTTGTAGTGAATAAAAATGAATAATGAATAAACAAAATAACATAAGTGAGTAAACACATTAAATGCAAAAGTAATCATTATCTCAAAAAAAGTTCAAGATTGATATCATAATTGTTCTTCTTTGTACTTTTTGAACACTTGTAGTTTGAACAGTCTCATTGATGGAATCATATTAGTCTATTCCATAATTTAATTCCACATGCAGATATGCTAAAGGTTTTAAGTGTTGTACGTGCATACACATGATTTTCTCTAAAGTTATTTTTGTCCTCTTTTGTTGGGAATAATCGTTGTACATTTTTGGGTAGCAGGTTATAGTTTGCTTTGTACATCAGTTTAGCTGTTTGCAAATGAACTAGGTTGTTGAACTTCAATATTTTTGATTCATTATATAAAGGGTATGTATGTTCTCTGCATCCAACATTATCCATCCATCCGTTTTCTACCTCTTGTCCCTTTCGAGGTCACGGGGGGTGCTCTCAGCAGACATTTGTAGTTGTTTCAACATATTTCTACACAATAACTCAGAGATGGTAACACTAGTGAGCAGTAAAGAATAATGAGTTATTTTTGGTTCAGAAGATGTTTTGCTTTATTTATTATTGATGTGTTGTTTCTTGCCACTTTATGTTGTGTATTTTTGCATGAGGTTTACAGTTCATTTTATCATCCATCATTAAAACCAAAAATGTGTTTTCTTTTACCCTTTCATTATCTTCTCCATCTATTTGTATTTGTTTGACTTTCCCTTCTACTGTTACCAAATAACATTGTTTTAGTTTTACTGAGATTTTGGGGTTATTATCAAACCATCTTTTTGATTTGTTAATTTCTTCTGTTATTTGTATTAGCTTTTGTGTGTTCTGGCCTGGGCTTCACGGTGGCAGAAGGGTTAGTGTGTCTGCCTCACAATACGAGTAGGCTTGAGTAGTCCGGGGTCAAATCCCGGGCTCGGGATCTTTCTGTGTGGAGTTTGCATGTTCTCCCCGTGACTGCGTGGGTTCCCTCCGGGTACTCCGGCTTCTTCCCACTTCCAAAGACATGCACCTGGGTATAGGTTGATTGGCAACACTAAAATGGTCCCTAGTGTGTGAATGTGAGTGTGAATGTTGTCTATCTATCTGTGATGGCCCTGCGATGAGGTGGCAACATGTCAAGGGTGTACCCCGCCTTCCGCCGGATTGTAGCTGAGATAGGCACCAGCGCCCCCCGCGACCCCAAGGGGAATAAGCGGTAGAAAATGGATGGATGGATCTTTTTAATTTGTTAATTTCTTCTGTTATTTGCAGAGGTGTGGACTCGAGTCACATGACTTGGACTTGAGTCAGACTCGAGTCATGAATTTGATGACTTTAGACTCGACTTTACACAATGTAAAGAGACTTGCAACTCGACTTAGACTTTAACATCAATGACTTGTGACTTGACTTGGATTTGAGCCTTTTGACTTGACATGACTTGCTACTTTCCCCGAAACCCAAAGATTAAAATGTTATTCAGGAGCGCTCCGTATCTTTCATTTTGTACTTGTGTCTGTCTGCGCGTTGTTCCCGTCAGCTTGTATGCTCTCAGTACAACAGCCAATCAAATTAGTACTGTTGTTTTGGTCCCGTAACACTCATCCAATCAAATTGCAGGAAAACCAAGGAAGAATAATTCTCAAACAACGCGCCATTGAAAAAAAATATGCCAAAGTTGGTTTCGTTTGGATATAAAAACTACGACTTGGTCAACCAAAAACTAATTGTCGTATGCAAAACGTGCAGTTCGAATATGTAGACGCAACAACTTCCAATTTCGTTCGACATTTCAAGATGCACAAAGAAGGGTAAGTTTTGATTGTAAGCTAAAGTTTATTGGCTTAGCAATGTGACATTTATTTGCTGTGTAGTTAAATGAGTGAAGCTGTAAACTCACTGCTAACGTTATAACCATAAACATCTTATAAGTAGATGCAGCATAGAGTGCCTCTGCTCTTGGCGCTGAGGAGACGAGACGCGCAGCTGCCATCTTGGAGTGGTGATCCGCTCTACTCAGTACAATTCATTTGGCAGGAGAAATGAACAGTTGGCGCATTTAATTCATCTTACTTCACTAAAAACCACTGATTTTCGTCATACGTGTAACTATGATAAAAGGACACATGTTTTGGTGTGTTTTATTATTCATAGTTTGCTTAACAGTAATAGAATATTTCTATATGCTATAAGTGACCAGAAGTCCCAGACCAATACTGGGAATATAATCCCAGAGAAGGGGAAAAGCAGTCAGCTATTTTTTAATTCAAGAAACAATATGATAAGTTTATATATACATGCATATATTCTACATAAACAATGTATGACTACATTAGATATCTACATATTTTAGGGACCTACAGACTATCTCTGTATTGATATGTTGTATTACATTCTTCCCTTAAATAATCATGTTTTCAGTGATTGTTTTATATGTATTTTTTATGTATGTCACTCTGGATAAATGCGTCTGCCAAATACTTAAACATAAACATATATTAACACGCCGAGTCATACCAAAGACTATAAAAATGGGACTCATTACCTCCCTGCTTGGTACTCAGCATCAAGGGTTAGAATTGGGGGTTAAATCACCCAAAATGATTCCCGGGCGTCCACTGCTACCCTCACCTCCCAGGGGGTGAACAAGGGGATTGGTCAAATGCAGAAGACAGATTTCACCATACCTAGTGTGTGTGTGACAATCATTGGTACTTTAACTTTAACCTGTAAGTTTTTATATCATCTAAAACCACCAATCTGTTTGACTGGATTAAGAATAAAACTAAATTCTGTTTTACCCAACAATCTTAGTATTTGAATAATGTTACTTGAAGACTTATTCCTGGTTACATACACACTGTTAAGAAAGTATTGTCTTATATTTTGCCTAAAATGAGAATGCATCATAATCATTGGCGACTGGTGAATGTTGTTTTAGGTGGGGCTGAAAGTTTGTAAACCAAATACCTGTAGGGGCGTCATCCTCCCCCAGGAGATTTCTTTGTGATTTTCACATACAAATATTGAAGATCTTTGCTCCTTCACAACTCTGTGGTAATATTCTTTTCACAAAATACAACCATCCATCCATCCAATTTCTACCGCTTATTCCCTTTGGGGTCGCAGGGGGCACTGGTGCCTATCTCCGCTACAATCAGGCGGAAGGCAATAGTACGTTAATGTTAAATCTTACTTGTGAAAGGTAATCCCCCAATTCCTATTTTCAACAGTCCGCTCATTTTAACAGGACAACGCTGAACACCGCCCGGCATCTTTGTTTTCTACCTGTCAACTGTCAGTTTAGGCTGCTCGCCGGCTCCTCATCACCACTTCAAGATGGCGGCCAAATTGCTCGCGTCACAGCAGCCAATGCGACACCTACTTATAAGATGTCTAAGGTTATAACGTCATTGCAAACACGGCAATCTGTTGCATCCACTGCAGTTTGCTGCCTTATTCATACTTTGTGTCAAATGATTTTTTTTAAGCAGGGTTGCATGAGGTACCTACACATAACGTTACATTGGTGAATGCATCACACACAGTAACATAACGCAAGACGGCGGTCAGCAGCACCACATATTTTAGCCACCTACAAAAAGACAAACATAGTCAAATGAAAGTCAGTTAAAATGTACACTATATTAAGAATATGTGTACATATTGCTATTGCATAGGGCCCTGACATCTAAAAAGTACAACTCTGTTCATTGTTATGTTCATGTATTTGTTATGTTATTCATGTGTACGCAGACATAAACACACAAACAGTATGAGATGGGATCAATGAGATAAGGTAAGAACAGGATAGAAACTTGCTGTGGAATTAGCTACAATGCAATATGACATGGAAATACAATGTTAACACTTTTGTGCAAATAAGTACAGTTGAACTTGTTTTTCCAAATGTGTTTATTCTGTAAAGCAATGAGTTAAATGTTTAAAATGAGTGGTTAATAGTGCTATTATGAATTGCAATGTAAGCACTGTTTTTTCCTGCAATTTCAAATGCACTTGGTTTTACTAAGTAAATACAGCATTTTAAAAACATACACAATCTGTGTAAATTTATTAGTCTGTGATTAAAATGACTTGAAAGGACTCGAAACTCAAAATGCAGGACTTGGGACTTGAATTGAGACTTTCTAGTCTTGACTTTGGACTTGACTCGGGACTTGCCTGTCTTGACTCGGGACTTGACTCGAGACTTGAGGGCAAAGACTTGAGACTTACTTGTGACTTGCAAAACAATGACTTGGTCCCACCTCTGGTTATTTGTATTAGCTTTGGTGTGTTCTCTCCTGGACTTCACGGTGGAAGAGGGGTTAGTGCGTCTTCCTCACAATACAAAGGTCCTGAGCAGTCCTGGGTTCAATCCCGGGCTAGGAATCTTTCTGTGTGGCGTTTGCATGTTCTCCCTGTGAATGCGTGGGTTCCCTCCGGGTACTCCGGCTTCCTCCCACTTCCAAAGACATGCACCTGGGGATAGGTTGATTGGCAACACTAAAATGGTCCCTAGTGTGTGATTGTGAGTGTGAATGTTGTCTGTCTATCTGTGTTGGCCCTGCGATGAGTTGGCGACTTGTCCAGGGTGTACACCACCTTCCGTCCGATTGTAGCTGAGATAGGCTTCAGTGCCCCCCGTGGCCCCAAAGGGAATACGCGGTAGAAAATGGATGGATGGATGGTGTTCTCTCATGAACAAAACACAGTTGTGTCATCTGCAAATAATACTAACTTTAAGTCCTTTGTAACTTCACAAATGTCGTTTATAGAAAGATTGAACAATTTTGGTCCCAGTATTGATCCTTGAAGTACGCCACATGATCATTTCAGCTCTGTAGAAGTGTGTTCGCCAATCTTCACGTATTGCTTCCTGTCGGTTAAGTAGCTTTTTTACCCAGTTCAAGACCAACCCTCTGATTCCATACAGTTCTAATTTGTTTCAAAATGTATTATGATGGATTGTGTCAAATACTTTTGTTGAATAAACACTGCTGCAGCACCTTCTTTGCTATCTATTGCATGCGTGATTTATTTCGTTATTTTGATTAATGGCATTGATTTTGATATGTTGGCTCTGTATCCGTATTAGTTGTTTGTTTCATTTATGTTTATGAATTCGTCCAATTTGTTGTTAAACAGTTGTCAATAATTTTAAAAAATTGTGGAAGCAGAAAAAAAGTTTAAAAAGTTTGAAAATTGGTGTTTGTCACTAGTCTTATGAATTGGTACGACTTTTGCTTTTTTAATATTGTCTGGGAATTTGCCTGTTTGAAATGATAGCTTGCTGATATATATTAAAAGTTCTGAAATCTGTTCAATAACCATTTTTCAGTTGAAGTCCCGGATGTACATTTTTTATAATTTTGTTTTTTTTTCCGCTTTTGTCACACCTTTAAGGAACATCAAATTGATTTCTGTCAATGGTGTAATTCAAGTCCTCAGCTAACTTGGGATCTGGAATGTTTTCCTTCAGATTTGGTCCGATGTTCACAAAGTACTTATTGAAGCGTTCAATTACTTTGTTCATATTGTCAGTTTTTACATTTTTATCTGAGGAGCATTTAAGATCATGCTTCTAAGCACCATTTTAAAAAAATGTTATTTAGGATGCCCCATGTTGCTCTCATATTGTCTTTCTTCCCATCCAATAATGTTGGTAATATGCCAGTTAGCTTGGTGCGACGTCATTTACAGAACTGGAGTCCATTTCCCCACATAGGCAGTGTGGATTAAGGCATGCAAAATTAATATTTTGATGACTTAATTGCATGTTATTGTTGCCCTGGTCCATAATTACTGTCATGATCTCACATGACAGTTGATTAGTTTCTTGTATTTTGTAACCTGTTCAGCGATCCTATTTCTCTTTTTTTTTTGTCTCTGTTTCCCTCCACTCTTTTAATCTGAGCCTTGGGTCCCTCACCTGTCCCTAATTGGCAATCAGGAGACACCTGTCCCTGCTTGACAGTCCTCTGGACAGGGCTGCACATTTTATATTGGTTTTGTGTTACTTGCCTTTTCCCTAATAAAGAGGGCTTCTTCCTGCACTTGCCATTTGAGAATCCATCCATCCATCCATTTTCTACCGCTTGTCCCTTTTTTGGGTCAGCTGCATTTGGGCGGGAGGCGGTGTACACCCTGGACAAGTCGCCACCTCATCGCAGAGCCAACACAGATAGACAGACAACATTCACACTCACATTCACACACAAAGGACCATTTAGTGTTGCCAATCAACCTATCCCCAGGTGCATGTCTTTGGAAGTGGGATGAGGCCGGAATACCCGGAGGGAACCCACGCAGTCACGGGGAGAGCATGCAAACTCCACACAGAAAGATCCCGAGCCTGTGATTGAACTGAGGACTACTCAGGACCTTTGTATTGTGAGACACATGCACTAACCCCTCTTCCACTGTGCTGCCCCCATTTGAGAATATAACGTGTAATTGAATTTTACACTAGTTTGGACAAACTATACAAGACTCAAGTTTTGAGTGGCCAATGTTGCATTTGGAATCTCCTGACAAGGAAGCCCCCAATTGCGGATTACAACCCTTCTGTTTTGACCCTGAAGCCGAGCCCGAAAAGGAAGAGGCCAACCTTGATTGAGCCCAGGCTTCCTGTTGTTCAGCTGCAAGTCACCGCGACCAAGATCCAGAGAGACGGCTCGGCAACAGTCACTGGTTGGTGTTGCATTTCGTTCTTTTCCTTTGCCATTTCCGGCCTTCCCTGCCCTTCCGTAGACACTTATTGCATTGTTTGCCTTGTGCTCTTTCAGCATTTCCTAAAACATCTTAAATTTAAAAAAAATATCTGTATATCAAGAGCGCCCTGCTGTTTTTCAGGATCTTTTGCCCAAAAAAACTAGTCAAAGAGAATTTATATTTCAGGAATATGCTGCAAAAATGTTAGCGTCTTTAAAAACGTTTTACTGAGTTCCTGGGCTGGTCTGGTGTCCTTCCTGGACCAGTTGAATAGCCCGGACCTCTGCTGCACACCCTATAACGGGGGTCTGCAACCTGCGGCTCTTTAGCGCCGCACTCGTGGCTCCCTGGAGCTTTTTCAAAAATGTATGAAAGTGTAAAAAGATGGAGGGGAAAAATATATTTTTGTTCTGATAGGGTTTCTGTAGGAGGACAACATGACACAAACCTCCCAATTGTTAGAAATCCCACTGTTTGTATTAAACATGATTCTCTGGTGATAGTATTTGGCGAGGGCCGTTTTGTCCTACAAATTTTGGCTGTCCTTGAACTGATTGATTGATTGATTGATTGAAACTTTATTAGTAGATTGCACAGTTCAGTGCATATTCTGTACAATTGACCAGTAAATGGTAACACCCGAATAAGTTTTTCAACTTGTTTAAGTCAGGATCCAAGTTAATCAATTCATGGTAGTTTGTTAGCTTGTAGTTTGTTTATGTGTACAACTTTCTCCAACGCTGCCACTCCTTCTTTGTCTCAAGGCTGAAGCTTAGAGGTGACAGAGCTTTCGCCGCTGCTGCTCCCAAGCTCTGGAACGACCTACCTCTGAGTGTTAGACAAGCCTCCTCTCTTCCTGTTTTTAAATCTCTCTTAAAAACATACGTTTATTCCTTGGCTTTTAACACTGCGTGATACCCATCCTGCAATGGCGCCCCATTATAACCTGTTTTTATGTTTTATTTATTTATTTTTTATCATGTTCTGTTTGTGTTGTGTTGTTTGCTCGGTCCTCGTATTATCTTTCAACTTGCCCAATGTCTACTCCTGTGGTAAATTTTAAATGTGCTTTATAAATAAAGTTGATTTGATTTGATTTGTCTACCGAAAGTTTTTTACCGTGTGTAAACACACAAACGTGAACTTTGTAGATGTTAATGTTTGTGTGGAGTGCTAATCAAGCATACTTTGTCAGTGCATGACTGAAAGCTAACTGATGTTAACATGCTATTTAGGCTAGCTTTAAGTACGTATTGCATCATTATGCCTCGTTTGTAGGTATATTTGAGCTCAATTAATTTCTTATGTCCTGTGTATTACATTTATATCTGCATTTCTCATGACACATTATCTGTATGTAATATTGGCTGAATTTATGATAGTAGTTTGTGTGCCGTTAGAGACCACAGCAAACGTAATCCAGCTTGCATAGATTGTTATAAATCCATTAGAAGAAGACAGCCCGCCATTTTCCTTTAACTTGGACACACACATCTAAACCTTTGGCCATTATCAGTCAGTAATTTCTAGGAGTTCTTTCACCCTCTGAGAAGCCTCCATTTTACTAATGTTTTAGTTATGTTAATGCTGTTTTGGTCCAATATAGCTCTTTCAACATTTTGGGTTGCCGACCCCTGCCCTATAATATAACTCTCAAGGCTATGAAACACATTTTAAATTCAGTTTTACACATAAGCAAAAGGCATACAGCAGGGGTGTCCAAACTTTTCCCAAAAATCTAAGGAAGCATGGGACATTTTATAAATTGTTCATTTTCAAAACCAGTACAATACATGGAAATTTTAAAGAAAAAAAACAGCCTGAATTTTAGCTTTAGGTTATTAGCTTCAACACTTAACTTGTTCCCCTTAAGCTTCACCTAATTGCTCTTTTATTAAATTATTAAATCTTTAAAATTATCTATAAAATTTGCCCTTGGACAGCAGTGGTATACAGTGTCATACTTAAAAAATGCAATTAAACAATAAATCACGCCTTGTCAAAGCATCTTCCTGCTTCAGGTGCACTACAAATGATTTGCTACTTGCCCACGTCTAGTTTTACTTCAAGAAATGTCCCTAGTTTTAAGAGCTATTAACTTATTTTTAGTCACTGACTTAATATCATCTCTTAAATTTAGAATAATTATATTTTGTCTATTCTATTTTAAAAATGTTACCATTGAGAAAATAACTATTCAATGTGGGATCTGAGTCGAGGATGTTGTTGTCGCTTGTGCAGCCCTTTGAGACACTTGTTTTTAGAATTTAATACTGTACGTTTTATCACGTAAAATTAACTAGCTGCATGGACAGTTAATTTCACAAGTTTTAATTTTTTTTTTCCCTAAATTATAGTCTCTTTATCTTATATTTTGTCAGCTCTTTTTTGCAGTGTGACATCAGCTGGATTCATATTTTTAGCACTCTTCCTATAGTTTAGTTTAGTTTTGTCTTTATTTAAAGGGAAAATGCATGGAAACATTAGGCTCAAAGACATATATGTTCTGTACCAGATTATACCTAAATAGCTAATTTCCATCTGCAGTCCCTAGCTACCTAAATTAAAGGGATATAAAAATCATGCAATACAATCATTACAATAAAATCATACCATATCACATAATCAAATTTAAAAAAGTCATAAAATGCCCTTTCATAGGTACATACTTAATATACAATACAACCACATCTCATTTACATCATCACACAAAGACAATAAATGCTTTTGTTCACATCCGTCATCATTTGTAACACAACAAAAACAACCATGATTTTAACACACACACCTCTCAATTTACCACAAAAATGCTGTCATGGATAAATATAATACACATAAATTTGATCTGTCAAACATAGTGCACACCTCAGTGACCGTGTGTGCAGCTTTGATTGCTCCAAAGTCACTTTTTAACTTCAATTGTAAATGTAGAGTAATCTGTTAAACTTTTCAAGTTTGTTGTGAGGTTGTTCCATTCCTTTATGAATGTATATGAAAAGGCTGATTGTGCAATAGATGTTTTACATTTGGGTATGCTACACTGCCCCCTGGTGGAGGCTCGCGTGTTTCTAGTTGACACAGCAGATGTAAACTGGACAAAGTGCTTAAGTGGCGCTGGTGCGGTGTTATTTAGGATTCGATGGGCCATCCGTATTGATGCTAGTCTTTCAATATTATTAGCTAAGTTTAACAATCTATATTTTTGGAGAACTAAACAGTGATGGTGGTGTTGTGGTTTTCGGTCAAGAATTTTGAGCGATTGTTTGTGCAAAGTTTCCAATGGCCTCAGAGTCATTTTGCTTGCGTGCGACCAACATGTTATACAATAATAACATATAGCGCCAATAAAAACACTTTATATTTAAGTAATAGGCAGGGATCTACTGTAGTCCCCTGTAGTCAAACGCACTTTCACAGCAACCTCTACAGCGCCTTTCTGCACTCTTGAAGGGTTTCTTCCAGGATTCGGCCAATAGCTCCTTTGTCACAGTCATCCTTATGTCGTCCATGTCTTCAAAACGGGTTGGGAAAGAGAAAAAACTATTGGTTTTCGGGATTTGGTTTAACACTGCAATGTTATTCTTGGGTAGAAACTGTCGGATGTCCGTCTGGCCCTTTGGCAAAGCCCGGAGTAGACGACGCCCCTCACATTGAAGAACAGTTCTGGACTATTTCTGATACTCTTGTTTTTATACTCTACTGTGTTTTTTTTTTTACCCTAGCACAATGGTTTTCGGACTTTTTTCACCAAGTACCGCCTCAGAAAACACTGTGCTCCAAAAGTACCACTGTAATAACCAACAATAAAAATACAGCAGTGTAGTAGGCCTAAGTATTTATTAAAAACAATGCGGAGGTTATTTAAATATATGTTTTTAATAGGTTTGGCCACTAAAATATTACACAGTTTGAACTGTATACCTGTAATATTAAAGTACTGGGGTACTAAAAACGATGATGTACTGCCTTTGGAAAAAAACAATGCTTCTGTTTTCACCCACGAGGTGAGTATTGAGTTTTGAAGTAACAAAATTGTTCAACACTGTAGTTTAACGCACAGAATTTTCAAACACATTTTTCTCACATCTATCGTGGGATCACACTCCTCAGCCTTCCCGGTAAGGTTTATTCAGGTGTACTGGAGAGGAGGCTACGCCGGATAGTCGAACCTCGGATTCAGGAGGAACAGTGTGGTTTTCGTCCTGGTCGTGGAACTGTGGACCAGCTCTGTACTCTCGGCAGGGTCCTTGAGGGTGCATGGGAGTTTGCCCAACCAGTCTACATGTGCTTTGTGGACTTGGAGAAGGCATTCGACCGTGTCCCTCAAGAAGTCCCGTGGGGAGTGCTCAGAGAGTATGGGGTAACGGACTGTCTTATTGTGGCAGTCCGCTCCCTGTATGATCAGTGTCAGAGCTTGGTCCGCATTGCCAGCAGTAAGTAGGACACGTTTCCAATGAGGGTTGGACTCTGCCAAGGCTGCCCTTTGTCACCCATTCTGTTCATAACTTTTATGGACAGAATTTCTAGGCGCAGTCAAGGCGTTGAGGGGTTCCGGTTTGGTGGCCGCGGGATTAGGTCTCTGCTTTTTGCAGATGATGTGGTCCTGATGGCTTCATCTGCTCTCACTGGATCGGTTCCCAGCCGAGTGTGAAGCAGCCGGAATGAGAATCAGCACCTCCAAATCCGAGTCCATGGTTCTCTCCCGGAAAAGGGTGGAGTGCCATCTCCAGGTTGGGGAGGAGACCCTGCCCCAAGTGGAGGAGTTCAAATACCTAGGAGTCTTGTTCACGAGTGGGGGAAGAGTGATCGTGAGATCGACAGGCGGATCGGTGCGGCGTCTTCAGTAATGCGGACATTGTACCGATCTGTTGTGGTGAAGAAGGAGCTGAGCCGGAAGGCAAAGCTCTCAATTTACCGGTCGATCTACATTCCCATTCTCACCTATGGTCATGAGCTTTGGGTCATGACCAAAAGGATAAGATCACGGGTACAAGCGACCGAAATGAGTTTCCTCCGCCGGGTGGCGGGGCTCTCCCTTAGAGATAGGGTGAGAAGCTCTGCCATCCGGGAGGAACTTAGAGTAAAGCCGCTGCTCCTCCACATCGAGAGGAGCCAGATGAGGTGGTTCAAGCATCTGGTCAGGATGCCACCCGAACGCCTCCTGAGGGAGGTGTTTAGGGCACGTCCAACCAGTAGGAGGCCACGGGGAAGACCCAGGACACGTTGGGAAGACTATGTCTCCCGGCTGGCCTGGGAAAGCCTCGGGTTCCCCCGGGAGGAGCTAGACGTAGTGGCTGGGGAGAGGGAAGTCTGGGCTTCCCTGCTTAGGCTGCTACCCCCGCGACCCGACCTTGGATGAGCGGAAGGAGATGGATGGATGAATGGATTTTTCTCAAAAATGTTTACTCAACATAATTTGAATCAAAAATCAGTTCAAATAAATTCAAACGCAAAAAATTCAGTTAGATAAATTCACTGTTAAAAAAAAAAAGCTTTTATATTAAAAGCACAAACATACTGGACAGCTAATAGTTAAATAGATTGTTGCAATGGTGAATCCCACTGGAAATAACGAAACAACAATAATGGAGCAGACGCAAAAAAAAAAAAAAAAGACAGCACGACAAACACACAATGGGTAACACAAAGTGCAACTTCCTGTAAGCAAGCAGATAAGTCCCTGACCATCTCCTGTGGAACTTAACTGTCGAAATATACCATTTTATATTCATAACGACTTACGACTAAAGTCACAATAAGGGCTGGTAGAAGTAGTGAACTAATTTAGTCTATGTTAGTTACCTCTCTTAGTTTATAATGTATATTTTCTGCTGGATCTACTCTGTAATGTATGCTGCAGCTGTTACATATACTGCAATATTGTACATGGTAATTGTTATATATTGTACATATGATACAAACATATAATATAATACATCAGTAAATATCATATACTGTACATATTTTAGGGGCAGCATGGTGGAACAGGGGTTAGTGCATCTGCCTCACAATACAAAGGTCCTGAGCAGTCCTGGGTTCAATCCTGGGCTTGGGATCTTTCTTTGTGGAGTTTGCATGTTCTCCCCGTGACTGTGTGGGTTCCCTCCGGGTACTCCGGCTTCCCCCCACATCCAAAAACATGCACCTGGGGATAAGTTGATTGGCAACACTAAAAAATTGGCCCTAGTGTGTGAATGTGAGTGTGAATGTTGTGTGTCCATCTGTGTTGGCCCTGCGATGAGGAAGCGACTTTTCCAGGGTGTACGCCGCCTTCCGACAGAATGCAGCTGCGATAGGCTCCAGCGACCCCCCCACAACCCCAAAAGGGACACGCGGTAGGAAATGGATGGATGGATGTACTTAATTAAGTAAATATTACATATATGTTATATTTTTCTTGCTACTACGGTACATGTTTTGTCCATTATATACCTGCATTATCCTTTCCATCCTTACACTCTCCATCTTTTGTAACTGAGCTACTGTGTGGAAAAATTTCCCTTGTGGATCATTAAAGTTTGTCTAAGTCTAGTCGCGTGATTCTGAATAGAATACTTCAGGTAGATTTGGTTCGATACCTCTTGCAAGCCTTATATTCGAGGACTAGGGATTTTATAAAAGCAAACCAAACGACTTTGACTTTATTGAGTCAGAGCTTGTCTTACCGTCACTCACACCCATGCACGAGTCAGGTGCAGATTAAAAAATCTAACATGCACTTTTTAAAGAATTCAACTTCTTTGAATGGCTTTCCCATACTAGCAAAATACTTGCCAACTCTCGCGATCTTTCCGGGAAACGCCCGAATATCAGTGCCCCTCCCGACAATATCCCGGGGCAATCATTTTCCCGGTTTTCACCCGGAGAACAATATCCAGGGCGTGACGTGAAGGCACTGCCTTTAGCGTCCTCTACAACCTGCCGTCTCGTCCGCTTTTCCACCTTACAAACATTGCCCTGGCCCAGTCACATATTATATAAGGCTTCTGCAGACCCACGTAAGTGACTGCAAGACATACTTAATCAACCGCCATACAGGTCACACTGAGGGTGGCCGTATAAAAAACTTTAACACTGTTACAAATATGCGCTACACTGTGAAGCCACACCAAACAAGAATGACAAACATTTTGGGAGAACATCTGCACCGTAACACAACATAAACACAACAGAACAAATACCCAGAATCCAATGCTGCCCTAACTTTTCAGGGCTACAATAGGGGGCGGAGTTGGGGAGTAGTGGGGGGTGTATATTGTAGCCCGGAAGAGTTAGGGCTGCATTGGATTCTGCGTATTTGTTCTGTTGTGTTAATGTTGTGTTACAGTGCGAATGTTCTCCCAAAATGTGTTTGTCATTTTTGTTTGATGTGGGTTCACAGTGTGGTGCATATTTGTAACAGTGATATAGTTGTTTATACGGCCACCCTCAGTGTGACCTGTGTGGCTGTTGATCAACTATGTCTTACCGTCACTTACCGCATCTACAGAAGCCAAATACAACATATGGCTGGGCTGACACGCTGTGTGTACAGGTTTTCGAGGACTCTAAAGGCAGTGCCTCCACCTTGTTCCCTTAATATTGTTTTGTCAGGGAGAAATTCGGGAAAATGATTACCACTGGCGGGGCACTGAAAATTGGGAGTCTCCCGATAAAATTGAGGGTATGCAAGTATGACGCTGTAAAGCGCCATTCATATAAAACTCGCGGGCCGCACCAACATTAAATTTCTACATCAATGTGCGGGCCGCAAAATAACGTCTCGCAGGCCGCAATTGGCCCGCGGGCCGCTTGTTTGAGACCCCTGCATTAGGTGGTGCAAGTGTACGTAAATGTTACTCCACTTATTTATATACTGGGTTACGTGTCCTGTATTTTTTACGCATTCTGGGTGATTCAGAGCGAGGAAGTGGTATTTATTACGTGGTTCTGGCATCAAACACACACCATCGTGTTACTCACTGGCACACAATTAACAAGCTGTTTCACCCGCATAAGAAACGGAACTTTAGTTTGTGTGTGGAAGATTGTCCCGTGTTCGTCACCTCGGCGTCTGGCCTCGGTAAACAGAAGAGCGTTAGCTTGCAATCAACCTCCACCGTCCTCCCGCCGAAGTTTTAATTCCCATCGACCCACGGAGACGACATGCTGAGCACGGAGATTCTGCATTTGTATGCAAGCGTGTGTTTACGTGGCCATTTGCGCTTCCCCTTATAAACCTTTCACGGTCGGGGGTGTCTAAAACTGCTTCAAAGGTCAGCTCATAATCGCTCTCTTTAGCGTGCCTCACATTTTAATTGTTGCACACACACACACACACACACACACACACACCTGATGGCTACACAAACACTCCCCTGTCATTATGGATCCGACCATGAATTGATGATGCCCTAAGACCTAATCACTCTGCAAGGACCTCGGCGAGGCGCGGCGATCCGTTTCTCAGCGCCGCTCGGCGGGGAAACTCACGCTGTGTTGCTTGATGAGCGGAAAATGAGCGTCCTACCTGTTCTAATCTGTCTTTTTTTTTTTTTTTTTTAAAGTCCTGGGAAATATTGAAAGTGGCGTAGTATGGCAGCGGGAGACAGGCGTCAAGATTGGAGCGGCGGGTGGAAATGAAGCATTAATTGCGGCACACGGCGGCAAATTTAGATCAAAAATGGCACCGGGCTTCGCTGCTTATTGGCAAGTAATCACAAGTAATGGGCCGCTTAAAGATATCATGTGAGAGGGAATGTGACAGAGAGAAAGAGAGACGAAGCCATTGACTTTGATCACTGCCAGACTCGTACAAATAAACATGAGATAAATATGTGACAACAATATACATCACTGGTAAGCAGATTCAGCGACTAGAACGTCTTTAATCTTACACGATGCTTGCAAATCTCTCTTGTGGGTTAAATGCATGGATGACTGAAAGAACATTTAAAAATAAAAAGCCTTTTAAGGTGTGAGTAATGATGTGCGGATTCATACTGAAATTTTGATACCGCCGATACCAGCTCTTTATGCTCTAATATCGATTCTAAAAATATAGCTACTTTTGATGGTTAAATTTGCATCAGTAATGTCAAGGTTTAGTGAGTGTTGCTTGCAGATATAGCAGATGGCGTGCGGGCTAAAGTGTATTTGATGGCAACAAGGAGGTGCAGAGGAAGCAGACCAACAAGTGCAATGACCCAGCATCGAGAGGCAGGTGACACTAGACCAGTGGATCTTAACCTGGGTTCGATCGAACCCTAAGGGTTCGGTGAGTCAGACTCAGGGGTTCGGCGGAGGTCAAGACCTACCTGACTCCATCCATCCATCCATTTTCTACCGCGTATTCCCTTTTGGGGTCGCGGGGGGCGCTGGCGCCTATCTCAGCTACGATCGGGCGGAAGGCGGGATACACCCTGGACAAGTCGCCACCTCATCGCAGGGCCAACACAGATAGACAGACAACATTCACACTCACATTCACACACTAGAGCCAATTTAGTGTTGCCAATCAACCAATCCCCAGGTGCATGTCTTTGGAAGTGGGAGGAAGCCGGAGTACCCAGAGCGAACCCACGCATTCACGGGGAGGACATGCAAACTCCACATAGAAAGATCCCGAGCCTGGATTTGAACCCAGGACTGCAGGACCTTCGTATTGTGAGGCAGACACACTAACCCCTCTGCCACCGTGAAGCCCCTACCTGACTCATCATGTAAATAAAAACTTCTCCCTATCGGCGTATTATGGATACCCCCAAACAATGTTCCCTCTAATTTCACATCTGATTTGCAAGTGTGTTATTTGTTGTGAGTTCATGCACTGTGTTTTTTTTTTTTCTTTGAACAAGGTGATCATGCACGGTTCATTTTGTGCGTCAGTAAAAAACATCTAACTTTATCTTGAATTTCGTCAAGACTCGGACTTTGGTGTGGTTTGTTTCCCCGTGGTGCAAAGCGATTGGAACGGACATGGCGTGAAGGTAATGACATCTTTTAATATTAACTCAAAAAAGGAACAAACAAAAGGTACAAAAACTTGGCTATGAAACAAAAACTTGCACTAAAGCAAAACTATGGTCATAAAACAAAACTTTCAAACTATGGCGTGAATTAAGAAAACTTACTTGGACCGAGAAAAGAGTATGAAAAACGCAGCATGGTTCACCAGCATGGATTACGGGGGTGGTAGAGGGTGGTGTCGCCAGGCTGACTGCCTGGTAACTACAGGTTTAAATAGTGCTGTGTTGCTTGAAAACAGGTGCGCAAGTCGTGAGGACAGGTGAACTGATTGGTTGACATGGTGACAAAACAAACAAGAGTACCCAATGAATCCAAAACAAAACAGAACGTGACCACAAAACATGACACATTTGGGAAAAAAAGCATTTTGTTTTTCACTAAAAAAGTGTTTAGTGGATGCACATATGCAACTGGTGGGGTTCGGCACCTCCAACTAGGTTAAGAACCACTGCACTAGACTATTGCTGGGATGTTACTGACGTCATGTCCGGATTATGTCCCCACCATTAAACACGCGTGGTGGTCAAGATAGCTCTGTTCTCAATTAATCAATCAATCAAAGTTTATTTTAATTGCCCTAAATCACGAGTGTCTCAAAGGGCTGCACTAGCCACAACGGCATCCTCCGCTCAGATCCCACATCAGGGCACATCCCACATCTGCCCCCCCTCTATGAAGGAGAGGAGGGCAGAGCAGAAAACAAACGGCAGATCAACTGGTCTAAAATGGTGTTCTATTTAAAGGCTAGAGTATACAAATTAGTTCTAAGATGGAACTTAAATGCTTCTACAGACGTACCATCTCTGACTGTTACCGGGAGGGCATTCTAGAGTACTGGAGCCCGAACGGAAAACGCTCTATAGCCCACAGACTTTTTTTTCGGCTTTAAGAATCACTAATAAGCCGGAGTCCTTTGAACGCAGATTTCTTGCCGGGACATATGGTACAATACAATCAGCAAGATAGGATGGAGCTAGACCGTGTAGTATTTATACGTAAGTAGTAAAACCTTAAAGTCACATCTTAAGTGCACAGGAAGCCAGTGCAGGTGAGCCAGCAAAGGCCTAATATGATCAAATTTTCTTGTTCTTGTCAAAAGTCTAGCATCCGCATTTTGTACCAACTGTAATCTTTTAATGTTAGACATAGGGAGGTCCGAAAATAATATGTTACAGTAAACGAGACGAGACGTAACGAATGCATGAAGCGTAGGTGGTGGTCAAAATGGAACAAATTTTAGACATATTACAGAGACGAAAGAAGGCCATTTTAGTAACACTCTTAATGTGTGACTCAAACGACTCAAAGCACCATTTAGCTCGAAGAAAAAATGCCCTACGCTTGTGTTGTTTTTGGCTGTACGACTCGTTCAAATCGCAAAAAAAGGATAAACGTTTCTTCAGAGTTTCTTGAGAGGCAACTAAAGAGGGAGTAAGAGAAACGAAACGAGGAGAAAAGCAGCACACAATTCAGTCCAAGGGAACAGAGTCAAAGAATGCACACGTTTACAGTGATCAATCAATCAATCAATCAATCAATCAATCAATCAATCAATCAATCCATCCATCAATCAATGTTTATTTATATAGCCCTAAATCACAAGTGTCTCAAAGGTCACTTTGTTAACAGTTTGTTTGATATTATTCAATATTTCCCATTTAATTATTATCTTGATATTATTTGTATTTCTTAAACACGCGATTGCTACTAGTGTTTCGAAAAGAATCAACTCGGCGAGTCTAAATAAAAGACAGCAAGTGTGAGCATAACCTGAACATTTCAACAAACACTATTCCTTGCCAGGTGCTGCAGTATGCCCCGCTACATACACACCTCCATAATAACAAGATAACTTTGGCCATCACAGTAAGCCACAAAAAGGTGGAAAAATACAAGTCGACTGAGGTTGTAAACCCCCTGGTGTCTTTTAAAATCTTGAACATTTTCCCCCAAATGGACATGTTTGAGGGAAACGTGGGTATTCATGATAAAGGTCTAGGCATAATTGCCCGGTGAACAATAGGGACCGCCACAATAATGCTCCCATTGACTGCTATTAAAGCCCTGTTGACATTTGAATCTGTTGGAAAGAATGGAGTTTTGAAGCGGCACACATGTCGATAAGCTATTGTCATTGCTTTTACACACACCCATCCCATCCATTATCTACATCAGTCTTTATCAACCTTTTATGAGCCAAGGCACATTTTTTTCATTAAAAAAATCCAGAGGCACACCACCAGCAGAAAACAAAAAAATGAAAGTCCACCAGGGCCTCGTGCCTTATTTTGAGTTTGTTGGTGTTTTCCTGTGTTTAGTGCTTTAGTTCTTGTCTTGCTCTGTTATTTTGGTGTTTTCCTGTAGCAGTTTCATGTCTTCCTTTGAGTGCTATTCGCACCACCTGCTTTGTTTTTAACCAAGAGAGACTATTTAAGCCAGGGGTCTCAGACTGGCAGCTCGCGAGACGTTGTATTGCGGGCCCCACCTTAATATGAAAGTTTAATGTTAGTTTTATATGAACGCCGCTTGACAGCGTTGTGTATTTGGGTCTAAAATGACTCTTTCAGTGTTCTGGGTTGCCTACCCTTGCATTAGTGGAAAAGCGGCAAATGAGTGAAAGGGACAGAGACGTTGCCATGGAGACGAGGGTTTTCTTATGTGCCTGTCTGCAGTCCCTCCGCAACACATGTCCGTCAGTAATGACAGTCCCCGATAACCTGGACCAATTCATAACGTTATTTGTTTTTTCATTGTTTAATTTGCATTTCCTCACACGATGAACACTACATATAATGCCGGATAACACTCCAGGAGTCGTCACTTTTTTGCGCTTGTTATCCGGTACAATTATCTGCCAACCGCCGTGTTGCTGTAGGGAGGAAAAGCGGAACGACACACTTTGCGGAAATAACATTATTCTCCATGCATCGGCTAAATACAAATATATTCCACATCCCCAAACATGTCTTTTTCAAAGCCTGCAGTGAAGAGAAAGGTTAGTGATGAGCAAAGAAAATTCCAGGAAAAGTGGGGGATGCAATATTTCTTTGTTGAGCACAGGCGCACCCCAACGTGTCTTATTTGCACAGAGAAAGTTGCGGTGCACAAGGGATACAATTTGAAACGTCATTATACAACTACACATGCTGAGAAGTAAGCAATTTTTTTTTGAAGAAATCTTTTCTTGCGGCCCAGCCTCACCCAGACCCTGCATCCAGTGACCCCGAGGTAAATTGAGTTTGAGATCCCTGATTTAAGTTGTTGCCATCCTTCTTTGTGTGGACATTGATTGCCATTTCATGTACGGATGTACTTTGTGTACCTTTGCACACTGCAAGTTTTTGCTGTCGTCCAGCCTTCTGTTTGTTTACTTTGTCGCCAGTTCAGTTTTACTTTCGTTTGGCCTTACCTTCTCTATGCATCATTGCCTTTTCCTTACCCTTTTGTTCATTTTTGGTTAAAGCATTACATACCTTTTTACCTGCACGCTGTCTCCTGCTGTGGTCTGCATATTGGGATCACAACAAACGATCCTCATCTCACCCGACACATTCTGACTTTTACAAAGTAATCAACTAATATGAATTGATTAATGTGGACCCCAACTTAAACAAGTTGAAAAACGTATTCGGGTTTTACCATTCAGTGGTCAATTGTACGGAATATGTACTGTACTGCGCAATTACTTAAAGACGCAATTTTGTTGGTGTTTTCCTGTGTGTAGTGCTTTAGTCCTAGTCTTACTCTGTTATTTTGGTGTTTTCCTGTAGCAGTTTCATGTCTTCCTTTGATTGCTATTCGCCACACCTGCATTGTTTTAGCAAGCGAGACTATTTATGCTGTTGCTATCCTTCTTTTTGTGGACATTGTTGATTGCCATGTCATGTACGGATGTACTTTGTGTACTTTTGCACGCTGCAAGTTTTTGCTGTCGTCCAGCCTTCTGTTTCTGTTTACTTTGTAGCCAATTCAGTTTTTCTTTCGTTTTGCATAATCTTCCCTATGCTTCATTGCCTTTTCCTTTCCCTTTTGTTCTTTTTTGGTTAAAACATTACATTCCTTTTTACCAGCACGCTGTCTCCTGATTTGGTTTGCATTTTGGGATCACAACAAACCATCCACATCTCACCCGACACATTCTGACTTTTACAAAGCAACCAACTACTATGAATTGATTAACGTGGACCCCGACTTAAACAAGTTGAAAAACTTATTTGGGTGTTACCATTTAGTGGTCAATTGTACGGAATATGTACTGTACTGTGCAATCTACTAATAAAAGTTTCAATCAGGCTTCACGGTGGCAGAGGGGTTAGTGCGTCTGCCTCGCAATACAAAGGTCCTGCTCGGGATCTTTCTGTGTGGAGTTTGTATGTTCTCCCCGTGAATGTGTGGGTTCCCTCTGGGTACTCCGGCTTCCTCCCACTTCCGAAGACACGCACCTGGGGATAGGTTGATTGGCAACACTAAATGGGCCCTAGTGTGTGAATGTGAGTGTGAATGTTGTCTGTCTATCTGTGTTGGCCCTGCGATGAGGCAGCGACTTGTCCAGGGTGTACACCCCTTCCGCCCGATTGTAGCTGAGATAGGCGCCAGCGCCCCCCGTGACCCCAAAAAGGGAATAAGCGGTAGAAAATGGATGGATGGAAGTCTCAATCAATCAATTAATACTTGCTGCCACCTACTGATGGGAGTATTACGTGGTTACCCTGCCGAGCTCTACACAGCAAAGATACTACGTTACGGCACATTATTTGCAGATTATAATTATTGACATGCAAAAAATATTTTTTTCTCCCACGGCACACCAGACAACATCTCCAGGCACACTGGCGTGCTGCGGCACAGTGATTGAAAAACACTGATCTACATCAGTGGTTCTCAACCTTTTTTCAGTCATGTACCCCCTGTGAAAATGTTTTGAATTCAAGTACCCCTTAATCAGAGTAAAGCATTTTTGGTTGAAAAAAAGATAAATAAGTAAAATACAGCACTATGTCACCAGTTTCTGATTCATTAAATTGTATAAAAGTGCAAAATATTACTCATTTGTAGTGTTTTTTTCTTGAGCTATTTGGAAAAAATAAAGATTTCTACACATAGAAGTAATCATCAACTTAAAGTGCCTTTTTGGGGGATTGTAATAGAGATCCATCTGGATTCATGAACTTAATTCTAAACATTTCTTCACAAAAAATATATCTTAAAAATCAATATTTATGGAACATGTCCACAAAAAAATCTAGCTGTCAACACACAATATTGCATTGTTGCATTTCTTTTCACAGTTTATGAACTTACATTCATAATTTGTTGACATTTTATTCAATAAATATATTTATAAAGGATTTTTCGAATTGTTGCTATTTTTAGAACATTTAAAAAAAAATCTCACGTACCCCTTGGCATACCTTCAAGTACCCCCAGGGGTACGTGTACCCCCATTTGAGAACCACTGATCTACATAAATTGTATAATAGCGCAAAATATTAGTCATTTGTAGTGTTTTTTCTTGAACTATTTCGAAAAAATAAAGATTTTTACACATAGAAGTAATCATCAACTTAAAGTGCCCTCTTTGGGGATTGTAATAGAGATCCATCTGGATTCATGAACTTAATTCTAAACATTTCCTCACAAAAATATCTTCAAAATCAATATTTATGGAAAATGTCCACAAAAAAATATATCTGTCAACACTGAATATTGCATTTTTTTTTTCACAGTTTATGAACTTACATTCATAATTTGTTGACATTTTATTCAATAAATATGTTTATGAATGATTTTTTAATTGTTGCTATTTTTAGAATATTTAAAAAAAAATGTCACGTACCCCTTGGCATACCTTCAAGTACCCCCAGGGGTACGCGTACCCCCATTTGAGAACCACTGATCTACATAATAGCCATTGATGGACCATTTACTGAAAGAGTTAGACGCACACCCATGCCAAGGCAAACAAAATGGCCAAACATAGTTCTGCTTTGTCTCAGTCTTTTGCAAAGATAGAAAAAAAAAAGTGGGAGTGTGAAAATGAGTGAGCGCCAGAAAAGTAGCTCAGTATGAGGTGTGTTATTCAGTCTCACCACGGGGGAGGCTCGGACAACCAGGGGACCAGGAGTCTACCCATTGTCCACACATGCCACACACACATTCATGCATGATTGAGAGGCTGTGACGTGGCAAGGTCCAATATGTTACAACGTTCACCCAAGGAAAGCGAAAATGAGTGTAAATTTAGGTTATCCCCCCCCCCCCGACATTCGCTCACTGTCTCGCAGTCACCTTCGGCCGTGATGGGTATTCATGCTGCACCCCGCTCTGAACACCAAGCTGCAGGAAAACTCTTCTGGAATTACTTTTTTTTTTTTTTTTTTTATGCTCAACTTGCTTTAATTTTTTTCGTTAAAGTTAGAGGTCACAATTCAACTGCGCTGGAAACTTTTTTTGTTGTTGCAAAAATCTAACACATATAGTGATGGAATATATCATTCTCCGTCTTCATCTCTTCATTTTGCTCAATGATCTGTGTTGCAATGAGATGGTGACTTGTCCTGAGTGTACCCAGCTCTCCGCCCGAGTACAGTTGGGATAGGCTCCAGACCCCCAACCCCCACGACCACGAGAGGGACAAGCGGTAGAAAATGGATGAATGATCATTTTTGAATGCCCGGTCTCTATATGTTAAAATAACAGCTTTAAAGTTGTTTTATTTTCACATGAGCTTGTTAGAATTACCTCAGAATATCTTGCTAATGCAACACGAATGTTGTTGTTGGTAGCAAAATGCATTTGTATAGATTAACTATGGTTCACTCGTAAAACTCACCTTGTTTCTTTAATTTGTTGATCTTTTGGTGTATTTTCTTTTCATATAAATGTGTTGGTTTTATATTGTTGCCATAGCCAAGAGGGCAGGGGTGTCAAACACGTTTATATTGAGAGCCACATCACAATTATGGCTGCCATCAGAAGGCCGCTTATACCGTATTTCCTTGAATTGCCGCCAGGGCGCTAATTCATTTAAAACCTCTTCTCACTCCTGCGCTTACCAAAGGCATGCGGTAAAAGTAACCATGCGCTAATTATTTTAAAACCTCTTCTCACTCCGGCACTTACCAAAGGTATGTAGTACAAATTTGAGTGTGATGTAAGCGTGGACCTTAAATCCTACTGAATTGCTCTTAATCTTCTTCCCTTTATGTGATTTCAAATTACCGGGATTGAAATCAGCCTCCTCCATTTTGAAAATGATGACAGGGGAAGTGTCACTCGTGACGTCACGAGTTTGACCAGGCGGTAATACTAAGCATGCGCTAATTATTTTGTGAAGCGAGTTTGACCCGGCAGTAATTCAAGGCAGGCGCATACTATATGCCCTGTGGCAATTCAAGGAGATACGGTATATGAAGAGAAACGTATAATACACAATTTGCATAAGCAACTTTTTTGAATGTTACATGTTTTACTAAGGTACTGATGGATACCTTACCCTGAATTTGTAAATCAAAGTGACAAGCAGATATTTATGTATTTACAGTCGTGGTCGAAAGAACATAATGTCATGGCTGTCTTGAGTTTCCAATAATTTCTCCAACTCTTATTTTTTTGTGGCCAAACAGCTCAATTTTTGTTTCATCTGACCACAGAACTTTCCTCCAGAAGGTCTTATCTTTGTCCATGTGGTGTCAGATGAAACAAAAAATGAGCTGTTTGGCCACAATACCCAGCAATATGTTTGGATGAGAAAAGGTGAGGCCTTTAATTCCAGGAACACCAGGTCTAATGTCAAGCATGGTGGTGGTAGTATTATGCTCTTGGCCTGTTTTGCTGCCAATGGAACTGGTGCTTTACAGAGAGTAAATGGGACAATAAAACAAGAGTAGTACCTCCAAATTCTTCAGGACAACCTAAAATCATCAAAACGGAGGTTAAGTTTTGTGTGCAGTTGGGTGTTCCAACAGGACAATGACCCCAAACACACGTCGAAAGAGGTAAAGGAATGACTAAATCAGGCTACAATCAAGGTTTTAGAATGGCCTTCCAAAAGTCCTGACTTAAACGTGTGGACAATGCTGAAGAAACAAGTCCATGTCAGAAAACCACCAAGTTTAGCTGAACTACACCAATTTTGTCAAGAGGAGTGGTCAAAAATTCAACCAGAAGCTTGTGGATGGCTACCAAAAGCGCCTTAATGAAGTAAAACTTGCCAAGTAACAAATATTATAAAACAAATATGAAACCTGCCAAATATTAACAGGGAACATTATCACCAGACCTATGTAAGCGTCAATATATACCTTGATGTTGCAGAAAAAAGACCATATGTTTTTTTAACCGATTTCCGAACTCTGAAAGGGTAAATTTGGCGATTTAAACGCCTTTCAATTGTTCGCTGTCGGAGCGATGACCTTTCACCCGTGACGTTACAACGGGAAGCAATCCGCCATTTTCTCAAACAAATTACACACGTCAAGTCAAATCAGCTCTGTTATTTTCCGTTTTTTCCACTGTTTTCCATACCTTGGAGACATCATGCCTCGACGGTGTGTTGTCGGAGGGTGTAACAACACGATCAGGGACAGATTGAGTTGACTTACGTGGAGTGTGCATCGATTAGCATGTCTTGCTAATCGATGCTAACATGCTATTTAGGCTAGCTGTATGTACATATTGCATCAATATGCCTCATTTGTAGCTATATTTGCATCCAGCCTTTCCCTCCACCCACATTTAATGCCAAACGAACACATACCAATCGACAGATTCAACTTGCACAAGTGTCAATAGATGCAAAAGTCCCTTGTTTGTTCTGGACATTTTACCCACGATAACGATGCTACGACAGAGATGTGTGGATATCCAGCGACACTCAAAGCAGATGCATTTCCAACGATAAAGTCAACAAAATCACACAGGTAAGTTTTGTTGATGTTATTGACTTATGTGCTAATCAGACATATTTGGTCAGGTCATGACTGCCGGCTAATCGATGCTAACATGCTATTTAGGCGTCAGGTCATGACTGCCGGCTAATCGATGCTAACATGCTATTTAGGCTAGCTGTATGTACATTTGTAGCTATATTTGCATCCAGCCTTTCCCTCCACACACATTTAATGCCAAACAAACACTTACCAATCGACGGATTTAAGTTGCTCCAGTGGTCAAAAGATGCAATCGTTGGTTAGAAGGCGATCGCCGAAGTCGTCCGCGTTGCCTTTGTCCGTCGTGATATGGCTCAATAGCTTCAGTTTCTTCTTCAATTTCGTTTTCGCTATCTGCCTCCACACTCCAACCATCCGTTTCAATACATGCGTAATCTGTTGAATCGCTTAAACCGCTGAAATCCGAGTCTGAATCCGAGCTACTATGCTATACCTTTCTGTGCTATCCGCCATGTTTGTTTGTATTGGCGTCACTGCGTGACGTCACAGGAAAATGGACGGCTGGATTTACAGATAACGAAAATCAGGCCCTTTAAAGCCTTTTTTCGGGATATTCCATCATGGGTAAAATTTTGAAAAAAGCTTTGAAAAATAAAATAACTGGGAACTGATTTTAATTGGTTTTAACCCTTCTTAAATTGTGATAATGTTCCCCTTTAACATTGCTGTTTGTATACTTTTGACCCAGCAGATTTGGTCACATTTTCAGTAGACCCATAATAAATTCATTAAAGAACCAAACTTCATGAATGTGTTTTGTGACAAACAAGTATGCGCTCCAATCAATCCATCACAAAAAAAGAAGTTGTAGAAATAATTGGAAATTCAAGACAGCCATGGCATTATGTCCTTCACAAGTGTATGTAACTTTTTCACCACGACTGTGCATTTGCTAAAAAAAAAAAAGGCCTGGAAAACTTGTTGCATGATCAAATCATATAAATGTGTAAAACATATGCATTTGCATGCAGTACATTTTTCTGGAATTACATTTAGCCAGAAACTGCTGTATTCTTTTTAGCCTTTCGGTAATTGCATAAATGATGTGGCCGACAACATAAAAAGATGTGGCAGGCCTCTTTAAATGATGGCCATATTGAATGATATGGCCGACAGCATAAAATGATGTGGCAGCCAACATAAAATGACGTGCCAGGCCACTTGCATGATGTATTATTAACATTAAATGATCTGGCAGACCAGATTTGGCCCCCGGGCCTTCAGTTCGACACTTGTGCAATAGGGCAACTATTATTACATGCTGTTTAGCCACAGCATCCCTCAATAAAATATTTTCACATTTCTCCAGAGGGTAAAACCAAGAGCATTGGTGTAAAAGAACAAACTGACACATTGATTGTCTATTATTAAAATGCCACCCCCAATATCAGTGTCTAATCGCAAAGCAAGGGTCCTAATTTTAACTGTCTGCAGGCATACATCATATTAAAAACAGCACCGGCTCGCTGCTACGCTGCCAAGTACAAAGTGGGCACATGCATTCTATCTGTTTGCTTTGAAAGCAAAAAAGTTGATAAGGTTTTGATAATGATACAGAGAGCGACGCCACAACCTGCCGTCATTTGCTCTTCATCTCGCGCCTTCCAGACTTGCGAATCCAAACACCAAACCAGAGGCTCACCGTTTGTCTTCAGGCAATTTTTTGATCATTTTTTTGCCTCACGTCTTTCAAAGGCAATATTGTTAAAAACGTGTCACAGGAAGCTCAGGCAAATTGTGACGCTCGTGAGAGAGAAAGGAGATGTATGGCGCGCTGATGAAGGCGTTCATTGTTGTTAGGGTAAAACATGTCTGTTTGTGTTCTCAACGCGCGCTTTTCTTTTTTAGTTCGTGCCAGGTGGTCTGACGCTTTAAAGAAGGGAATGCAATTTGTAAAATGTTAACGACAACTAAAAGTTTGTGTGAGCCAAAGAAAACAGTACACATTCTTCTCAAGGGACAACACTATAGAAAGGAAACTTGGATACAACTTAGCAGGGGTTGGGGGAAATGATTGACACCTAGATGTGTCACGATTGGGTTGTGGACGATTCTGAATCGATGGACAAATATCCAAATATCGTTTATTTAAAAGTCTGGAATAAATGTATACAATTTGAAACTAACAAATTAACAAAACACAGTACTTTCCACAGAACTTTCCTCCAGAAGGTCTTGTCTTTTACCATGTGGTGTTAGATGAAACACAAATTGAGCTGTTTGGCCACAATACCCAGCAATATGATTGGAGGAGAAAAGGTGACACCTTTAATCCCGGACACGTTTACCAGCATTAGCTGTAGCGAGTATCCATATATATGTATATATATCCACACACATGCATATATGCATACATATGAATATATATATATATATATATATATATATATATATATATACACACATATACATGTGTATATATTATTGCACATTATAGTCCGAAGAAAAAAAAAATAATAATATTAAATAAATGACACATAAGGACATGATAAACACATTGTGCTCACTCAGTGCCTGTTTAAAGGCCTACTGAAACCCACTACTACCCACCACGCAGTCTGATAGTTTATATATCAATGATGAAATATTAACATTGCAACACATGCCAATACGGCCTTTTTAGTTTATTAAAATGCAATTTTAAATTTCCCGGGACTTTTTTCTTGAAAACGTTGCGTAATGATGACGTGTACGCGTGATGTCACGGGCTGTTATGAATATGAGTGCCGCACACACACAGCTATAAGTCGTCTGCTTTAACGGCATTATTACACAGTATTTTGGACATCTGTGTTGCTGAATCTTTTGCAATTTTTTCAATTAATATTGGAGAAGTCAAAGTAGAAAGACGGAGTTGGGAAGCTTTAGCCTTTAGCCACACAAACAAACAGTGATTCCATGTTTAAAATTCACGGAAGTGAAACTTTAAACTATGGATCACAGCGAACATGGATCCCAACCAAATGTCAACCAGCAGGTTTCGGTGAGAAAATTGTGGTTAAAAAGTCGCTTCTTACCGGATATCAGCTGAGCTTGTGCCTCCCATACAGCTGCCGTCGACTTCCCCGAGACACTGCGCGTCAACACCCGGCTGTGGACGTACACTTCCGACTATCAGGTACTGTTAAACTCACTAAAACACTAGAACACAATAGAAAGATAAGGGATTTCCCAGAATTATCCTAGTAAATGTCTCTAAAAACATATGAATCCGTCTCAATGCAACGCGATTGCAATCGCGTTTTTTTTTTTTTTTTTTAACTTTTTTTTGTTTTTTCTAGTCCGTCGCTATCAATATCCTCAAACACAAATCTTTCATCCTCGCTCAAATTAATGGAGAAATTGTCGTTTTCTCGGTCTGAATAGCTGTTTTTGTTGGAGGCTCCCATTAAAATCAATGTGACTATATGAGGAGCCATCAACATGTGACGTCATCGTCTGCGACTTCAGGTAGAGGCAGGGCTTTTCTCCAGTTGCGAACTTTATCGTGGATGTTCTCTACTAAATCCTTTCAGCAAAAATATGGCAATATCGTGAAATTATCAAGTATGGCACATAGAATGGACCTGCTATCCCCGTTTAAATAAAAAAAATCTCATTTCAGTAGGCCTTTAATGCTACCATGGCTCTTGGGTAAAAGCAGTTTTTTAGTCTATTTGTGCCAGCTTTTAGCACCCCATGGCGTCTGCCCGAGGGTAGGAGTTTTAGGTGGCAGTGCCCGGGGTGGAATGGATCTTTCAGGATGCTCTGTGCTTTCCTGAGACAGCGGAAGATGTACAGGTCAGTCAGGGAGCGGAGGGGGCATCCGATGATCTTCTGGGCGGTCTTTATGACCCTCTGGAGCGCCGTTCTCTCTGCGGCCCTGCAGCTGCTGAACACGCAGATGCAGTAGGTCAGGAAGCTCTCAAAGGACCACCGATAGAAGGACACCAGCAGTTCCTGAGAGAGGTGGTTGTTCCTGAGTATTCTCAGGAAGTGCAGTCTCTGGTGTGCCTTCTTGATGGTAGCCGTGGGGATGGTACTCCAGGATAGGTCGTCAGCCAGGTGTACTCCCAGGAAGCGGAAGTTGGAGACCCTCTCCACGCAGTCACCGCTGATGATCAGGGCAGGATGTCCGTTTTATTCCTCCTGAAGTCTATGACCAGCTCCTTGGTCTTGGAGGTGTTCAGGGCCAGGTTGTTGACTGTGCATGGCACAGTTGGGAGAGTGGCCGTGCGCAACTCGAGGGTCCCTGGTTCAATCCCCACCTAGTACCCAACCTCCTCACGTCTGTTGTGTCCTGAGCAAGACACTTCACCCTTGCTCCTGATGGGTGCTGGTTAGCGCCTTGCATGGCATTTCCCTCCATCAGTGTGTGAATGTGTGTGTGAATGGGTGAATGTGGAAGTAGTGTCAAAGCGCTTTGAGTACCTTGAAGGTAGAAAAGGGCTATACAAGTAAAACCCATTTACCATTGCACTAATCCGACAGCTTCTCCACCTCGTCCCGATATGTAGCCTCGTCTCCCTCCGAGATGAGCCCCACTACGGTGGTGCCATCCGCAAATGTGATGATGGAGTTGCTGGAGTGGGCAGGTGTGCAGTCGTATGTGTAAAGGGAGTAGAGAAGGGGGCTCAGCACGCAGCCTTGTGGAGACCCAGTACTGAGGTACAGGCTCGATGACATGTGGTGACCCAAATGCGCCCTCTGGGGGCGGTTGGATAAGTAGTCCTTAATCCACATGCAGATGGAGTTCAATAGAGGCATCTCCTCCAAACTATACGAGTACACATGTTCGCTGTTCCCTTAAAAGGGGTGGAGGGTTCGCACTAATATCCAATGAAAACCTTAACCTTACCCCTAACGTAAGTAATAAATATAAATCCCCTGGGCTCAATTCCGACTTTATTAGTAAACTATCATAGTTTATTGCTTATCTGGTGACGGACGCAGATAACATATATATAATGGGGGATTTTTATATCCATATGAATTCCCCGTCAGACCCTTCGTGTGTGGCGCTCCAGACTATAATTGACATCTGTGATCTTTCAGAAATAATAAATGAACCCACACATTGCAACGGTAATACGATACATCTAGTCCTTGTACGGGGTGTCACCACCTCTAAATTTATGGTGCTCCCGTGCACTAAAGTAATTGTCCGATCACTACCTTATAAGATTTAAAGTTCTGACTCATTGTCAGCAAGCTACTAATAACCAATGCTTTAGCAGTCGTAACATTAATGCTGCCACAACTACGACTCTTGCTGGCCTACTGCCCTCAGTATTGGAACCATTTCCAAATTATGTGGGCTCTCTTTATAACCTCACTAACAACTTTAACAAATCCCTGTGCAACACCATTGATAGTAAAGCACAATTAAAGCTAAAAAATAGGCCCCCAAAAGCCATACCCCCTTGTTCACATAAAAAAACAGATTTCTTAAACTATTATGTAGAAAGCTGAAACGCAAATGGTGTTTGACTGAACTTGAGGTTTTCCATCAAGCACAGTGATAGATTAATAACTTATAAACACGCTCTTACCTTAGCTAAAAGTAATTACTACTCCAATCTCATCCGCCACAATAAAAACGATTTCAAATATCTGTTTAATACAGAAGCATCGCTAACCCGACAAGAGACTCCCCCCAGTAACTCCACCCACTTGGCTGATGACTTTATGCAATTCTTTGCTAAGAAAATTGAGCTCATTAGAACGGAGATCACAAATAACGCTTTCCAGCTCCAATTGGGTTCTATTATCGCAGATGCGAATGTATGTACTATGGATAAGGCTGTAATCTCTCTTTTTTTTTTAAGAAATAGCATTGGAGGAACTCTTACGAAACGTAAATGGGACAAAACAAACATCATGTTTACTTGACCCACTTCCTTGAAAACGTATCAAGAAGTTGTGTGTAATATTCGGACCATCGGTGCTAAATATCACTTTCCTCTGGTACTGTTTCACTAGCATTCAAAGAAGCGGTTATTCATCCTCAAAAGACCTGACCCCGATCCTGACCTCATGGTAAACTTACAGCCGGTGTCCCAGCTTCCCTTTATTTTGAAAATCCTTGAAAAACTTGTTGCACAGCAGCTCAATGAACACTTAGCGTCTACAATCTCTGTGAACCCTTTCAGTCCGGTCTCAGGGCAAACCACTCTACGGAGACAGCCCTCGCAAAAGTGACTAATGATCTTTTGCTAACTATGGATGCTGAAGCGTCATCCATGCTGCTGCTACTTGATCTTACCGCTGCTTTCGATACCTTCATAACAATCAATACCAAAACGTGTTTGAATACTTTCTAATGTCAGACTTAGCCTTTTCTTGATTTAACTCCGATCTTACTGACAGGATGCAGTGTGTTTCCCATAGTATGACCGGTATGTTCAGGTAATGTGCAGAGTTCCACATGGTTGGGTTTTTGGCCCTGCACTCTTCAGCGTCGACTGTGTATGCTCCGGCTTAGTGAAATCATACACAAATAAGGTGTTAGTTTTCGCTGTTATGCTGATGACACCCAACCAGTTAATTTTGACAGCAAAATTTGATTTAGTTTTAGTCATAGACTTTTGACTAAAATATAATTTAGTTTTAGTCATGATCTAGTTAGTTAAATTGTTTTAGTTTTAGTCTAGTTTTAGTCTAGTTTTAGTTGACGAAATATTATAAGACTATAGTCAACAAATACTACAGTAGATTTAGTCGACTAAAGGGTAATATGTAAACTTTCCCTTCAATTTCTATAAGTCAAAGCAAAACAACAGAAAAATCACTGATAAAAGTCGTATTTTGATGAAAATCATGTCTCACGCGTAAAACGTGTAATAATGGGATAACGTCGAGTGAGTCGTATGTTGTGGAAAATGCTTACCTGTGTGTGGATTTCGGGGTGATTCGACTGTAAATGTCGCTTCAAGTTTGTTGTGTTTTTCCCCGTAATCCTCGCGCTGCATTTCTTACACTGCGTCTTGTTATCTTTGACATCAAATATAAAATTTCCCCATATGTCCTCTCTCCTCTTCCTCCCCGGCGTTGACATGTTGTCTTCTGCAGCGCATTCCCGGGTCAGTCTCAAACGCAAACTACGTTTACGTAACTTCCTTACCACGTCATTCTGATTGGTCCTCTTCCCAACTCCTCCTGCCTTTTCCTAACGAAATTAGTTCCGATTGGATCTTGTCTCTGGCAGATCTTGTCTCTGGCAGACATTTTCGTCTTGTTTTTATTCGTTGACGAATATGTCAATACACCTCGTCATCGTCTTACTCCACGTAAATTATTTTTTATTGAGTTATTGTCTCGTTTTAGTCAGAAAAAAAAGGTCGTTGACGATAACTATGACGAAAATGTTTTGTCAACAAAATTAACACTGCACCCAACTCTACATGCCCCTAAAGCTGACCAACATGCCAGACTGGAGGCGTGTTTTGATAAAATCAAACAACGGATGTCCAGCAACTTTTTGCAACTTAATGCTAAGAAAACGGAAATGCTGATTATCGGTCTTGCTCAACACCGACACATATTTAATAATACCACCTTAACATTTGACAACAAAACAGTTTTACAAAGTGACTCAGTAAAGAATCTGGGTATTATATTCCACCCAACTCTCTCGTTTGAGTCACACATTAAGAGTGTGACTATAACAGCTTTCTTTCATCTCTGTAATATCGCAAACATTCGGCTCATTTTAGGTACCAACATCACTGGGATCATTGTTTATGCGTTCAGGGATCAGATCCAAGGATGTTGCTGTGGTTTGTGGAGCCCTTTGAGACATTTAAAAACAATCTCTGATTGATTGATTGACAAATGATTGAAAAATTAATGGATCAATGAACATCTCAAACATATTTCTTGGCTGTTCAATTGGCGACCCAGGGAGGCCAAATCTGGCCTTAGAATGATACCATACGGGCCCATGAGTTCAATTTCAAACTTGGCAGACAAACATTTTTGCAGCAAATCCCTAAAAACACTGGAGCGCTTCTGCTGTATAACGCAGTGATTCTCAAACTCCATCCGGTGGTACGCCAAAGAGTCACTTGTTTAAAGTACAGTGTTTTATTTTACGATATTCAAATACAGTGTTGCTATTCAAACTGTGTGTAATGGGATGGTGTGGCGGAGTTGGGAGAGTGGCTGTGCCAGCAACCTGAGGGTTACTGGTTCAATCCCCACCTTCTACCATCCTAGTCACGTCGATTGTGTCCTTGAGCAAGAAACTTCACCCTTGCTCCTGATGGGTCCTGGTTAGCGCCTTGCATGGCAGCACCCGCCATCAGTGTATGAATGTGTTTGAATGGGTGAATGTGGAAATAGTGTCAAACCGCTTTGAGTTCCTTAAAAAGGTAGAAAAGCGCTATACAAGTACAACCCATTTACCATTTACTGTTACAGTGGCCCAAAAGATTAAATACAACCTCTGTCTTGTTTCAATGAATACTTAGGCTTACTACTCTGACGTGTTTTAATGCTGGTCTTTATGGTGGTACTTGGAGAGTCATGTTTTTTACTTGGTGAAAAAAATTGAGAACCACTGGTATAAAGAAACCTGGAACATTGTAAACACAGTGATAGATCAGTCCATTACGTTTTAACTTGGCTTGAACACAGAGAACACTGAGGTCCAAACTTCTGATTTACATTACTGAGGCATTCCGCAAGGCATCCCTTTTAAGCCTTCTTTTCTTTTGCAGTTACACAATTTTTTCCAAAATTTGATTAATATAACACAACACTGTAGCGTGTAGGGGTGGGCAATATCGCAAATTTGGGTATCGATACCGATCTGATCCGATACCGGCCATAATCGCCGATACCGATACCGGAAGTGTCGTCATCTGATGGGGGGGGGGACTTCGGGGTATCAATACTTTTGAAAAACAAATTTGTACTTTTGGCTCTATTAATTGATTATGATAATAATACAACACAGGACGTGTCTTAACATCATAGCCATGAATTAAACACCAATACAACTTTATTTTCAATAGATAATGCAGGCTGAGGTCCCTCCCCGTTCAGTGTCACAGAGGACTGGGCTGTCCGTTCACTTGTAATGATAGGTTGATTGTGTTCATATTTATGTTATTTGTTCAGGCGACCATTGTTCACAAACACTAAGACATCAGTGAGTCTTGTAATCCCTCCAAATGACACAGTCGCGGCTGAACTCAAATGCACTGAGAAAAGAACGAATCATTTCATTAAGTGATTCAGTTAGTTCACTCAAATGATTCGTTCGAACGAACAAATCGTTCGCGAACGACCCATCACTAGGGAGGAGGGTGGAGTGGTGAGAAGCGCTGCGCTGCGCTCACTTTTTTTTTTAAATTGGAGTGATTCGCTTAATTTGGTGAAGTATCGATACCATCACGCCAGTATCGATACGATACCAATACTCAACAAGTATCGATACTATCGATACTACTTGGTATCCATATGCCCAGCCCTAGTGTAGTAGCATGTTCACTTCAGATGCAGTCAGGAGTCATTTGTTCAACTTTTTTACTTATACTAGTGGTGTTCCTCACGGTTCAATCTTAGGTCCCCTCTTTTTCACCTTTCGGGCTATTCAACTGGTGTACATCAGTTCAAACTAACTTGTGAGAAACACCTTAGTCCTGTCATAGAGATTATGTTTGACTTGTTTTTTTTAGCAGAAGGTCCTTTTAAAAACAGCAGAGCGCTTCTGCAAATCTAAAAGTGAAAGGATAAGTCCCGCCTTTCCGTCCTTAGCTTCCTGGAAATTTGGCCCCCAAAACAATGTAATTGAATATCCCTGATATACGGTTGACAGTTTGTGGAAATCGAATGGGCCTCATTGATGAATGGCGTGGCTCGGTTGGGAGAGCCGGCAACCTGAGGATGTCTGGTTCAATCCCCGGCTTCCAACATCCTAGTCACGTCTGTGGTGTCCTTGGGCAAGACACTTCACCCTTGCTCCTGATAGGTCGTGGTTAAGACCTTGCATGTCAGTACCCACCATCAGTGTGTGAATGTAGAAATAGTGTCAAAGCGCTTTGAGTACCTTGAAGGTAGAAAAGCGCTGTACAAATATAACCCAGTTTACAGTTCATGCCTTCTGAAAATAACTGTTAAAAAATATAAATCCAGGAATTCAGTAAAACAACGTCCGGAATGTTTGTCTCTTTTGATCCGCGAGCACGCTTCTATGTCGAAGTGTGCCAGCAAGCCCTGCTGCCGGAGGGAGTCGTGATAATACAATAACCAGGTCATATCAGTATTCATCTCGCAGACTGGAAGACGGTGCAATGTTGATCGAAATGATCTCGTGCCTTCCAAGATGATGCACATTTACTCAGATACATACTCAGGTACTTTAAGCATGACCCCATGTAATGGCTTCATTGGCCCACTGCATAATGGGGCTCCTATTACAAACAGCATTTAAGAGAATCAAATAAGACACGTAATTTCTATGAAAAAAGTACAAAACACTCTGCAAAATGCAACATTAGAGCAGCCCTTGCCCGCGGTTTGAGACATTAAGGGCGTTTAGCAGCAAGGAGTGGTCAGCGTAATGGGCTGGCGGTGGGTTCATCTGCCTGTCTGCAAAGAGTTTTATTGCCTTTTTGCTCTGTACTTTAGCCATTAAAGATTTGGAAATGTACAAAATCTCTGTGCCAATTTGTCAGTTATTTGCCCGCTAAATGTCGAAGCACTTTGCTGTCATTTGGGGTGATCAATGCTTAATGAATTAGTCTGTTTTTTCACCTCCGTTAAAGTCAGACGCGCTTAGCACCTTCCCAATCCCTCAGAGAGCTCGTCTGATGGAAGCCTTCCACCCCTAATTTATGAAAAGCGAGGAGGCGAGCAGTTCATGTGTCTAGAAGTGCTAGCTTTCTGCCAAATTGCTTTTGGCCAATTCACTCGAGGTCCAAAACGGAACTCAACCTCAACTTTCATTAAACGGCGCATGGGAGAATGTCTCGCGAAGTGATGGAAATAAAGAGGGAAGACGAGACAGCGCCGAGTCGTGTTTACACGGTGGCCATGATTGCAGAGTGTTTCTAGTGATTACATTTAGCCTATTGAATTAGCCGGAGCTGGTCCTCCAGAGGCGGACGGCCTGGCATCAAAATCCAATTATGCATTTGTTAAATAACGTAATGATTGCCTGTGCATACTTTTCCGCCGGACTCCATTCATTCTCCACCATCAAAATGCTTTTGTTTAGTGAGCTTTGGGAAAGGTTATGCAGATTGATAGAATTAATTGTCTGGCAGGGCGAAAAATGTCATTAGAACACTTAGATGGCCATGATGGCCTATTTAAATCCCCATCCTGTTAGCGAGCAGGCATTTTAATTTGTAACTTGACATGATAATGTGGCTGGTCCCCCGCTCACGGACACAAATATTACTCACATTGATTAAAAGGGACCATTGCGTCCTCCCCTCCTATTGCTGGACATGAACAATCCATACACGGTTAACTCTATCTCACTAACATTTAGTTTGTGCTGACTTTAATGGCCTCCATCTTAATGTGGAATGGCTTTAATGTGATAATAAAAAGTCATGGAACTGCGGAAATTAGCATTGGGGTTATGATCGCCAATGCGCTCCCAAATGCAATTAATGACAAATTGATGACATTAGAGAACCACCGCGCACATTTAATTTAAAACGTGGTGAAAGTAACTTATGTAAACAAATGGGCAACATCATTTACGAAAAAAATGTACCACATCGACACAAATATAAGCCTGGAATACAACCTTAAAAACAGGTTGACGGTTCTTTCAACTCCATCCAAGGCAGATCAGAGCTTTTCTTGCTGTCACTCTCACCCACATTAGCAGTGACGGACGGTGAATAGAGATAGATACTGAGTTCAGTATTTTTATAGGTACCAACTGAAGTCCGTCTATTACTGGGTACATCCGTCCATCCATTTACTACCGCTTATCGCGGGGGGGCGCTGGAGCCAATCTCAGCTACAATAGGGCGGAAGGCGGTGTACAGCTTGGACAAGTCGCTACTTCATCACAAGGCCAACATGGATAGACAGAAAACATTCCCACTCACATTCACACACTAGGGCCAATTCAGTGTTGCCAATCAAACTATTCCCAGGTGCATGTCTTTGGAAGTGGGAGGAAGCCGGTGTACCCGGAGGGAACCCACACAGTCACGGGGAGGACATGCAAACTCCACACAGAAAGATCCCGAACCCGGGATTGAACCCAGGACTACTCAAGACCTTCGTATTGTGAGGCAGACGCGCTAACCCCTCTTCCACCATGCTGCCATATTACTGGGTACAGATTCATGTAAATTCAAAAGGTGCCATATTTCGATACTTGCAGACTTTCCCCAGCTCAAGCACTTGGTGGGGAAACAAGCAGTCAGGGCGGACTCAGTCGGACTGCCTCTCAGTAATGTTACAGTATTCCCTGCCAACAAAGCAAGAAGATTGGACTCAAAAGTACATTAATGCTATACTTTTTATAAATGTGTTAGCTTGATGATATTTTACATTTGATTTGACATAGACATGCTACCGATTAACATTAGTAGTTTTTCACCTCCAAATACTGGTACATTCAACTTAGTGGCAAAGACTACTTCCTGGCTAAGGCAACAAACCATGTCCATACACTACTGCCATCTAGTGTCTTGATTTTGCAACTGCATGCAAAGTCGACTATGTATAATACTTGCATATGAGACACAAAAGTGATACAGAAACTGGACATACATCCAAATGTTCATTTATTGTTTTGATTTAAATGACGCTACTACTTTTTTGATCCTATGACTTATAAAACAGCACAGCTAATTTGTTTATTTTTGCTGACGGCCATAATGCAAATACCTTAGTTAAAAAGAAATGCAAAAACATAAATAATACACTGAAAAGGTGTGTTATTGTTTGTGTTATGGCGCCATCTTTTGGACAAGTTCGCTCACTGCAGGTGCCCCAGTGTTCTTCTGTTTAAGGCTTTGAACCAAAAGTAGAAGTGCTGTCTTGTCTTCTAAGTCGTCCTTAACGTTTCTAATCAAAAAGATTATTCATTCATCACTACTAAAACTAAAACAATTCTTACTTACTAAACCGTCTCATTTGTGATATCTGTGCGAGTGCTTTCATGCATATTTATACGTGCAATTGTAATCAAGTTAGCGTCGCTAGCAGTTGCTAATATATTTACAAGTTTACGATTGTCTGTTAGTACTTTTAACTTAAAATGGCTTTCTTTTTTTATTATTTCACAAATCCCTCAGAAAATTCACCAAAATGTCACTGTGGAGTTATTGAATCTGTTTAGCTGATTAGAGAGCTAGCTTCCACAGCTAGTAGGTCAGTGACGATGACTTCTGTTTTGTTTAATCAGCCGTTTTACTATCGTGTTTTACTGTTTGGAAACAACTGAGGTATGTGAATAAACATTAACAAAATATTTTTATGTAAATAACTAATTTTACTATGTAAATATCTGCGGCTTATAGTCCGGTGCGTCTAATATATGGAAACATTGCTTTCTTCTAAAATTTAGTGGATGTGGCTTATATGAAGAAATGGACCATACTGCATTTTTGCAAGTGGGAGTAGGTATTGCAACACATTCCTAATTTTATTCAAAAAATCTTATTATCTAGAAGTTGTAGGTTGCATTCTGCTATCGTGAGGTGTTGGTGATTCCCATATGCGGAGGACAGTAGGCAGCTCTCTTGTAGCCTCAGTATTTAATTCCATAAACAAGGCAAAATACAAGGGCGCCTTGCCACCCAGAGGAGTAAGGCAAAACTTAGATTTAATTTACTTAGCAAAGGGTAGATGTGAAACGTAACTCCAATAGTACAGCCTGTTCATAAACGCAAACAGTTGCAAAGAGCAAACATTGAACTTGCACTGAGTGAACAGCAAGACAGGAACATAAGGAGGCGTGATTAGTAATGTCAGCAGGTGGTAACACTAATCACTACACAAGAGTGTAAACTCAGCGCTCCTAGCAACGGTGACTTAACAAGGAAGGATAAAAGCGCTGGTAACATAGACACTAAACCTAGGAGAACTATAACGGAAACAAACACATTGTGGACCTAAACAACAGCAAAGTGGTTTTGCCACTGGCCGGCCCAGAATAAATGGAGAAACAGCCACGTGCCATTTAACCCAGTAAATCGGGACGGCGTGGCGCAGTGGGACAGTGGCCGTGCGCAACCCAAGGGTCCCTGGTTCAAATCCCACCTAGTACCACCCTCGTCACGTCCGTTGTGTCCTGAGCAAGACACTTCACCCTTGCTCCTGATGGGTGCTGGTTGGCGCCTTGCATGGCAGCTCCCTCCATCAGTGTGTGAATGTGTGTGTGAATGGGTAAATGTGGAAGTAGTGTCAAAGCGCTTTGAGTACCTTGAAAGTAGAAAAGCGCTATACAAGTACACCCCATTTATCATTTATAAATGAAGGGTTGCACAATCAAAGGCTATAGCCTCGCCTCTGGCTTTTGGCCTGCATTTGGTCGGGAAATGGGAACATTGAGGATTTGTAATGAAGATAAACAATTATAATCCGACAAAAAATACATTTTTAACACAGTTCAAAGGCGGGATCAAGGTGCAGGGGCATTTTGGTTAATCCCTAGCTTGTATGATGTATTGATAAGCTTCTTCCTACTCCTTTTCATCCTACGTCTTGTATTATTTCGATATTGTCTTCAATTGAATTGGATACAGTAGTTCTAGTCAGCTGTGGCTGGCTGCAGGGTTCTGCACAGTCTGCTGATGCGTTTTAGGCGTTGTGTTTAACGCACAGTAAGGATGTCCCCGCATGGAAGAGACAACCATATCACGTGTGAAGAAAGACTGCAAACCTCAGTGGTCGCTGACTTCGCCACGAGACCGAATTAGACGCGGATGGATAACTCTCTCGCACTATGAGTGTTGTGGGTGGGTGGGAGCGTTTTTTTGTGTTTCCACGGTAACATATTCCAGGGTGTGAGAGGACGGGATCGTTAAACGTGGCTGGAGATTTGAAGGTCAGATTGTGCATGTATCACTGCGTCGCTTTTGTAAATAGGTGCTAACATGCCAGCCCTACTATATGTGTGTGTGTATATATATATATATATATATATATATATATATATATATGTATATATGTATATATGATATGTGTATATATATATATATATATATATATATATATATATATATATATATATATATGTGTATATATATATATATATATATACAGTATATATATGTGTATATATATATATATATATACAGTACATATATATGTATAGAATAGAAAGTACATTATTGATCCCTGGGGGATCAATAAAGTATATATATGTATGTATGTACTATAAGGCGCACCGGATTATAAGGCGAACCTTCAACGAATGGCCTATTTTAAAACTTTGTTCATAGAATAGATCCTACAGTAGAAGCTGTGGTTACGTTATGTATCCTTTAGATGAAGCTGCGCTAAAGGGAATGTCAACAAAACAGTCAGATAGGTCAGTCAAACTTTTTTGATAGATTCTAAACCAGCGTTCTGACAACTCTGGTCCCTCCCAAAATGAATTAACAGCTGTATAATTATTTTCCCCGATTCAATAAACACGTAAAAAACCGTCTGAATCTGTTACAGTAAATCAAACGTTAGTGCAATCACAATATAGTAACACTCGAAATACTGCTAAGCAATAATATATCAATAACTCAACGTTGCTCAAACGATAATGTCACACAACACATAAACATGTAAAGCTCACTTTATTAAGTTATTCCTCATCCACAAATCCCTCAAATTCTTCTTTTCAGTGTTCGAATCAGACAATTGGGCGAATACGGCATCCGTCGAATTCGTCATTAAACGAGTCAGTGTCGCTGCTGTTATTGTTAAATTCTCTCGCTGCTGCTCTATTCCCGTGTTTTACTGTGTGACTGATTTCCTTGAGTTTAAACTCTGCGTCATAAGCGTGTCTCTTAATAGGAGCCATTTTGGGGTCTTTACATAAACACACAGAAACGGCACAATTCCCGCAGTCATTTATCCCAGCATGCACCGCGCGCTTCTTCTTTTACGAGGGAAAAAGAAGTTGGCGGCTGCTTACCGTAGAAGAACAGCGCTTCTTCTTCTATGGGGAAAATTAAGTCGATGGTTGCTTATCGTAGAAGAAGAAGCACACTTCTTCCTCTACGGGGGAAAATGAAGTCAGTGGCTGCTTACCGTAGTTGCGAGACCTGTTGTGGCTAAATATCAGTCCATATATAAGGTGCTCCGGATTATAAGGCGCACTGTCAGCTTTTGAGAAAATTTGAGGTTTTTAGGTGCGCCTTATAGTGTGGAAAATACGGTATATATATATATATAGATATATATATATATCTATATATATATATACATATATATACATATATATATATATATATCTATATATATATATATATATATAAATATATGCATATATATATATATATATATATATATATATATATATATATAAATATATAAATATATGCATATATATATATATATATATATATATATATATATATATATATATATAAATATATAAATGTATGCATATATATATATATATATATATAGATAGATATATATATATATATATATATATATATATATATATATATATATATATATATAAATATATGCATATATATATATATATATATATATATATATAAATATATAAATATATGCATATATATATATATATATATATATATATATATATATATATATATATATATATATAAATATATATATATATATATATATGTATGTCTTGATTGGATTATCCAGAGAACAGTGCTCGATACCGTGGTAGAGCGCAATATGTAGGTTTGGGAAAAAAAATCACAAGACTACTTCATCTCTACAGATCTGTTTCATGAGGGGTTCCCTCAATCATCAGGAGATTTTAATGGAAGCATTCACATACAATGGTTTATATAGAGCACAGAGTGGGTGGGTACAAGCAGGCGTAGGGTGTGGTGATTGGCTCATGTGTTACCTAGGAGGTGTTTCCGTTTGTGGCGGCATGTTGAAATGATTTCACTGCGCTTGTTGAGGGATCAAGACATATTCCGCTCCAAATTGACATTTGTTGAGCACTGTACGACGATCCGAAATGGAAAAGTTCCGCATCGACTACTCCACGAAGAACATTCCCATACCCGCGCAGAAGGACTACAAGCAAAGACTCATAGAAGAGACGGAACACTTCCTAAGAAGGATGCGGTGGAAAGCCCACTTTTTCCTCCACCCTGAAACAAAAGGAACGCAAAAGGAAACTTACGGATTCAAATCTACCAAGAACCCACCCACAGTCAAGGAATTAAAGGACTTTGAGAACGACATGCTCAAAATGATACAATCAGTCAAATTTAAGCCAGCCCGAAACCCATTCCTCACCAAGCTGAAAAATGACACGGAGCGCATCAAGAAAGTAAGCAACCTCATCATAGCCGCCGATAAAACCACAAACTTCTACAGAATGGACATACCAGAACATAACTCTTTACCAAATCATACAAAAAAGCGCAACCCAACACTTTACAGAACATTCACTTGGAAAACAAGCGGATCGCAACCGAACTGAATATTGAGGACAGGGTGGACGCCACAGCCAACAGAGAAGCCTTCATCACATTGAAGGACCACAAACCCAACTTCGCAAATAACCCAACATGCCGACTAATAAACCCAACTAAATCCGAAATAGGAAAAATCAGCAAAATAATCCTGGACAGAATCAACGCAAAAATCAAGGACAAAACACCACTCAACCAATGGAGAAATACAGCAGCAGTAATCAAATGGTTTAACAACATCCAAGACAAACAACAACACAACTTTATCTCCTTCGACATCGAAGAATTTTACCCTTCCATCACGCAAGACCTACTGACCAAACCACTAAACTTCGCCTCGGACTACGACTCAATCACGGGCAACGAAAGAAACATCATCATCCACGCAAAGAACTCCATACTCATCCACAACAGTACACCAGGGCAAAAAAAGAACAATTCAACGTTTGACGTTACTATAGGGAGTTTTGACGGAGCAGAAACGTGCGAACTCGTTGGGAGTTTCCTCCTCTCCCAGCTTGCTAGTCTCAACCTGAACCTTGGTATTTACCGTGATGACGGACTGGCAGTGTGCCGCGCCTCACCAAGGAGCAGCGAGAACACCAAGAAGCGCATATGCCAAATCTTCAAAGAAAACGGCCTACGGATCACGATTGAAGCCAACAAGCAAACCGTCAACTTCCTCGACGTCACTTTCAACCTGAGAAATAACAGCTACCAACCATTCACGAAACCCAACACAACACTCCAATACATGCACCATGACAGCAACCACCCACCCACCACCACAAAAAGAATACCTACCGGAATTAATAAAAGGCTATCGATGCTGTCATCCAGCAAAGCTGAATTCGACCAAGCAACCCCCCCGTACCAGAAAGCACTTGATGAAAGCGGATACAACTTCACCCTCACCTATGAACCCACTCCAGGAAACCAACCAAAAAAGAGCAGAAAACGAAACAACATCATCTGGTACAATCCGCCATTCAGCAAAGACGTCTCAACCAACATCGGCCGCAAGTTCCTCACTCTGATCGACAAACACTTCCCCAAAGGCAACACCCTAAGAAAAATATTCAACAAGAACAACATTAAATTGAGCTACAGCTGTATGAATAACATGCAACAAATCATTTCAAACCACAACAAAGCAATTGCAAAAGGACTGCCTACCCCCAGACTAAACGACTCTGAAACCAATAATGAATGTAACTGTCGCAAGAAACCTGATTGCCCTCTCAACGGAAGGTGCTTACAGACATCAGTCGTTTACCAAGCAAAGGTAATACGCAAGGACATTAACACATCCGACACGTACGTAGGATTAACCGAAGGAGCGTTCAAAACAAGATGGAATAATCACAACGCCTCCTTTAGAAACCAGACTTTGCAGAATTCTACAGAACTCAGCAAACACATTTGGAACCTCAAAGACAATAATGTTGAATATTCAATAACATGGCAAATTCTTGCATCCAGCTCACCTTACAACAGTGGTAATAAAAGATGCAACCTATGCTTAAAAGAGAAACTGTTTATTATATATCATCCAGATTTATCATCCCTCAACAAGCGCAGTGAAATCATTTCAACATGCCGCCACAAACGGAAAAGCCCTCCTAGGTAACACATGAGCCAATCACCACACCCTACGCCTGCTTGTACCCACCCACTCTGTGCTCTATATAAACCATTGTATGTGAATGCTTCCATTAAAATCTCCTGATGATTGAGGGAACCCCTCATGAAACAGATCTGTGGAGATGAAGTAGTCTTGTGATTTTTTTTTCCCAAACCTACATATATATATATGTATATATATATATTAGATTGGATTGGATTGGATTAGATAGTACTTTATTTATTCCTTCAGGATATTTTCTTCAATAAAATTTAAATTTTCAGCACAATTCCATTCAAGATTAGACAAACATTACAGGGAGACGGAACAGGATCGCTGACTGGTCTGCCGGCTTCCAGCGGCCCTTACAAAAAAGGTGAGATACAGGTAAACACGTGGAGGGAAATGGGAGAAAAAAATAGAAGATTAAAATAAAATTAAATAGAATAAAAAAAATCGGTCTAAGCCTGGGCCCTGGAGAGGGGGTTCAGACTGAGGCCAAGGGAAAAAAACAACAACAACTCATAGCCATAGTACACATCCCTCTTACATGTGTGTAAGAGGGAACTGTTGTGGGACATGCGCATTCTGCGTCTCCCTCCGCTGCGAGTCCAACCTGAGGACCCGCTGACAGTGCATTCCAGACATGCCCCCGCACTCATCAAGCGGACCGCGCCCACTCTCTGCCGCAGCCGGCCGCATTACACACCTGTGACTGATGACGAGGAGCTGCTTAAGAGACCAGTGGACCCAGGGATCCTGGCGGGAACTTAGTTCTCTACTGACGTTCAGTAAGCTGTAATCCTGCGTTATGCGATCCTGCTCTCCCTGTGATTTTCCCTCTCCATGTTCTCAGTGTGTTTCCTTGTGTCTCCTCCGCAGTGCCCCCCGTTGCATGGAAAGAGAGCTGTGCGTCTCTCTTCACCCTCTGGACTTTGACTGCCTCCCTCTATCCTTGACCCCCCCGCTTTGGACTCGGATCTCTTGACGCCCCTCTCAGCCCCACGGACCCCCGCTTGTATCCCGGATCACCTGCTTGTTCCCTTGGACGTTCCTTCACTCTCGTCAACACGTTGGTAACACTCACTTCAGTTAACCTACATACTTAGACCAACACCATACACTCTAGAGTTTTTGCCACGCTCCATTTACTCAGTATGTTTTCTGTTGATTGATTATTACATATATACATTTGTTAATATATATATATATATATATATATGTATATATATATATATATATATATATATATATATATATATATATATATATATATATATATATATATATATATATATATATTAATAAATCTTTGGACATACTGCCACCTGGTGTCCGTTTTCCTCACGTCCTTAGTAAACCACAACAGTAAGTTCCCGCCAAATTTTATAGTAGTACCTGATGGCACAGTTTTTTTTTTGTTTTATAGCCCCGCCCCCAGTGACTTTGGCTCCGCCCCAGTGACTTTTTTTCCCCCTTACTCCTTCCTTTTTGTCCCTCTCAGGATGTCTTTTTCTTTTTCCTCCACCATGGACAATGTTTATAGCCCTCAACACTCTCTCAAGGGACTGTTTTAATTTCAATACAGGGAAGGAGGAATTTTCTTGTCTCCTGAACACCCTCTTCCCACCCTTTGTTCCTCAGCCAGCAGGAAGCGTCTGGCATCTGCTTTCGGAAGGGGGGATAGTACTGGTGGCTGTGCTGGTGTGGGGGCACAGCGGCACCCAGACAGGCAAACACCTTCCAGACCTATACCATCTGTCTTTCATTATAGTACTGGTGGCTGTGCTAATGTGGTAGCACAGCTGCAACCAGACAGACTTCCCCCTGCCAGAGATATCCCACCTATCTTCAGCTTTTCCCAGCCGCAGCCACCAGTCCCCTGGCTAGCCTCCGAGGTAGCGCCTGTCCACGAGCTAGCCTCTGAGCTTGCGCCTGTCCACGAGCTAGCCTCCGAGCTAGCGCCAGCCCCCGAGCTAACCTCCAAGCTAGCGCCAGCCCCCGAGCTAACCTCCGAGCTAGTGCCAGCCCCCGAGCTAACCTCCGAGCCAGCAACCAGCCCCCGAGCTAACCTCCGAGCTAGCGCCAGCCCCCGAGCTAACCTCCGAGCTAGCGGCAGTCCCCGACCTAGCCCCCGAGCCAGCGGCGGTCTCCGAGCTAGCCCCTGAGCCAGCACCAGCCCCTCGGTTAGCGCCCGAGCTAGCATCTGTTGCTCGACTAGCGCCTGAGCTAGCATCTGTCTCTTGGCTAGCACCCGAGCCAGCACCAGCCCTAGCCTCTGAGCTAGCGCCTGTCCCCGAGCTAGCCTTCGAGCTAGCGCCAGTCCCCAGGCTGGCCCCTGTGTCTTCACCAGCTCCCAGGCTGGCCTTGACCGCTGCCCCTCGGCCTGCAGCGCGGACTTCAGCACCTCGGCCAGCTCCTCAGCTGCCCTCCTCGTCTCCGTCTCCAATGACGCGTGCCGCTTCCACGCCGCCGATGACGTCCGCCTATTCCCCTACGCCTCAGACGACTTCTTCTGCTGCTTCCACGCCTCCGACGTCACCTCCTCGTTTATGGCGAAACGCACCATGGCACCACTCGAGTCCGCCTCCCCGACGGCCAAGATGGTGGCCGTTCCTTGGTTACCCGCCTCGCCGGCCTCAGCGACGTTCTACTCGCCGCCGCCACCAGACTCGTCCCCGGTGGATTCGGGGAAACCTGGGCCGGCGACCCACCACCAGTTCGCCCCTCCACCCTCCCTTGACTTTTGTTCTTGCTTTTGGGGGGGTTCAGATTCCTGGACATCTGGAATCTGTCCATAGGGGGGGGATACTGTTGTGGAACATGCACGTTCTGCGTCTCCCTCCGCTGCGAGTCCAACCTGAGGACCCGCTGACAGTGCATTCCAGACACGCTCCCGCACTCATCAAGCGGACCGCGCCCACTCTCTGCCGCAGCCGGCCGCATTACACACCTGTGACTGATGACGAGGAGCTGCTTAAGAGACCAGTGGACCCAGGGATCCTGGCGGGAACTTAGTTCTCTACTGACGTTCAGTAAGCTGTAATCCTGCGTTATGCGATCCTGCTCTCCCTGTGATTTTCCCTCTCCATGTTCTCAGTGTGTTTCCTTGTGTCTCCTCCGCAGTGCCCCCCATTGCCTGGAAAGAGAGCTGTGTGTCTCTCTTCTCCCTCTGGACTTTGACTGCCTCCCTCTATCCTCGACCCCCCACTTTGGACTCGGATCTCTTGACGCCCCTCTCAGCCCCACGGACCCCCGCTTGTATCCCGGATCACCTGCTTGTTCCCTTGGACGTTCCTTCACTAACACTCACTTCAGTTAACCTACACACATAGCCTCACACCACATACACTTTGGAATCTATAGTTCACATTCCATTCCCTTAGTTCGTTTTCTATTGTTTGATTATTATAGATATGTGATTGAATATATATATATTAAATCTCTGTACACTACTGCCACCTGGTGTTAGTCTGCCGTCATCTCCCTCTGCAATATATAACAGAAACATCAGACACAAAGAAGGACATTAAAGACATTAAAGCAGCGGATACAACCAGCCTCTTCTACATACAGCTATGAATAAAAAGTAAAAGAAAGATATACACTGTGGTGGCCTCTGCGGTGTTCCACGCCATCGTCCGCTGGGGTGGAGGGAGCATGGCCAGAGACAGGAGCAGACCCAACAAAGCAACCAAGAGAGGGGACTCCACTCTCGGCCGCCAAACAACTCTCGGCCAGTGTCCAGTCCGTATGGATGAGCGAGGATACGTCCAAGGTGACTGAGGTGTCCGACACCTGCTCACACAGCCAAGACACCGCGAAGCCTCTCCGTCCCAGCACTCAGTGCTAGCTCCGCAGCCCTGACCCCTCATCCGCATCTCCTCCAGTCCCTCCAAACCGACTCCGGTGTGGCAGACACCCAGCAGCTGGTCTCCATGGCCAAAAGGCTCCCGGGAAGCAGATCCAGAAGTCCACAAAAAGCACCGCAGAGGTCACGAAAGTGCCACCCCTTGTCACACAGTCCCAAAGGGTCCCGGACCAAAAGGCAAAAAAAATAATAACAAGAAAACATGAAAACAAGAGGAAAACACAAAAGGATGACACAAGAGCACAGAGCTCCTGCCAACAGCAGCCACTATAGCAGCACCATCTTGGAAAAAAAATATATGTATATATATAAATATATATATATATATATATATATATATATATATGATAAATGGGTTGTACTTGTATAGCGCTTTTCTACCTTCAAGGTACTCAAAGCGCTTTGACACTACTTCCACATTTACCCATTCACACACGCATTCACACACTGATGGAGGGAGCTGCCATGCAAGGCGCTAACCAGCACCCATCAGGAGCAAGGGTGAAGTGTCTTGCTCAAGGACACAACAGACGTGACGAGGTTGGTACCAGGTGGGGATTGGACCAGGGACTCTCGGTTTGCTCACGGCCACTGTTCCACTGTGCCGTATACACAATCACATAATAATAACGAAGAGCTGACATTTTTCTCCCCCAACTGGGGTCTGAACATGATTTCCTTTCCTCATTTCCATCACTCACAAATCAGCCCGTAATGAACACATTACTTTGAAGCATATTATGGATACATTTGGGCCAACCAACGGCGTTGCGTCGTTTCCAGTGATGCTCATGATATGAAGTAATGAGAACTAGGGCTTGTAATATTTTGGTGACGGACCAATCTCCGTATCCGTCAGCGGTCCTTCCTGTGAACGATTTACCTTTAATGAAACCTTTTGACGGGGCTAATTATGTGTATTGTAAACACCACCTTGTGCTGTATGTGAAAACAGTTTGGACGTACAGTACGCCCACTCACATTTCCACAGGCCTTTTTATTACCGTATGTATTCTCAAGGGAGAATACGAAATAAATTAAACTGCTTTAGAGTAGTCAGTGTACAGCTTGTATAGCAATGTCGATTTATAATCCGCTGTTTTCATTCACTATCAACACATAGCCATTATTTTCTGAATGAGATGATGTAAATATATTTCGGATTAAGACAATAACAATGAGAGTAATAATCAGTTATTTCTGCTGCCTATACAACACATTACATTACTTTTTATTTTTTCATTTTATTTTTTCCCCAGATATATAGTTTACATATATAGATTTATTCATACTTTACATTGTAATTACTATTCATTCTTGTCAAATTGTTAGTGTTCCTTTTTCATTTTTATTTTTTGAAAAACAAGTTACATGTTAAAATAGTGATGTTTTGAAGGCAAGCACCAATTATATTGTTTTTAATTTTATTTCAATCGGTGATGTTATATTGAGTCTTTTGACTTAGGTGCTGTGTCACAGAACTAATTAAGCACAAAAGGTGAGGAGGTACTGCTGCATCCTAATTCAGTATGAGCACCAGTCCCGGCGTCATGGACGGGCCGTGCCCACCCACAGACCCAACCGTGCCCGCCCTGGGCTGGAAGCAGTTTATTTTATTTATTTATTTTTTTCAAAATCGTAGCAAACAAACTAGACGATAACACAATTAACTGGCTATTTAGTTAAGTATAAAAAAGAGCTAAAAAATAAACAAAATCCAAACATATTTAAGTTTTTCTTGTTGATGGGTGGGACAAGTTAGGAGTATATCCAATCACAGCTGTATAACAGTGTACATTTAATAAAAGAGGGCTGTGAGTTGGTTACAAATGACGAAACCAAAATGTGCACCTGGGATACAGTGAAGATGACTCATTTGATGTTTACTCCTATGATGCCATCAGCAGCAGTCATTGATCGTGACATCACAACTGTCGCTTCACCGTCACTGCTGGGGCTTTGTCAACAACTGATTACCGTATGTAAGATCTGACAAACACTTATATTTGTGGTTATTATAACGATAGATGTTTGAAATTAATGGAATGTTTATTGTGTCCGAAAAATAAAAGAGTTGGCCTTTCCTATGGTATTAATAAGATTGTAAAATATCAAATCAATTTTTGGCAGGTGCCCCCCTGAAAAAATTGAATGCACCTTCTGAAATGTTTTTCTGACGAGCACACCTGTGAATGAGCCGCAGCTCCCCAGAGCCAGAAGCACTCGTTTAGCCACAGACTATGACTATTTTAACACAATGCCATTGGTAATCACTTGTGTTGCCAGCTACTTAGGCAGTACTAGGTGTGTGTTGACTAATTTTCAGTGGACATACAGAATCTCTTTGTCACTGACAATACCAATAATGTATGGACTTGGATTGGAAAAAACTCAAAGTCTGAGCGTTCAAAGTAAGACCCAACAATCCATACCAGGTGAAATATTATGAATCACAGTTTGAAACCTTCCCGACTATTGTCATTTTCATGTCTTGCTTCCTGTTTTGATGCTCTTTTTAAGTGCTTTTCATCCTCATTTCTCTTGCTCTATCTCTCTGTTGGCATCTTCCCATTTCTCGAACTTGAGGCCCCCGCTGATAGATTCTGTGTGTGAGAAGATGTGATTGCAGCACAAAGGGATTCTAAAACAATACCTCTTCAAGCAGCGGCTCAGGAAAAGGTGGTCATGATTTACAACCTGTGGAGGCTCAACAACTGACATTTCATCGTCTCATGTCGGAGCCACAAGATGGAGTGATGCCCTTGGCCTCTTTGTGTGCTACAGTAGTGGCATGTTACTCGTTTGCCGTGTGTTGTGTTTTCCTTCCAATCAAGGCACTTCCAGCCAAATGGCCAATGAATCGGGACTCATTTTAAGTTCAAGAAGGATACTTTTAACATACAATTTAAGAATATACAGTAGTGTGGTACATCAGGTTCCATCAGTAATTCACAGAGGTGGGTATTAACTCTGTTTACTCTGTTCCGTTATTATTCCGTGTATTACTGCTTGCAAGGCATACCATATTTTTCGGATCATATGGCGCACCAGACTATAAGCCGCACTGCCGATGAATGGTTTATTTTTGATCGTTTTTTATTTATAAGGTGCACCGTATTGTAGGCCGCTTTAAAGGAGTCGTATTTTTTCTTAATGGAAAACACTTTTTTGTGGTCTACATAACATGTAATGGTGGTTCTTTGGTCAAAATGTGCAAGAAGATGTTTTACAGATCACCTTCAAGTCGCTGTCTGACAGTCGCTTCCGGATGCGCCGTTTTGAGGGCGGTCTTATTTACGTGGCTCACCTTCGGCAGCCTCTTCTCCCCGTCATCTTTGTTGTAGCGGTGTAGCGTGCAAGGATGGGAGTGGAAGAAGCGTCAAAAGATGGAGCTAACTGTTTTAATGACATTCAGACTTTACTTAAATCAATAGAGGAACAGCATCCGGAAACAAATACACCGGAAATGTGTCCTGTGAAAAACAGTCCGACTGGAACTCTCTGATAACTAAAGTTCCTTGGGGGAATATTGTAAACTCACTACACCAGTATGTTTTAGCACTTTCATGGCGAGTTTACTGACTGATATAAGTAAGAACTTCACACTACTTTATATTAGAAATGGCAACAACGGACGATGAATGTCCCATTACAAGAAGATAGAGAAAAAGAAGAAGCTTATTGACCACGGCATCATCAAAGACTAAAAAGGTAGATGCGCACAATTTTTCAGAATTTATGCAGATCCCAAATATCAGCAGGTACCAGGAAATAAGAAAAGTTGCTTTTGCGTAATATTGCAAAACAAAACGCCAGATAATTTGTCTTACCTTATACACACATCATAATAATAATCGTATGTTGAAGCACATCAAGCGGTGCGGCTTCATAGCTTACCAAAGTCATACTAAAACATTTTGATAGATTTTTGAGCACCGTGTGTAATGTTATATATTTTCAATGGATTATATAACATGTTTGTGTTGTTAATTGAGTCTAATTGCCATCATAGGGCAGTCTACACATCGATCTTATGTTTGACTGCCATCTACTGGTCAGACATATCATTACACTATGTACCAAATAAAATTGCTTAAAGGTTGCTAGGCAGAAACTGATTGTCGAGTTTTGAGGAAAAAGAAAGATTTTAAGTGTGCTTTATAGTCCGGAAAATACAGTATTTGTTTTGATTTGTCAGCGAAAAGTGCCACTGGCTTCCTCGCCTGTCCCTGATTGGCAAGCAGAACACAACTGTTCTTTGTAAAACAAAGTTTTTGCATCTGAAAAAAAATAAAACTAAAATAAATGCTGGCTTACTGTATTACAAATGTTTGTTATAAATAAATGTGTTAAACATTGTAGACGTATGCGTCTGCTACTCTATGGAATGGATTCATATGGCCCCATTCCTAAATGAGGGTGGGACTTGCAGTGCAAGTCTACTGAAAAAAAATGGAAAGTGCCACTTGACATGGCAACGGACTGTGGTCAAAAATGGAATTGCCACAAAACACATTTTAAGTTGTCTGGCGGCTGAAGTGGATAATGGATGTTAAACCGCTAATGGTAACATACGCTAGCCGGTGGTGTTCTTGTGAGATTTTTTTAGTTTGAAAAATGTGACTTCAACAAGTTCCAAAGAGCCCTCTTTAAAGGCCTACTGAAACCCACTACTACCGACAACACAGTCTGATAGTTTATATATCAATGATGAAATATTAACATTGCAACACATGCCAATACGGCCAGTTTGGTTTACTAAATTGCAATTTTAAATTTCCCGCGGAGTTTCTTGTTGAAAATGTCGCGGAATGATGACGCGCATGATGACGTGTGTTTGTGATGTAATTGGTTGGGGGGGGACATTTTAGCTCAGCCCCAGTTACGGCTAAAAGTCGTCTCTTTTCATCGCATAATTACACAGTAATTTGGGAATCTGTGTTGCTGAATCTTTTGCAATGTTTTCAATTAATAATGGAGACTTTAAAGAACAATGCTGTTGGTGGAAAGCGGTGGATTGCAGCTGTCTTTAGCACCGAGATACAGCCAATGTTTCTTTGTTTGTTGTGAAGCTTTAACACAGAGCGGTCAAGCGAACATGTTTCTTTACGTCAACCAGCATGTTTTTGGATGGTAAAATTGTGATATATATCTTACCGGAGACATCAGTAGATTATGTGTCCTCCTGCAGTAGCTGTCAAAAAAGGTAGCTGTGAGCTTGGCTCTTCGGCTTCTCTCTGAGACACTGGCGTGTTCACCGCAGCCATCCGACTTTAAGGTATGACTTTACAATCTCACTAAAACATTATTAAAACAATAAGCAGATAAGGGATCTTCCAGAATTATCCTAGTAAATGTGTGTAATTACATCTGAAACGCTCACACTGCCGCCGCCCGGAGCTGTCGCTTTTTATTTTATTTTTTCTAGTCCTTCACTATCAATATCCTTATCCACAAATCTTTCATCCTCACTCAAATTAATGGGGAAATTGTCGCTTTCTCTGTCCATATTGTTCTTACTGCTAGTGGCTCACATTATAAACCATGTGAGGATGTGAGGAGCCCTCTCACCGGTGATGTCACGAGCACATACTTCCGCTAAAGGCAAGGCTTTTTTATTAGCGACCAAATGTTGCGAACTTTATCATCGATGTTCTCTATTAAATCCTTTCAGCAAAAATATGGCAATATCACGAAATGATCAAGTATGACACATAGAATGGACCTGCTATCCACGTTTAAATATGAAAATCTCATTTCAGTAGGCCTTTAATGCGGGGGATTCTTTATTTGGGGGACTTGATTTTGCAAAATTAATGTATATGTGGACATACTACCGTATACTACATTTTGGCGAATATTTTAATCGAAAGCCAATTTCGAAGAATATTGATGCATACAAAAGGGGTGTCAAATGTACGGCCCAGTTTTAATTCGGCCCCCAAGATCATTTGGTTAAATATACAAATTTGCTGCATTTTTTTAATGAAATAAATTGCTTTTCTCAATGTGTCCACTGGATGTCACAATAGCAATTCAAGTGCCTCACCTGACTGTTTAAAAAGGACATATCAACTGACTTTAAGCGTCCTTTGGATTGGCTGCTGCTACATAAAATCAGAGCAGGTGCAAACAATCAGGTGCTCCTGTTATGGTTGGCAGCAGATGGCGGCCGTATCAACGCAAAATACCTTCTTTCGTTTTAAATCATCCACTCAACGGATTAAACAACGAAACGGTAAGATGCGAAGACTTAAGTCAACATGACCATCATCTTTTTGGTAAGAGTTCCATATATTAATGCAGTATGAAGAAGAATGTTTTAATGTAGACACATAGAATCTTCATACTGATGTGATTATAAGTATCAAGTGTTAATTCAAGGCTAAGGCAAAATATGGGGATATAAATTGTGTATCACGATATGGCCTAAAAATATAGAGATATTAAAAAAAGGCCATATCGCCCAGCCCTATATTCACCATTAATTAGTTGCTTATTAACATGCAAATTAGTAACACATTGGCTCTTAATTGGTCATTACTAAGTAGTTATACATGCCTTTTTCTGCATGGCCTTATTATACAACCAGTAAGGCATTAACTAAGAGTCTTCCCTGAAACACATTAGACTTATTGTTTAATAGGAACCCTAACCCTTATATGTTCCCCTAGTGCAAGGGTCGGCAACCCAAAATGTTGAAAGAGCCATATTGAACAAAAAATACAAAAACAAATCTGTCTGGAACCACAAAAAAATAAAAGTCATATTACATACAGATAGTGTGTCATGAGATATAAACTGAATTAAGAGGACTTAAAGGAAACTAACTGAGCTCAAATGTAGCTGCAAATGAGGCATAATGATGCAATGTGTACATACAGCTGGCCTAAATAGCATGTTAGCATTGATTGGCTTACAGTCATGGAGTTATTACATGCACCTACTAAGTGGCCTAGTGGTTGGAGTGTCCGCCCTGAGATTGGTAGGTTATGAGTTCAAATCCCAGCCAAGTCATACCAAAGACTATAAAAAAAATGGGACTCATTATCTCCCTGCTTGGCACTCAGCATCAAGGGGTTGGAATTGGGGGTTAAATCACCATAAATGATTCCCGGGCGTGGCACCGCTGCTGCCCACTGCTCCCCTCACCTCCCAGGGGGTGATGATGATGATGGGTGATGGGTCAAAAGCAGAGAATAATTTTGCCACACCTAGTGTGTGTGTGACAATCATTGGTACTTTAACTTTAACTTTACCAAATATGTCTGATTAGCACTCCACATAAGTCAATAACATCAACAAAACTCACCTTGTGCATTCATGCACAACGTTGAAAGTTTGGTGGACAAAATGAGACAGAAAAATAAGTGGCATAAAACATGTCCTAGAAAGTCGGAGAGAGCTGTACAGGTAAACAAACTAAGGTGAGTTCAAGGTCCGCCAAAATTAGTAGGACAAAACGGCGCTCGCCAAATATTGCAATCAGTGAAGCATGTTTAATATAAACCAGGGGTAGGGAACCTATGGCTCTAGAGCCGGATGTGGCTCTTTTGATGACTGCATCTGGCTCTCAGATAAATCTTAGCTGACATTGCTTAACATGATAAGTAACGTTCAAAATATAAAACATTCTCATGCATTTTCATCCATCCATCCAGTTTCTACCGCACCTGTTCAAAAAGTCGCATTATTGATAAAGTGTTTTATTTATTGTTGGTTAGCCTCAGAATAACAATGTTATTAAAAAGAATAAGAGACTTATTATACTCTAAAAATGTTGGTCTTTCTTAAAAATGCACGCATATAGTTGTATTCAGTGTTAAAAAAAAAAAATTATATGGCTCTCACGGAAATACTTTTAAAAATATTTTGCTCTCTCAGCCAAAAAGGTTCCCGACCCCTGATATAAACGGTGTGCTTTAAAACAATTAGGGAGCTTTGCATCATGTTTGTCCTCCCACAGAAACCAAATCAAAACAAAAAACATGTTCTTTTCCGCTCATCATTTCCATTTTTCATATATTTTTGAAAAAGCTCCAGCGAGCCACTAGGGCGGCGCTAAAGAGCTGCATGCGGCTTCAGAGGCGCGAGTTGCCGACCCCTGCCCTAGTGTCCTAATAACTCCAAATTAAGTCTTTATTACTTTAATAAGCAACTTACTGGTGAACATGTTCCCCATACTAAAGTGTTACCGAAAAGTTAAAAAATCTTTTCCCATAATTAAAAGCTTTTGAAAAAATGTGTTAATGAGGAGGGCCTCCATATAGAATTCTGCATAGGACCCCAATTTAGCCAGGAGAGGCCCTGTTTATACAGTGCATTGTTAAGTATAAATATTTTGTAGACTCCTTCGAATTTATGTGCTTATAATTTAGTGATATCTAAAAAAAAAAAAAAAATGCCAAAATAAAAACGCTTAATGCATCAGCTCAGACTCCCTACTACTTTTTGATTTGGGGAAAAAAGACCCCCCACTGCGAGCTTCCGCCCTGCGTAGGGTGAAAGAAATATCTTTGAAAAGTTACTCTGCCGAAATCTAATGGCACTCATTGCTCTAACAGAATTCTTGTTGACGCCATGTGAGGAGCAGCCTGTCAAAAGACAATGTTGCAACTGAGGTTCCCGCTTCCAAATGACGCAAACAAGACGGTGAGGAACGATTAATATGATTGCATGAGGAGCAGGATTGATTGATGGTTGGCCTACAAAAAAAGGGGGGGTGACAAATAATGTATTTTGCGTCACAAGCAAAGAGGAGCAGGAAAGTAAAAGTTTGGGAGACTCGCAGGAGTTGGTGCAATATTGACAGTAGCGTGTGTGATATGTGTGACTTCAAGGCTACAATTACTTTGAGCGTTTTTTTATTTAATACCTGCTCATGTTATCTCTGGAGAGGAGGAATTGGGGGAATGCAAAGCAGGGCTTGCACGCCTTCAAAGCGTGCTAAGTTCCTCTATGAAACAATGGAACATTTGGCTTCTTATGCACATGGTGGGACTTTAACGCCTCCATTGTTAGTGACAGGCCTGACTGGGAAGCTCTCTTTGTGGACCCCACCTGACATCCTTAAACCGGGACCAATCAGAATGCGTAATGACAAGCCGAGCAGGATGATCTTGTTTTTTTTGAGTTTTTTTTTTTTATTTCCACAAGAGGCCCTTTTGCTCGGTTTCCCCACTAAATGACAGCTTTGCCGCCACCATTAACATGCATGCCCCTGAAACACGTATTATAGTTTAATACCTACCATAAAAAGCTTCCAGAAGGCGTAAAAAATACGACAAGCTGAGGCGGCCTCATTGCTTGTGTGTTGCGTCGACTTAATGGCAAATGGCTGTAATTCGAATTCCAGGCGAGGCAGCAAGATCTTATCTCACAGATAAATGAATTAATATTTTACACTTCAGCTGGATTTTTTTTTTTCCCCTCACCCGACTACTTGCTTGGAGGAGGCTAAAGTTGAAGGGAGTAAATTAAGAGAAAGAGAGGAGAGAAATCAGGGCGACTGGATGTGAACTCTCTTAATGTTATTCAGAGGCCAGTCATGTAAGAGAAAAAGATATTTTCTTGTACGAGTCAAGGACATGATCTGCTCCTGCTAGCAGTTATTAGCATTAGCATTTATATATTCCGATGCAATTTTGAGGTCTGGCGATACGCGGCGGGGTCAGGAGAGAAAAGCCAAATGAGGGATATGAAAAAGGTATTTTCTTTTCTGGTGCAGTTGGTGAATGAATGAATGAATTGAATTAATGTATTTATTCCGGCAGACATATATAGCAACACTTCATCTCTCGTTGTAATTTGACAGACATGCAACCAGGAATGATGTTCAAAACTGGTTCTCCCGATGCTTCGATAAGAAAAGAACCAATTCCATGGATTCGAATCCCTTTTTGAGAACCGGTTCCCGTTATCGAAGCCGCTATACCGTATTCCCGCGACCATAGGGCGCACCGTAATCAAAGGCGCCTTGACAGCTATGGGTGCTAATTCTGTATTTAACGCATAAATAAGGCACAGTGTATTTTTGGGCGCAGGCATGGTTAAACATTCGCTAGCTTCAAACATACGCTAGCATGCATGGACGCTGTTTTAAAGGCCTACTGAAACCCACTACTACCGACCACACTGTCTGATAGTTTATACATCAATGATGAAAAATTAACATTGCAACACATGCCAATACGGCCTTTTTAGTTTACTAAATTACAATTTAAATTTCTTGGGAGTTTCGTCTTCGAAACGTCGTGTAATGATGACGTGTACGCAAGACGTCACGGGTTTTTAGGAAGTATGAGCGCTGCGCACACACAGAGCTAAAAGTTGTCTGCTTTAAAGGCATCATCATACAGTTTTTGGACATCTATGTTGCTGAATATTTTGCAATTTTTTCAATTAATATTGGAGAAGTCACAGTAGAAAGATGGAGTTGGGAAGTCTCACCTTCCCTTTATTTCAAAAATCCTCGAAAAAATTGTTGCGGGGCAGTTAAATGAACACTTAGCGTCTAACAATCTATGTGAAACCTTTCAATCCGGTTTCAGGGCAAATCACTCCACGGAGACAGCCCTCGCAAAAATGACTAATGATCTATTGCTAACGATGGATTCTGATGCGTCATCTATATTGCTGCTCCTCGATCTTAGCGCTGCTTTCGATACCGTCGATTATAATATTTTATTAGAACGTATCAAAACACGAATTGGTATGTCAGACTTAGCCCTGTCTTGGTTTAACTCTTATCTTACTGATAGGATGCAGTGTGTCTCCCATAACAATGTGACCTCGGACTACGTTAAGGTAACGTGTGGAGTTCCCCAGGGTTCGGTCCTTGGCCCTGCACTCTTCAGCATCTACATGCTGCCGCTAGGTGACATCATACGCAAATACGGTGTTAGCTTTCACTGTTATGCTGATGACACCCAACTCTACATGCCCCTAAAGCTGACCAACACGCCGGATTGTAGTCAGCTGGAGGCGTGTCTTAATGAAATTAAACAATGGATGTCCGCTAACTTTTTGCAACTCAACGCCAAAAAAACGGAAATGCTGATTATCGGTCCTGCTAGACACCGAACTCTATTTAATAATACAACTCTAACATTTGACAACCAAACAATTAAACAAGGCGACACGGTAAAGAATCTGGGTATTATCTTCGACCCAACTCTCTCCTTTGAGGCACACATTAAAAGCGTTACTAAAACAGCCTTCATTCATCTCCGCAATATCGCTAAAATTCGCTCCATTCTGTCCACTAAAGACGCTGAGATCATTATCCATGCGTTTGTTACGTCTCGTCTCGATTACTGTAACGTATTATTTTCGGGTCTCCCCATGTCTAGCATTAAAAGATTACAGTTGGTACAAAATGCGGCCGCTAGACTTTTGACAAGAACAAGAAAGTTTGATCATATTACGCCTGTACTGGCTCACCTGCACTGGCTTCCTGTGCACTTAAGATGTGACTTTAAGGTTTTACTACTTACGTATAAAATACTACACGGTCTAGCTCCATCCTATCTTGCCGATTGTATTGTACCATATGTCCCGGCAAGAAATCTGCGTTCAAAGGACTCCGGCTTATTAGTGATTCCCAAAGCCCAAAAAAAGTCTGCGGGCTATAGAGCGTTTTCCGTTCGGGCTCCAGTACTCTGGAATGCCCTCCCGGTAACAATTCAAGATGCTACCTCAGTAGAAGCATTTAAGTCTCACCTTAAAACTCATCTGTATACTCTAGCCTTTAAATAGACTCCCTTTTTAGACCAGTTGATCTGCCGTTTCATTTCTTTTTCTTCTATGTCCCACTCTCCCTTGTGGAGGGGGTCCGATTCGATCCGGTGGCCATGTACTGCTTGCCTGTGTATCGGCTGGGGACATCTCTGCGCTGCTGATCCGCCTCCGCTTGGGATGGTTTCCTGCTGGCTCTGCTATGAACGGGACTCTCGCTGCTGTGTTGGATCCGCTTTGGACTGGACTCTTGCGACTGTGTTGGATCCATTATGGATTGAACTTTCACAGTATCATGTTAGACCCGCTCGACATCCATTGCTTTCCTCCTCTCCAAGGTTCTCATAATCATCATTGTCACCGACGTCCCACTGGGTCATTATTGTCACCGATGTCCCACTGGGTGTGAGTTTTCCTTGCCCTTATGTGGGCCTACCGAGGATGTCGTAGTGGTTTGTGCAGCCCTTTGAGACACTAGTGATTTAGGGCTATATAAGTAAACATTGATTGATTGATTGATAGCCTTTGGCCACACAAACACACGGTGATTCATTGTTTAAAATTCCTGGAGGTGAAACTTTAATATGGATCAGAGCGCGGTCAAGAGAACATGGATCCCGACCACATGTCAACCAGCAGGTTTTGGTGAGAAAATTGTGGTTAAAAAGTCAGTTCTTACCGGAGAAAAGCTGAACTTGTGCCGTCTATAGCTGCCGTCGACGCCCCTGAGACACTGCGTGTCAAGATAACCGCGGAGACACAACTCCGAGTATCAGGTACTATTTAACTAACTAAAACACTAGCAACACAATAGAAAGATAAGGGATTTCCCAGAATTAACCTAGTAAATGTGTCTAAAAACATCGGAATCCGTACCAATGCAATCGCGTTTTTTGGGGGGTTTTTTTTGTAGTCCGTCGCTATCAATATCCTCAAACACAAATCTTTCATCCTCGCTCAAAATAATGGGGAAATTGTCGTTTTCTCGGTCAGGATAGCTGTTTTTGTTGGAGGCTCCCTTTAAAATCAATGTGGATATGTGAGGAGCCATCAACATGTGACGTCATCGTCTGCGACTTCCGGTAAAGGCAGGGCTTTTGTCTTAGCACCGAAAGTGGCGAACTTTATCGTGGATATTCTCTACTAAATCCTTTCAGCAAAAATATGGCAATATGGCGAAATGATCAAGTATGACACAAATAATGGACCTGCTATCCCCGTTTAAAAAAGAAAATCTCATTTCAGTAGGCCTTTAAAGGCCTACTGAAACCCACTACTACCAACCACGCAGTCTGATAGTTTATATATCAATGATGAAATATTAACATTGCAACACATGCCAATACGGCCGGTTTAGTTTACTAAATTACAATTTTGAATTTCCCGCGGAGTTTCCTGTTGAAAACGTCGCGGAATGATGACGCGTATGATGACGCGTATGATGACGCGTGTTTGTGACGTTATTGGTTGGAGGGGACATATTAGCCAGCACCACTTGTGGCTTAAAGTCACAGTATTTTGGACATCTGTGTTGCGGAATCTTTTGCAATTTGTTCAATTAATAATGAAGAAGTCAAAGCAGAAAGATGGAGGTGGGAAGCTTTAGCCTTTAGCCACACAAACACACGGTGATTCCTTGTTTAAAATTCCCGGAGGTGAAGCTTTACTATGGATCAGAGCGGTCAAGCGAACATGGTTCCCGACCACTTGTCAACCGGCAGGTTTCGGAGAGAAAATTGTGGTGAAAAGTCGCCTCTTACCTGAGATCAGCGGAACTTGCGCCGTCCATGCAGCTGCCGTGACTTCCCTCAGAGACTGGCGTCAACACAACCTTGGACACACCCCTCCGACTATCAGGTACTAATTAACTCAGTAAAACACTAGCAACACAATAGAAAGATAAGGGATTTCCTAGAATTATCCTAGTAAATGTGTCTAAAAACATCTGAATCATTTCCAATGCAATCGGCTTTTTTTTTTTTTTTATTTATCTGTCACTATCAATATCTTCATCCACAAATCTTTCATCCTCGCTTAAATTAATGGGGAAATTGTCGCTTTCTCGGTCCGAATAGCTTTTGATGCTGGAAGCTCACATTATAAACAATGTGAGGATGTGAGGAGCCCTCACACTGGTGATGTCATCGTCTGTGACTTCCGGTAAAGGCAGGGCTTTTTTATTAGCGACCAAAAGTTGCAAACTTTATCGTCGATGTTCTTTACTAAATCCTTTCAGCAAAAATATTGCAATATCGCGAAATTATCAAGTATGACACATAGAATGGACCTGCTATCCCCGTTTAAATAAGAAAATCTCATTTCAGTAGGCCTTTAAAAAGGCTGCAGGAGCAAAGCTGAGTTGGGTTGTACTCTATTGAAGTATTTATCAATGTACTCACATTATTTTTTTTTAATCAATCCTCATCCACAAATCCATCAAAGTCCTCATCTTCTGTGTCCAAAATGAACAGCTGGGCAAGTTCTCCATCAAACATGCCAGATTCCCTCTCCTCATTTTCAAAGTCGGTTCCTTTAGCGTCCTCGCTCACTTGAAACCTTAACCCTTTAACGGCCGCATGCTGTCCTCAGTCACGTCCACTATTCCTCCATATGGTATTCTTCTTCCTCCCAACATGACGAGTGGAGTTTATACCAAAATGGATACATGGATGATACAGCAGAGGATTGGGAGAATGTCATGTGGTCAGATGAAACCAAAATAGAACTTTTTGGTATAAACTCAACTCGTCGTGTTTGGAGGAAGAAGAATACTGAGTTACATCCCAAGAACACCACACCTACTATGAAGCATGGGGGTGGAAACATCATGCTTTGGGGCTCTTTCTCTGCCAAGGGGACAGGACGATTGATCCGTGTTAAGGAAAGAATGAATGGGGCCATGTATCGTGAGATTTTGAGCCAAAACCTCCTTCCATCAGTGAGAGATTTGAATGGTTGACCAAATACTTATTTTCCACCATAATTTACAAATAAATTATTTAAAATTCCGACTATGTGAATTCCTGATTTTTTTTTCATATTCTGTCTCTCACAGTTGAAGTGTACCTATGATGAAAATTACAGACCTCTGTCATCATTTTAAGTGGGAGAACTTGCACAATCGGTGGCTGACTAAATTCTTTTTGGCCCCACTGTATATATATGATGATAGCTTTAATATAGATGCAACTTGTTTTTTCCACTCTACTGGTACTTTAAGACCCATTAATGGGTCAGCTTGTATTCTGAGCAAGTGGTTTGAATAATTGAAGACTGTCTGTTGAATGGTGTTGTCCATGAAAGAAATGCACGCATAAACGAGCGTGCGTAGTCCACTAATGGGTTACCCCTCGGCGTCGGCGGGTGAAAGGTCACCAGCGCAAGCACTCAATTTAAAGCTGCCCAATCTAAAAATTAAATAAAAGACAATCGCAATGATTGGTATCCTCGCTCACAAGCCGGCCCATTAGGCTGCATTATTCACAAGGAGTCCAATCGGGCCTGAAGTCCAAAGACGACGACTTGTCCTTGGTGGACGCACGGATGGGATGTCACACTGTTCACAGGAGATGTGCATTAGGAGCCCTGAGAGCAATATGATCTTAAAAAAAGTCCCAATGTGGAGCAGCGGCGGAAAGACGACAAGGATCCGCATATTAATCTTTAATCTGCATTCATTTTTGCGGTTTAGCGTTACATTATCACCTCTGGCAACATTTGCAGGCACACATTGGCAGACCTTCTTCTACCTGAAATTTCAATCTGTTGATATTAATTCCCCCCCACCCCTCCATAGTGAAATAATCTTAAAATGTGAAATAACTGTAAATTCATTCTTATCTGTCATGCAAGTAAGTATACACACAAGTCAACCGCTGTATAATAAAACTAAAATAAAGTCAAACTACCTGCTGTCATTGATCCATTGTTTCCATAATCTAAAGTTAAAAGTTAAAGTACCACTGATAGTCACACACACACACACACACAAACACTAGGTGTGGTGAGATTATCCTCTGCTTGCGACCCATCACCCTCACGAGAGGAGTGGGAGCAGTGAGCAGCAGCGGAGGCCATACCCAGGAATGATTTTTGGTCATTTGAGCAACAATTCTAACCCTCACGACATACCGATCTCAGGGCGGACACTCTAACCCAGTGGTGTTGAACTCAAATACAGAGTGGGCCAACATTTTAAACTGAACAAAGCCGTGGGCCAAGGTTCAACTAATTAACCTTTTAAAAGGGACCTGGACAACTTTTGCATTGAATATTGAACAAGCAAGGCTTACATAACTTTATAGTGACATGCAAAATCTAGTTTCAAATAATAATAATAATAATAATAATAATAATAAAATATCAATAATCATTGCTCAGTTTGCTACACTGATTTGCTTTAATACTGAATATGGAACAAGCAACGCTTATACAACTTAATAGTGCAAAATCAACTTTCAAAAAACAAACCAAAAAAACATTAAAGGCATATTAAATACAATTTTAATAAAAAATTACATGCTTCTTTTCTTTTACAGCCTCCTGAGGTAAAAATCAACATTAACTTTTTCCACAGGCTAATACATTTGAAAATAAATGGGGGGCAGGGGGGTTGTTGGTAGCGGGGAGTTTATATTGTAGCATCCCGGAAGAGTTATTGCTGCAAGGGGTTCTGCGTATTTGTTCTATTGTGTTTATGTTATGTTATAGTGCGGATGTTCCCCCGAAATGTGTTTGTCATTCTTTTTTGATGTGGGTTCACAGTGTGGCGCATATTTGTAACAGGGGTAAAGTTGTTTATACGGCCACCCTCAGTGTGACCTGTATGGCTGTTGACCAAGTATGCCTTGCATTCAAATACCTGTGTGTAGAAGCCGCATATATTATGTGACTGGGTCGGCACGCTGTTTGTATGGAGGAAAAGCGGAAGTGACGACAGGTTGTAAAGGGCGCTTAAGGCAGTGTCTTTAAGGCACGCCCCAATATTGTTGTCTGGGTGGAAATCGGGAGAATGTTTTTCGGGAGGGACAGTGAAATTCGGGAGGGTTGGCAAGTATGAGTATTAGCGGTGAAAGCTGTATAATACCGGCGGGCCAGTTCTAATGTTAATTTGATATTGCCCCAAGGGCCAAGTGAAATTACACGGTGGGCCAAATTTGGCCCGCGGGCCAGAGTTTGACACCCATGCTCTAACTGAGGTAGTCATCTAATACTGAGGTAGTCATCATTTAAATTGTTAGATTTATGGAGCAATCCTACAAAGCACACTTTATAACCTCAAAGTCATGATCTGTGTGACAGTTTGGGGGGTTTTGTGTTGTTTTCCCGTGTTTAGAGTGTCTTCCTGTCATGCAATCTTGTTTTTGTTTTACTTTCTGTTTTGGTTATGTCTTACTGTGATTGTGTCTCCGAACACTGTTTTTAACACCTGCTCTTGATTGGTAATCAGGGGACTCACTTGCCTCCGATCATTAATTAGGAAGGATGAGCTCCCTCTCTGACTTCCAACAAATGCGGACGTTCCCCCTTCCCACTCCTTTATCTCGCCTACTTCACCCCTCCCGGTATGATAGTTCGCCCGCCCCGTTGAGTTGTTGTGTATTGTAAATATATGCCTGTTGTTGCTCAAATTGTGCCTTTTGAACCCTCTTTTTGCCTGCCTGTCGCTTCCTGTCCCTGCATCCTGGGGTCAAGCCAACTGCTGGCATGTGAGTTCCTGACACTTGGTGTGTATCTAAAGGCAAATACGGTCTCCATGGGGTTTGGATTTTTTTAATTTTAATAATTACACACATCAAGCAAGTAATTTAAGAAACAGAATAAAAATCAATTTTAATCCGTTGAAATAATGAATGAAGAGGAAGGTCTTTAATGTCACGTGTACAACATTACACTAAAATGTAGTCTCTGCATTTGACCCATCCTCGTTTGAGGATCAGTGGGCAGCCTTCATGTAGCCCCCGGCGACCATATCTGGCTCATTCAGCTTCTTGGTCAGTGACGTTTTCCTGAGTGGGCAATGAAGGCGTAGTGTCCTGCCTAAGACCAAGGGTCTACGATGGTGGAAGCTGGAATTGAACCAGGAACCCTGGACGGTTGCTCTCCCTACTGAGCCAAAATTTTTACAGCAGTCCAAAAAAAATGAATGGATGCATTGGAAAACAGACGTTCAATGGAGAGAAAATGTTTTCAGAGTTTTTCCGTCCTCGAACAGCAAAGTATAGGAATTGCTGGAAGAATATATGTTGAGATATGATGCTTTCTCTGTAATTTTTGTGTTAAATCGAATATAAAAAGACACCTCTTATATAGCGACCACTTAGGCTGGACAGGTTTTTTAACACACAATCGAAAATGTTGCTGTTTTTAGTCTTTTGATGTCCATATTTGCTCTATAGAATCACAATTTAATAAAACAAAACCCAAAACCAGTGAACTTATTTTCAATTGGATAAACTGCAAAGACAAGATATTTGATGTTTGAACTGAGAAACTTCTTTTTTTTTTTGCAAATAATCATTAACTTAGAATTTAAGGGCAGCAACACATTGCAAAAAAAGTTGTCACAAGGGCATTTCCTTTTAAGAACACAAAAACACACACGTTTGGGAACAGAGGAGACCCATTTTTGAAGCTTTTCAGGTCAGCTTTTTCCCCATTCTTGCTTGATCTACACTTTACGTTGTTCAACAGTCCGGGGTTTCCGTTGTGGTATTTTAGGCTTCATAATGCCCCACACATTTTCAATGAGAGACAGGTCTGGACTACAGGCAGGCCAGTCTAGTACCCGCACTCTATTACTATGAATCCATGCTGTTGTGACACGTGGCATGGCATTGACTTGCTGAAATAAGCAGGGGCGTCCATGATAACTTTATGGCAACATATGTTGCTCTAAAACCTGTATGTACCTTTCAGCATTAATGGTGCCTTCACAGATGTGTAAGTTTCACATGCCTTGTGCACTAATGCACTCCCATACCATCACAGATGCTGGCTTTTGAACTTTGTGCCTATAACAATCCGGATGGTTCTTTTCCTCTTTGGTCCGGAAGACACAACGTCCACAGTTTCCAAAAACAATTTGAATTGTGGACTCATCAGACTGCACAACATTTTCCACTTTGCACTAGTCCATCTTAGGCCCAGGCCCAGCATTTCTAGGTGTTGTTGATCAACAAAAAAAAAAAAAAAAATATATATATATATATATATATATATATATATATATATATATGTGTATGTATGTATGTATGTATGTATCTATGTATGTATGTATGTATATAGAAACATACTGTAATAACTAGAATGAAATAATGAAGATTAAAAAACAATTACAAACAAAACATTTAAAAAATAACTAAAATATGTCTTTTTCTAACAATGTGTCAACTTTTTTCTTATGAAATTGGTAACAATTTGTCATCTTATTTCTGTTTATGTAATATTGCAATATTATCTTGTAAGATATATATTTTTTCCTGTAAAATTATTACTTTTTAACGCAAAATAGTTACAGTTGTCATAGAAAATTCTGACGTATCACAATATTGCCAATTTGTTGTTGTTTTTGTAAAATAGCAAATTTTTTGGAGTAAAATTATGACTTTTTTCATAATTTTGCCAAGTAAAATTCCAATGATTATTATAATATTGCCGAAATGTTAAAGCTTTCTTATAAAATTATGAATTTTGTAGAGTGAAATTACGACTCTTTTTCATAAAATTACCAACATGTTAAACTTTTTCTTCTAAAATATCGACTGTTACTGAGTAACATTCCAACTTTTATCATATTATTTCACAATTGTTCAGTTTTTCTTGTAGAATTTGGACTTGCATTGAGTAAAATTACGACTTTTATTATAATACTGCAAAAATTCAAAGTTTTTTTTGTGAAATGGTGACCTTTTTCTTTTGAAATTCCAACTCAATTTTCATAATGAGCGTTTTTATAATTGCATAGTGTGTATATATTATTAATTAATTATGGAAAGGTTCCTTCCTTATGAGGACCGTTGAACAAGTTGGTGTTGTGATCCGGTTCCCGGATCACATCTTTAGTCTGTTTTTGAGTCCTTTTTGGTGTTTTAATTATTTTTGGACTCTTCCGATCCCTTAGTTTTTCTGTGCACTTCCTGTTTTGGTTACCATGGTTACTTGATTTGTTCACCTGTTTCCTTACGCACACCTGTTGGCAATTGTTTGCTTTAGTATTTATACCTGCCTGCTACCTCAGTTCATTCTTGGTTCGTCACTTGCTATATGCAAAATGCACGTTTGATTTTCTCTAAGTCCTTGTCGTTTGCTAAGTTACGTCTTAGCTTCTCGTACGTTCCGGCACGCCTTTACTTTGCTGTTTTGTACAAGTGTTCTTTTATCATTTTGTATATTAAAATCAGCTCTTACCTGCTAATCCTGCTTGTCTTTGGTCCTTGTGCATCCGGGGGTGACACAACACACGCACACAATGCGTTCCAATCGTGACGGTTAGGACATAAATCATGGTCCCAATACGGAAAACCAAAACATTTAATAGACAATGTCTCATTGCACCCCTGGTGGTGAAATATGTCAAAATTTGGATGGTCCCAAAAAGGAGAGATTTTTCAAATTGACTGGCGACTTGTTCAGGGTGTATCCCACCTTCCACCCGAATGCAACTGAGAAGGGCTCCAGCACCCCCCACCCCGAAACGAACAATCAGAAGAACATGGATGGCTGGATGTGTGTCGGTTTTAAAAGTGCGCCCTCCTCTGGTCACCATATGAAATAACAAGTGTGTCTAAAAATTTGAGGTGCTCCCCTTCTGGTGAACATATGTAATAATAAGCGTGTGTAAGAAATTGAAATGCGCCCCCTTTGGCCAAAATTGTGCGTGCGTGCGTGTGTGTGTGTGTGGGTGTGTGTGTGTGTGTGCGTGTGTGTGTGTGTGTGTGTGTGTGTGAGTGAGTGACAGGAAGAAAAGCTCTGATTCCCTTGGGAAGAAGCCATGGCTTGGCACCACCTGTCGGCTGCTTTTGTATACCGTTTTTCTTTGAATTGCCACCAGGCATATAGTATGCACCTTCCTTGAATTACTGCCGGGTCAAACTCGCTTCACAAAATAATTAGCGCATGCTTAGTATTACCGCCTGGTCAAACTCGTGACGTCACGAGTGACACTTCCCCTGTCATCATTTTCAAAATGGAGGAGGCTGATTTCAATACCGGTAATTTGAAATCGCATAAAGGGAAGAAGATTAAGAGCTATTCAGTAAAATTTAAGGTCCAAGCTATTGAATACCAGCAGGGTTTCCCACACACAATTTATGTGTGTAAAAAAATAAAAAAATGTTTTTTGGGTTTTTTTTCGGCTTTTGACTCCCTCGACTGCTCATAAAAGCAATGGGACTCTGTCTGTGAATGGAGCTTGTTGTTACATATTATATAAAAATGTAAATATTATATAAATATGTATATAAATATGTACATAAAGTGTTTTAATTATATTCCAACTCCGCAGTCCGACAGACAGGCAGGGCAGAGGCGTGGGAACTCCCTTGTCATGTGACGAGGGAGAGAGCACTGAGTTTCCAAAGAGTAAATAGCAAAAGCAAGAGCATACCAGTCACTTCCTGCTACCGGCATATAACTACAGCTGATTGGACTGTGGCGGTCACGTGACTAGGAAGCGCGCAAAGAGTAAATAGAAAGGCAAGAGCCTAATAGTCTCCATAAATGTATGTATGTATTTGACACATGCGTTACATAAAGGTAAGACCATAATAACGTTTTTTTTTTTTTAATTAAATGTGCTTTTCATAATGGTATCCTTACATCACACTCAATTTTTTACTGCATGCCTTTGGTAAGCGCAGGAGTCAGAAGAGGTTTTAAATTAATTAGCGCATGTTTACTTTTATTGCATGCCTTTGGTAAGCCCAGGGGTGAGAAGAGGTTTTAAATGAATTAGCGCCCCGGCGGCAATTCAAGGAAATACGGTAGATCAGTATTTTACTCGGAGAAATACGAACTTATAGCTGGAGACTTTTTTTTAAATGCAGTGTGTTGTGTGGTCATACCATCACATTTATCAGCACGACGATGGTTTGAACTGGAAAGTTTCTTTATTTTTTTATCTTTGGCTGAACTCCAAATTGTGAGTCCCTTCGCTTCAATTGTCTTTGTGTTGGGATGCTGGCGGTGTGGATGGAAGCTAATTGTCACGATGTGCACGCCATCCACTGTGTGCTTGTATTAAGTGGTAGGGGGCAGAGGAGACATGCCAAGGGGGTGCTGGTTAGAGTGTGTGTAGGGGGTGTGGGGGGTGCAAGTTCTCTCTCTCTACTGAGGCTGACTTTGAGATTGTTATTATCATTTTCAAAGCATCAAAAGCTTTCTTTGGCGCTTTCTCTCACTCTCTCGCCATCCAAGCTTAAAGAGATGAAAGTTAGCCTTTGTTCCATCCCCTGCTACATTACCTCTATGCATTAGGCCTCCTCTTTATCCGTGAAATTACCTTTTAGCTTTCTCATTCAGCGCAGGCAGCCTGCATGCGACGAGATGGCTCGCACTTTTTCCACCACATCATAACCCCCCACCACCCCCATCCCCATCTCTGTCTATCGCCCCCGTCTCTCCCCCGACAAAGATTGTTGCATTTGCAGTTTGATTTTGTCTCCACCTCGCCCTCCCTTTCCGCCGGTAATACAGTGTTTATCTCTGTCCGCGTAGGTCCATCTGTCCCTTCATTATATGGTTAGTAGCGTTGTTTGATCGCTCTATCTCCAAACCAAACACAACGCTCTGTGTTTTTGGCCCAATCATGCAGATGGCTGCGAGATGACGGCCGAGATGCTCAGAGAGCCACTTTGTCGCCTCTTAAGGCTTCTTTTGAAGCTGACAGGAAGCACTCAAAGTGGGAGAAGCACTACTTGGACACCTCGCCTTCCATCGATCTGTCCGTCTGCGTGTGGTTTGTGTAACTGAGTCATGCTCCTTGTTTATGTTGACACAGAAGCCTACCTTGTGTGATCATACAGGATCTCCATCTTTCACAACCCGGGACAGGACGGTAGAGCTCGGTTGGTAGAGTGGCCAGCCCGTGCCAGCAACATGAGGGTTCCAGGTTCAATCCTCGCTTCCGCCATACTAGTCACTGCCGATGTGTCCCTGGGTAAGACACTTTACCCACTTGCTCCCAGTGCCACCCACACTAATTAAATGTAGCATAGATATTGGGTTTAATTATGTAAAAGCGCTTTGAGTCACTTGAGAAAAGCGCTATATAAGTATAATTCACTTCACAGTGCACCTGGAAAGTATTCACAGCGCTTCACTTTTCCCACATTATCTTATGTTACAGCTAATGTTGTCCCGATGCCAATGTTTTGGTACCAATACCAAAATGATTTAGATACTTTTCAGGACTTTTCTAAATGAAGGGCACCACAAAAAAACCCATTATTGGCTTTATTTTAACAACAAATCTTAGGGTACATTAAACATGTGTTTCTTGTTGTAAGTTTGTCCTTAAATAGAAGTGAACATACAAGACAACTTGTCTTTTATTAGTAAGTAAGAAAACAAAGGCTCCTAATTTAGTCTGCTGACATATGCAGTAACATATTGTCATTTTTCATTCTATTATTTTGTCAACATTCTTAAGGACAAGTGGTATAAAATAAATTATTAATCTACTTGTTCATTTACTGTTAATTTCTCTTGTAACATGTTCTGTCTACACTTCTGTTAAAATGTAAAAATCACTTTTTTTGTCTTGCTTGATACTTTACATTAGTTTTTAGTGATACCACAAATTTGGGGATGAATTCGATACCAAGTCGGTACAGGATCATACATTGGTCATATTCAAGTCCTCATGTGTCCAGGGACATATTTCTGAAGTTTATAAACATAATATACATTTTTAAAAACGAAAGAAGATGTTGTGATTGCAAAAAATATTTTCGTTATCCTAGTAGTATTGGCTGGATACGCTCCTGTACTTGATATCATTACAGTGGATGTTAGGTGTAGATCCACCAATGGTGTTTGCTACGGTGTGGAGTGAAGCATGTTTAGCTATTTCTCGTCCTGCAGGGATGATACTTGTAAGAAACGTACTTTATTTGTCGTCATGGACAGCAGGATTAGTGATTTAGAAGCAGCTAAAACACTGCAGACTGGGGCTGGACTTTAGCCGCTAGCTAGCTAGGCATGTCTTAAAGGCCTACTGAAATGAGATGTTCTTATTTAAACAGGGATAGCAGGTCCATTCTATGTGTCATACTTGATCATTTTGCTATATTGCCATATTGTTGCTTAAATTATTTAGTAGAGAACATCGACGATAAAGTTCGCAACTTTTGGTGCTGATAAAAAAGCCTTGCCTGTACCGGAAGTAGCAGACGATGTGCGCTTGACGTCACGGTTTGTAGGGCTCCTCAGATCTGAACATTGTTTACAATCATGGCCACCAGCACCGAGAGCGATTCGGACCGCGAAAGTGACGATTTCCCCATCAATTTGAGCGAGGATGAAAGATTTGTGGATGAGGAAAGCGAGAGTGAAGGACTAGAAAAAAAAAAAAGGACTACAGGGCAGTGGTAGCGATTCAGATAGGAAAGATGCTGTGAGAAGCGCCGTGGTAGCCATGGGGGTGGCAGGACCACTCAGCCAGGCCCAAGCGCAACAAGGGATAGAGCCATACCGCTTTGAACCCGACGCCGACGATGACGGTCAGGAGGACACTGCTGATATTGATGCTGGAGTAGCACACGACATAGATCGCCTTCAGAATACAGAATCGTAAAAATGATCGCTGCATAATACAATGTACTTTGTGTGTGTGGTCCAATCCAACCGTGTTCGCTTGACATCTCCGTTCCATAGTTAAAGCTTGACTGTCATCTTTCGGGAATGTAAACAATGAAACACCGGCTGTGTTTGTGTTGCTAAAGCCGGCCGCAATACACCGCTTCCCACCTACAGCTTTCTTCTTTGATATTTCCATTGTTCATTGAACAAATTGCAAAAGATTCAGCAACACAGAAGTCCAGAATACTGTGTAATTATGCGATGAAAACAGCCGACTAAATAGCTGGGAACGATGCTGGCACAAAATGTCCTCTAAAATCCGTGACGTCACGCACACGCGTAATTATATTGAGACGTTTTCAGCAGGATTTTTTGGCGTGAAATTTAAAATTGCACTTTAGTAATGTTAAGATTTCATCATTGATATATAAACTATCAGACTGCGTGGTCGGTAGTAGTCGGTTTCAGTAGGCCTTTAAAGCACCTCTTCCTGAGGGTGTTTCAGTATTATAACTTCACCTTTATCTTCAGTTTTTAAGCCAAAATGCGTCCGTTCTCCCTTTTCTGTCTTCACAGTGTGTCTGCTTGTAAGTACTCCATGATTGTGTGCTACCGAACATGCTCGTAAACCAGCAATGTCACTACAGGACGACAACGGAGGCTGCGGGGGGTGGTGTACCGGTACTTTTGAGAGGCCGCATTGTACCCAACATGATTCATTAGTATTGCGGTACTGTACTAATACCGGTATACCGTAAAACCCTAGTTGCAGCCTTATTCCAAAATGGAGTACATTCCTTTTTGTCCTAAAAGACCCACATAATGACAATGTGAAGTGCTTTTTTTTTTTTGGTTGATTCATTCAAAATAAACAACAACAAAAAAATGATGTGTGCATAAGTATTCACAGCATTCGCTCAAAACTTTTGTTAATGGATCTTTGGCAGCAATTACAGCTTCAGGTCTTTGTGAATATGACGCCACAAGCTTGGCACACCTATCTTTGGGCAGTTTCGCCCTATATGCCTGGTTATGAGCGGTGTCTGTCATGATCTGGCCGACCCGCTTTGTGTTGCAGTCGGGCTACAAAGCAAAGCCACTTTCGGGTACACCTGATACCCATTACCTACCTAACTGCTTAAAGGTGCTGTTTTCAACTTCCTCACAGTTACATTTTTCAAAGCAAAATAAATAATAACACCGCCGGGTAGTTTATGTTACCATTAGTGGTTTAAAAGAACACATTTGTTTGACAGTTGTCTTTATTTTTCACCATTACAAAGTTTATGTAATTCCCATAAACAGGAGCTTGATAACACCACGTCCTCTGTTGCCAAATATAAATTGAAATGTGGACTTGTCAGACCACAGAACACCTTTCCACTTTGCATCAGTCCATCTTAGGTGAGCTCGGGCCCAGCCAAGCCGGCGGCGTTTCAGGGTATTGTTGATAAATGGGTTTGGCTTTGCATAGTAGAGTTTTAACTTGCACTTACAGATGTAGCGACCAACTGTAGTTACAGACAGTGGTTTCATGAAGTGTTCCTGAGCCCATGTGGTGATATCCTTTACAGACTGATGTCGGTTTTTGATGCAGTACCGGTTGAGGGATCAAAAGTCAGTAATATCATCGCTTACGTGCAGTGATTTCTCCAGATTCTCTGAACTTTTTGATGATTTTACGGAACTTAAATGGTAAATTCCCCTAAATTCCTTGCAATAGCTCGTTGAGAAATGTTGTTCTAAAGCTGTTTGACAATTTGCTTACAAATTGGTGACCCTCGCCCCATCCTTGTTTGTGAAATACTTAGCATTTCATGGAAGCTGCTTTTATACCCAATCATGGCACCCAACTGTTCCCAATTAGCCTGCACACCTGTGGGATGTTCCAAATAAGTGTTTGATGAGCAATCCTCAACTTTATCAGTATTTATTGCCACCTTTCCCAACTCCGTTGGCACGTGTTGCTGGCATCAAATTTTAAAGTTAAAGATTTTTTGCAAAAAAAAAATGTTTATCAGTTTGAACATCAAATATGTTGTCTTTGTAGTATATTTAACTGAATATGGGTTGAAAATGATTTGCAAATCATTGTATTCCGTTTATATTTACATCCAACACAATTTCCCAACTCATTTGGAAACGGGGTTTGTACAATTAATCTGACAGCTAGCAAAGTCAAAATGTCAATGCAAGTATCTGCCAATGTGTTTATAGGGGTCCAAGTTTTTCTATTCAGAAGGAACACTTTTGTGTCTTCAGGAATTCACTTCAAACATTTTTGTCCCCCAAGATCTGAACTGAACTCAGGGTATTGCCCTCAGCCCGCTTGTTGAATAGCACCGATTAGAGTTTCTGGCCTGTTTACCCATTCCTTTTAAAGGGGAAAAAATAATGGGAAATGTAATTCAGTAGTTGGAATTCCAAGTATGAGTTGAATGGTTCAAATCGATTAGAAAATTTGGAAAATTGTCCATTCATTTCAAATGGGAAAATACTGTTTGTCCTGAAAAATGTTGGATTCCTGGAAGTGTGGACATTTTTGGGAAATAAAATGATATTAGCACTGGTGTCATGAATGAGCTGAATATTGTGAAAGTGGAATTTTGTGCCCATGCTGTAGTGTAGGGCAGCACGGTGCGACAGGGGTTAGTGCATGTGCCTCACAATACGAAGGTCCTGAGTAGTCCTGAGTTCAATCCCGGGCTCGGGATCTTTCTGTGTGGAAGGACTGCGTGGGTTCCCTCTGGGTACTCGGGCTTCCTCCCACTTTCAAAGACATGCACCTGGGGATAGGTTGATTGGCAACACTAAATAGTCCCTAGTGTGTGAATGTGAGTGTGAATGTTGTCTGCCTATATGTGTTGGCCCTGTGATGAGGTGCTGACTTGTCCAGGGTATATAGCGCCTTCCGCCCGATTGTAGCTCAGATAGGCTCCAGCGTCCCCCGCGACCCTGAAGGGAATCAGTGGTAGTAGATGGATGGATGTTTGGATGGATGCTGTAGTGTAGTGGTTCACATCGCAACAAAGATAAAACACCTCCTAACTTTCATTAGCAGCTCACAGCATGTAGGGGAGGGGTCACCAACTTTTTTGAAACCAAGAGCTACTTCTTGAGTACTGATTAATGCGAAGGGCTACCAGTTTGATACACACTTTAATAAATTGCCAGAAATTTGCTCAATTTAACTTTAATAAATAAATCTATATGTATACAAAAATGGGTATGTCTGTCTGTCATTCAGTCCTACATTTTTATTTCCTTTTCGGAAGGTTTTTTGTAGAGAATAAATGATGAAAAAAACACTTAATTAAACGGTTTAAAAGAGGAGAAAACATGCAACAATTAAAATTTAATTTTGAAACATAGTTTATCTTCAATTTCGACTTTAGAATTCAAAATTCAACCAAAAAAAAATGAAGAGAAAAACTAGCTTATTCGAATCTTTTTGAAAAAATTAAAAAAATAATTTATGGAACAGCATTTGTAATTTTTCCAGATTAAGACTAATTTTAGAATTTTGATGACATGTTTTAAATAGGTTAAAATCCAATATGCACTTTGTTAGAATATATAACAAATTGGACCGAGCTATATTTCTAACAAAGAAAAATCATTATTTCTTCTAAATTTTCCAGGACAATTTTTTTTTATAATATCAATCAATCAATCAATGTTTACTTATATAGCCCTAAATCACTAGTGTCTCAAAGGGCTGCACAAATCACCACGACATCCTCGGTAGGCCCACATAAGGGCAAGGAAAACTCACACCCAGTGGGACATCGGTGACAATAATGACCCAGTGGGACGTCGGTGACAATGATGACTATGAGAACCTTAGAGAGGAGGAAAGCAGTGGATGTCGAGCGGGTCTAACATGATACTGTGAGAGTTCAATCCACAATGGATCCAACACAGTCGTGAGAGTCCAGTCCAAAGCGGATCCAACACTGCAGCGAGAGTCCTGTTCACAGCGGAGCCAGCAGGAAACCATCCCAAGCGGAGGCGGATCAGCAGCGCAGAGATGTCCCCAGCCGATACACAGCCAAGCAGTACATGGCCACCGGATCGGACCGGACCCCCTCCACAAGGGAGAGTGGGACATAGAAGAAAAAGAAAAGAAATGGCAGATCAACTGGTCTAAAAAGGGAGTCTATTTAAAGGCTAGAGTATACAAATGAGTTTTAAGGTGAGACTTAAATGCTTCTACTGAGGTGGCATCTCGAACTGTTACCGGGAGGGCATTCCAGAGTACTGGAGCCCGAACGGAAAACGCTCTATAGCCCGCAGACTTTTTTTGGGCTTTGGGAATCACTAATAAGCCGGAGTCCTTTGAACACAGATTTCTTGCCGGGACATATGGTACAATACAATCGGCAAGATAGGATGGAGCTAGACCGTGTAGTATTTTATACGTAAGTAGTAAAACCTTAAAGTCACATCTTAAGTGCACAGGAAGCCAGTGCAGGTGAGCCAGTATAGGTATATATGTATGTATATATGTATGTATATATATATATATAATATACAGTACAGGCGTAATGTGATCAAACTTTCTTGTTCTTGTTAAAAGTCTAGCAGCCGCATTTTGTACCAACTGTAATCTTTTAATGCTAGACATGGGGAGACCCGAAAATAATACGTTACAGTAGTCGAGGCGAGACGTAACAAACGCATGGATAATGATCTCAGCGTCTTTAGTGGACAGAATGGAGCGAATTTTAGCGATATTACGGAGATGAAAGAAGGCCGTTTTAGTAACGCTTTTAATGTGTGCCTCAAAGGAGAGAGTTGGGTCGAAGATAATACCCAGATTCTTTACCGTGTCGCCTTGTTTAATTATTTGGTTGTCAAATGTTAGAGTTGTATAATTAAATAGAGTTCGGTGTCTAGCAGGACCGATAATCAGCATTTCCGTTTTTTGGGCGTTGAGTTGCAAAATGTACACTTTGATATTCTTCACCTTTTATCTTCATTAAAACACACTAAAGCCAGTCAAAGGATACTTTTTATTACCAGAGGAAAAGAGTTCCGTGTTGAAATAATTAGCGTTATTGTGAGATCCGAACATTCAATTATTGAATAAAATATTACAACATTAAAATGATATATATTTAACTGAATAAAGCCAGTTGCGTGGCACAAGTGGCCCCCGCGCCGCACTTTGGCCAAACCTGGTGTACCAAATGGAGTGTCCGAAAAACATTGACCAATAATTATCATTATAATAAGAATAAATAAAATAAAAAGACAATAATTAGGATATTAGTAACGTTTCATTTAGTACGGTGGTATGCTTGTACCACGTGACTAACGGCACTACAAAAGACTTCATTGACAAAGGTTTCCCGCACAAAGCACTAACCAAACTGCAACTTTCAAACAATAGTTCTGTAAATTCAAAAGACTTTGAAATAAGATTTAAATTTGATTCCACAGATTTTATTGGTTTGCCAGAATATTTTTTTTGAATTTTAATTATAATAAGTTTGAAGAAATACTTCACAAATATTCTTTGTCGAAAAAACAGAAGCTAAAATGAAGAATTAAATTAAAATGTAATTTTTATTCTTTGCAATAAAAAAAAAAATACTTGAACATTGATTAAAATTTTCAGGAAAGAAGAGGAAGGAATTGAAAAGGTAAAAAGTTATATGTGTATAAAAGTCCTAAAATCATTTTTAAGGTTGTATTTTTTCTCTAAAATTGTCTTTCTGAAAGTTATGAGAAGCAAAGTAAAAAAAAAAAAAGAATTTATTCAAACAAGTAAAGACCAAGTCTTTAAAATGTTTTCTTGGATTTTCAAATTCTATTGGAGTTTTGTCTCTCTTAGAATTAAAAATGTTGAGCAAAGCGAGACCAGCTTGCTAGTAAATAAATACAATTTAAAAAATATTATTTTATTTTATTTAATAAATAAAATAAGAGAAATAAAAAATAAATACAATTTACTTGGATAAAAAAGAAAGTAAAATAATATAAAACAATTACATAAAAAAATGTAATTAATGGTAATGTTAGTGGACCGGCGGCACACACAATCACGTGTGTTTGAGGGACTGTGTCCCTTGCAGACTGTAATATACATGTTGTGGGAACCAGAATTTTGGTAGCCGAAAGAAACAACACTTTTTTTTTGGAGGGGGCGGGGTGGTGATGCATTGGTTGAAAGTGTATCATGTATTTTTTTATGTTGATTTAATAAAAATTAAAAAAAATCGAGGCAGCTCACTGGTAAGTGCTGCTATTTGAGCTATTTTTAGAACAGGCCAGCGGGCTACTCATCTGGTCCTTACGGGCGACCTGATGTAGGGGTTGTATTTTATGACATATGGGACTTGCTATGATATGTTTGGATGTATTTATAGACATCGTCGTACCTTTTCTATGCAATATATCTGCAGCTGAGATAGGCTCCAGCACCCCCTGCGACCCAGTGTGTGTGTGTGTGTGTGTGTGTGTGTGTGTGTGTGTGTGTATGCGTGTGCATGTGTGTGTGTGTGTGCAAAGCTGTACACACGAGTAAAGTTCCCTTCCTCGTTCATAAACTCATCTCCAGAGAAGCAGTTAAACTGCGGCCATTGTTTGGCCCCAGGACAGACTTAATCATATACAAATGAGCAAAAGTGTATATTTGTGGAGACACCACAGATCTACGCAGACACACGAGAGAGACACGCGCACACGGGCTACACAGCCGGAATGACTCTCCCAGACTAATGTAATTAATAGCTTTTTATCCATGTAGAATTTGAAATGAAGATGTAAATTGTTCGTTTAACATAGCCATAGGACATGGAGGCTTCTGCTGTCAAAGTCAATTACAGACTCAGCATAGTTCCAGACTTTATGAAAACCTAATCAAGATGTGCCGTGTGCGTGTGCGTGTGTGTGTGTGTGTGTGTGTGTGTGTGTGTGTGTGTGTGTGTGTGTGTGTGTGTGTGTGTGTGTGTGTGTGTGTGTGTGTGCGTGTAGATTTTCTATCTCTGTACAAGCATCTTTTTTACATTGTTTCTGAGCACTTTTTGCTGATATAAAAATATCTACATGACACATCTCCTCATCAGAGATAAAAGTTGCTCTGGATATAACTTCTGGTGTTGAAGGAGGGGGATAATCTTTGAAAAAAATATTTGGACTTTTAATTCCTCCAGAGGCGGAATGTTATTCTATTCAAGTGTGTCTGTGTGTTGGAAGTTGAACTATATCAGCACCGAGCGTTCACATTTTGTACATCGTTTTCTTTGGAATGACGAATAATTTGTTTCATGACCAAATATTTGTGTATTTTATCTGACATTTACCACTGATGCGATAATAAATGTACAGTCCAATTTTGTCTTGCTTTGTTAAAATTCTGAATTTCCTTTTCAAGTTTGTATTCATTCATCAAGAAGTAGTCTTTGCCATCCAGTTGAATGGGCCAGTCTTCTGTTGAGTCCTGAAAAGTGTTTAAGCTGTCAATATTGTACTTTACACAACAAATGTTTGTAACATGTATCTTAGTTGATGCTGACACCAACTCCCAGACGCAAAAAAAATGCATGTTGCAAGAAGTTGTTTTGTTTCATATATATGAAAATTAATTCGTCATTTACTGTAATGTTGTGTTGATTGTTTTTTTTTTAATTATTTTAATAGCTGACATATAATGGAAAATGGAAATCATTAAAAAAGAAAAAAAGTGCCAGCAGACATTAAAATGCATCAACTGAATTTGTTTTAATCAGCCCCCTTAAGTCATCCAGCTGTTGTGATCCGGCTTCCGGATCACACATCTAGTATGTTTTGTCCCCTTTTGGTATTTTCCTATTATGTTTTGATCATGTTTTGGACTCTATCGATCCCGTTTCATAGCGCACTTCCTTGTTTACATTCGTCACCATGACTACCTAGTTTGCTCCTCCTGCACGGCTCGTTCACACACCGGTTTGTAATTATGTTTTCTGTATTTAAGCCCTTCTGCTACCTTAGTTCAGTCTCGCCAGTTTGTTTGCACCTGCAACCGTTACGTGAGTAGTCTCTTGTTTATTTTTCTGCTTGCTAAATGTAGCTTGCCTCCGCGTGCTTGGCTCGCGCTTTATGGACTTCGAACTCTGTCTTCTGTTTATATTAGCATTTAGTTTTCTGTGCTCAGACACGCCTTTGATTTGCTCTTTTGTACCAGTGTTCTTTTGTAACTTCACATTAAAAAGCTGTTCATACCTTCATTCCTGCCTGCTGTGATCCTGCGCATCGAGAGGCGACACTCCCCGCGCATCCACGATGCCGCGCACGCGTAACACCAGCAGCTATACAATTATAAAATGATTTTGCTGACTAGGCATTATGTTTTTTATTTTTGTAGCATGGAGTTGCAGCCTGATCGCCTCCTTTCTTACGGCCAGTTCAGCTGGACTGTGTGCAGTTCCTTTCTAGACGTACTAAATTTAGACGCAAAACAGTGGCCGCAAAAGAATTTCAGTCTTGATAAATCACATGCGTGCTAAATAGTTATATTTGCAGTTTCTCCTCCCAGTATTGTGGACCTTCTGATGATCAGCATATTCATGAAGACAGACACACTAAATTCATTGCACTGTCTATTTTGCTCACTGTCCTCTGTGCACGTTAGTGCAGGCAAAGCTGATCTACTAACTCCTATTAAGTTTATACTGTTTAATACACCCTCACTTAGGCTCTAGAAGGGCAAGATAGATTTGCAAATGTTTTAAATCGAAATATTCGATACCACTATAATCGCACCATTTGTGTTGTAATCAAATGAGTTATTTACACAGAAAGGTTTTGCTATCAGTTATTTACATACCATAACTGTTTCAAAATGGTGTCTGCAACATGGCAGTAAAACGTTGGGTTAAACAAAACAGAGGTCATCGTTCATGGCCCCACTCTCTGCGGAAGCTAGCTCTCCAATCAGCTGAACAGACTCAATAAGTCCACGGTGACATTTTGGTGAATTTACAGAGATATTTGTGGAACTGAAATAATACAAAATAATGTTTTTTTATGTTAATAATACTAACACAGACACTTGTAAAGGGCTTTTAATTTTCCTGAAGGAACTCTCCTGAAGGAATCAATAAAGTACTATCTATCGATCTATCCAACTAGTGCAGGGGTGTCAAACTCAAATACAGAGTGGGCCAAAATTTAAAACTAAACAAAGCCGTGGGCCAAAGTTGAACAAATTAACCTTTTGATATGGACCCGAACAAGTTTTGCAATGAATATTGAACAAGCAAGGCTTAAATAGGGCAGCACGGTGGAAGAGGGGTTAGTGCATCTGCCTAACAATACGAAGGTCCTGAGTAATCCTGGGTTCAATCCAAGGCTCGGGATCTTTCTGTGTGGAGTTTGCATGTTCTCCCCGTGATTGCGTGGGTTCCCTCCAGGTACTCCGGCTTCCATCCCATGGAACAGGCAGAGTTTATATAATGTAATAGTGCAAAATCAACTTTCAAAAAACATCAGTGGTATATTAAGTAAAATTTAATTCAAAAATGTAATGCCTCTTTTCTATTTGCAGACTTCTGAGGTAAATATCAACATTAACTTTTTCCACAGGCTAATAAATTCGAAAATAAAATAAAAATGAGGTGGGCGGGGTTTGGTGGTAGCGGGGGGTGTAAATTGTTGTGTTCCGGAAGAGTTAGTGCTGCAAGGGGTTCTGTGTATTTGTTCTGTTGTGTTACGGTGCGGGTGTTCTCCCGAAATGTGTTTTTTCATTCTTGTTTGGTGTGGGTTCACAGTGTGGCGCATATTTGTAACAATGTTAAAGTTGTTTGTATGGCACCCTCAGTGTGACCTGTATGACTGTTGACCAAGTATGCATGGCATTCGCATATGTGTGTGTGAAAGCCACATATATTATGTGACTTGGCCAGGACGATGTTTATATGGAGGAAAAGAGGATGTGACGACATGTTGTAGAGGACGCTAAAGGCAGTGCCTTTAAGGCACGCTCCCAATATTGTTGTCCGGGTGGAAATCAGGAGAATGGTTGCCCAGGGAGATTTTCGAGAAGGGCACTAAACTTCGGGAGTCTCCCGGGAAAATCGGGAGGGTTGGCAAGTATGAGTATTAGCGGTGAGTTTGGTGTTACTGGCGGGCCAGCTCTAATGTTAATTGGATATTGCCTCAAGGGCCAAATGAAATTAAACGGCGGGCCACTTTTGGCCCGCGGGCCAGAGTGTGACACCCATGATCTAGTGTATTAGCTAATGCTATTGACGCTAGCTTGATTAAATTGCATTAGCATGTACAAATATGCATGAAAATACTGCTATCGCACGTGATGGTTTAATAAGTATGAATTGTTTTTGTTATATTGTAAAGCTTACAAACGTTGCTTGGAGTGATAAATTGAGAATATACGAGTAGAAATGCTATGGAGGATTAGAAGATTAAATTCTGTAGACTTTCACCCTGCAGCACCTTCAATGAGCAAACTCGTCCAAAAGATAAACAGACCTTTTCTGTTTATTTGCCTGTGTTTGGGGAGAGGGAGGTCTGGGCTTCCCTGCTTAGGCTGCTGCCCTCGCGACCCGACCTCGGATAAGCGGAAGAACATGGATGGATGGATGCCTGTGTTTTATTGAACACTATTTGCAATATGAAAGGCGGGAAAGAAAAAAATCACCAATTAGCCGCATCATTTTTTTAAGCCACAGGGTTCAAAGCGTAGGAAAAAAGCAGCGGCTTATTGTCCAGAATTGACTGTAGTTTGATTGAAAAACTGGAATGACATACTGACGTGTAAAAATAGCATTTAAATGTTGTATATTTTATTCATTAATTCATGTATTTCGTTAGGAATGGGATTTATTCGTCGCAATCTACCTGACACATGAATCATGACGAATGGGGGGGTGCGAAGGCGAGAGGGGGCACTATCCACTTTAGTCACTAGGTGACAGTAGAGTTTGTTTTAAAATGACTGGCAATTCCAACTTTCACCAAAGCGTCAGTTGCTATGTAGAGTGGCGCTTTCCATCATTCTCAGCAGACTGGATTTCAAAATGATAAACAACCCCTCCCTTCTTCCTCTCACGTAAGATCCACCCAGGAATGAGACCATATAAATTCCTTCTCTAATGTATTTTCTTGTAATGACAACAATGACAAACACTGAATGGCCAATCTAGATTTGTTAACTTTTTTTTGTACAAATATTATCAGCAGTAAATTTGCACAATTTTAGTACAGCGTATTGTATTTTCGTTTTCTAACTTTTATTTCATTATTTTGATTAAGTTGCAAACTTCAGATGTTAAAGGCTAGGTTTTCAGTTGTTTTGGAAATAGTTATTTTTTAAAGGCCTGCTGAAACCCACTACTACCCACCACGCAGTCTGATAGTTTATATATCAATGATGAAATATTAACATTGCAACACATGCCAATACGACCTTTTTAGTTTACTAAATTACAATTTTAAATTTCCCGGGAGTTTCATCTTGGAAACATTGTGTAATGATGATGTGTACACAGGATGTCATGCGTTTTTAGGAAGTATGATCGCTAAGCACACACACAGCTAAAAGTCGTCTGCTTTAACGGCATAATTACACAGTATTTTGGAGATCTGTGTTGCTGAATCTTTTGCAATTCTTTCAATTAATATTGGAGAAGTCACAGTAGAAAGATGGAGTTGGGAAGCCTTTAGCCACACAAACACACGGTGATTCCTTGTTTAAAATTCTCGGAGCTGAAACTTTCCTATGGATCAGAGCGCGGTCAAGCAGACATGAATCCCAACCGAATGTCAACCAGCAGGTTTCGGTGAGAAAATTTTGGTTAAAAAGTCGCCACTTACCGGATATCAGCTGAGCTTGTGTGGTCCGTACAGCTGCTGTCGACACCCGTGAAACATGGCGTCAAGACACCCGTGGACAAACCCCTCCGACAATCAGGTACTATTAATCTCACTAAAACACTAGCAACACAATAGAAAGATAAGGGATTTCCCAGAATTATCCTAGTAAATGTGTCTAAAAACATCTGAATCCATCCCAATGCAATCGCGTTTTTTTTTTTTTTTCTAGTCCGTCGCTATCAATATCCTCAAACACGAATCTTTCATCCAAGCTCAAAATTAATGGGGAAATTGTCGTTTTCTTGGTCCGAATAACTGTTTTTGTTGGAGGCTCCCATTAAAATCAATGTGAATATGTGAGGAGCCCCCACGCTTGCGACGTCATCATCTGCGACTTCTGGTAAAGGCGAGGCTTTTTCAGGAAGTACCAAAAGTGGCGAACTTTATCATCGATTTTCTCTACTAAATCATTTCAGAAAAAATATGGCAATATCGCGAAATTATCAACTATGACACATAGAATGGACCTGCTAGTCCTGTTTAAATAAGAAAATCTCATTTTAGTAGGCCTTTAAGAATGTAATAATAGCATGTAAATATAGCTATAAACATAAAACATAACATACATTATCTAAATAATATGGCAATATGTAATTCTTCGGAAGCTGCGTACATGTCAGTGTTATTGTTATTTGTGGCATGTGATGCTGTCGTTGAACTATAAAAGTAGAATGTGTATTTTTGAATTGAGTCATAAGCCATGATAAGTACATCGCTTTGTGTTTTTAAATAGCGTGTACACATGCAAACATGCACTTTATGTGGAAAAAAAACATTTTTAAACCTATAAATGAACCCCTATTACCAAATGGACCTGTTTGCCACAAAGTAAGTGAACCAACTTTTCTTCCAATAGAGCATGTCACAAACACGGACACAAATTATGTTGACAGAACTCAAATAGTCAAATGAGCTCATTGGCGCAGAGCATGCAGGCGGAGGCTTGCTTGTGTGGAAAGTCATTTATAACCGCCCAGAGTAGCCATTCATGCTCGATGATTTAGGACTTTCAAAACACATTTCTAGCTCATTTGAATAATAATGGTCATAAAAAGCACAGCCTGAGGCGCTGCAAGCATACATCAAGCGACGACAAATGCCTTGTGAAGTTGTCGAAAAGGCCGGCAAACACGGAAACAATTAGGACACGCAACTTCATTTGCGAAAGGGGATGTTTTTGTGCTCCTGCGTGCTCATTTGCATGACTTTCAAGTCTGATACTGATTGATTGATGACAACAAGACGCGCGGTTGACGTTTATCCAAGTCCTTTTATTTGTCGTACACAGGAACATTAAAAGCACATCTTGCTTTCTTCAAGCCCGGCTTAATCACACCGGGTAGCTGATAAGACGCCACACAAGGACGGATCAGACGAAGCCATCCACTTAAAACAGATGACCTGGTGATTGCGTTGCATCAAAACTAGCATGCAATTAGGGCTGAGTAGTGTTTGGAAGCCTACCTTCGCTTTCTACAGAAGCTTTTTATTGTCCGGCGCACTTAGCTGCAAATGTCATCTCAGGGAGCCAAGACATAATTGCAATTATGTGTTTGTGTCCATGAAAAGCCCCCCCCAAATATACATATATATATATATATATATATATATATATATATATATATATATATATATATACATATATATATATATATATATATATATTAGGGCTGGGCAACGATTAAACATTTTAATCGAAGTTAATCGCACTATTTCTCTGATTAATCGCGATTAACTGCATTGTATACACAAAGCCCAATAATGAATTCAAAAGTAGTGTGTAGTGCACCTTTATTGGAATATTCCCCCACATGAACAAAAGCGCCAAAACATTTGTTGTGCAAACATAATTTAAATCAGTCCTTGTTAAAGAGTAGCAGTTAAATAGCATATTTTATGAAAATCAACTCAAAAAATGTAAATACAAACATTTAAGCTTATTACTACCACTACCAGGGTATTTAAGTTATCCTGTTTGTTATGGAAAATAAATATAATCTACATACAAATCTCTGAGCCACACTCATAACATCTGAAGAGGCAATTTCTGATGTAACAGCAGAAACATTTTTTTTATCAGGGATCTTATGTTTAAAAAACCTATATTATAGGTAGTGGGCTGTTTTAGGGAATTTTTGATCAAATTATCCGTAGTAGCAATATTAATAATGTTGTGTTTATTCTGTGTAGTGCACTTAAAATAATTATGACCATATCTAGGAATTGATATGATGGGAATTTTCCGATTGTTTGCTTGGTGCTTTGATAAACTGAACGCATATACATGGTACTATATTGTGATGTTATGAGCCAGGGAATAAAAAAACTACCCTACCCAGCATGCAACAGGAGTGACGAGCATGCGCGGTAGCCCGGTATAGGTTGTGTCGCCATGACGGCATCTTCTATGTTGTGATATGCACGCTCTGAAAGTAAACGTTAAGAACTCAGCCAACACTCCTCGTCTGCATTATTCATAAATAGACAGACAACACATATACTCCGCTGCTTCACAGGCTGCTGGATGTAGCCGGCAAAGTATTCCCATGCTAGCTAGCCGGTCTAGCAAGCACGCGTCATTCAGTCAGAAACGGCGCGATCTATCCACATTCAGAATTGTCTGGCGGTCGTAAGTGATCCCGGAGTGACCACGCTGTAAGCCAGCCATGACATTTGCAGAATTGTCTGGTATTTTTGCCAAATGTTCCATCTTTACCAAGATCCCCTCGACGCCCAAGCCCATCCGGGCGACGCCATCTTGTTAAGAAAAGGCGTTGACAAAATAAAAGCATGTAAACAACATACGCAAATGTGCGATAAAATAATTGTCGGCGTTAATAGATTGAGGAGTTAACTCGTAATTAACGCATTAATTTGCCCACCCCTAATATATATATATATATATATATATATATATATATATGTATGTATATAAATACATGTATATATATATATATATAAGTATATGTATGGAGTACAGGGTTTCCCACACATTCATTTATTTATGGCGGCCCGCCACAAAAGAATTACGGCCGCCACAAATAAAAATAAATTTTTATTTTATTTTATTTTTTATTTTTTTCGGCTTTTGACTCGCTTGACCGCTCAAAAAAGCAATGGGACTCTGTCTGTAAATGGAGCTTGTAGTTACATATTATATAAATATGTAAATATGTATATAAACATATACATAAAGTTTTGTAATTATATTCCAACTCCGCGTTCTTCTTGGTCATCGCCGCCGCCCCAACCACCGTCCGCACCCCCCAGCCGCCCGACCACACCACCACAAATAGTTGCCTGACCTGTGGGAAACACTGGAGTATGTTAAAGCTGGGCTCCCATCAAAATACTTTTTTTTTTACAAACCCAAAACTAGTAAAGTTGGCACGTTGTGTTAATCGTAAATAAAAACAGAATACAATGATTTGCAAATCCTTTTCAACTTATATTCAATTGAATACACTGCAAAAACAAGATGCTTAACGTTCCAACTGGAAAATTAATTTTTTTTAAATATTAGCTCATTTGGAATTTGACGCCTGCAACATGTTTCAAAAAAGCTGGCAAGAGTGGCAAAAAAGAAATTTGAGGAATGCTCACCAAACACTTATTTGGAACATCCCACAGGTGAACAGGCTAATTGGGAACAGGTGGGTGTCATGATTGGGTATAAAAGCAGCTTCCATGAAATGCTCAGTCATTCACAAACAAGGATAGGGTTGAGGGTCACCACTTTGTGAACAAATGCGAAGCACAACTAATGTTAATATTATTCAAATATTGTGTCACTGGCGCGTTGATGCCATTTATGAGATTACATACTGGGAGCGGTAGGAAGAAAAAGGAAAAAAAATGTCTAGCTCTCTGTGTGAGCGCACGGCAGCCATCTTAGAAATGTTTTTCAGCGCAGCGGTTCTTTGAAGGCTAATAAAATCAAAACCGGACCATTCATTGTCTTTACCGTACCATAAAAAGTGCAGATGGCCTTAAAACGCCACAACAGTCAGGCACCATATGTAAGTACCCAAAAACAAAGAATGTTGGATGGTTGTTTTTACGATATGCAGGCAAACGACAACTTTAAAACATACCGGCTTAACTACGGCACCTGGCAGCCATTTTGGTATAGACGATCACAGCCCCTCCCCCATTAATGTTGGTGCGTGCGCAACAGCAGCAGACGGTAGGGAAAAAAAAATAAAAAATGTCTCCCGCACAGTGGCCATCTTTGAAATGGTTTTCAGCGCTGCGGTTCTCTGAAGGCTGATAAAATCAAAACCACAGCAGTGATTAAAACTATTTCATCAACCATTAATCAGAAGGGTTCAAAATCTCTTCTCTTGCTTATTTGAAACCGAATTGACTAACGGCCTCAGAGGAGATAATGTTAGAAAAAAAAAAGAAAACATTTTAGCCAACTTTTGCATTGAAGGGGGAATTGCAAACTTCCTCTTGATTTAAGCTGGGAGGTAAGAGTGTTTGAAATATAGGTCTAACTGAGACCTACATAGTGGTTTTTGTTTCATGTTTCTACGACGTTCCAACTGGAAGTTAGAGACAGTTTTGTCTGTGTTTTCTTCCTAGGGGGCGCTAGAGCGCAATTTAGAGTTTTGGGTTTTGGTTTTTTGATTAGATCGCAATTTTTGCCAGTCCTGATGTGTGTGTCAAATTTGGTGAGTTTTGAAGCATGTTAAGGGGGTCAAAATACAGTTCAAAGAGGCGGCGGTATAATCCATCCATCCATTTTCTATCGCTTAGTCCCTTTTGGGGTCGCTGTCGCCTATCTCAGCTACAATCGGGCGGAAGGCGGGGTACACCCTGGACAAGTCGCCACCTCATCACAAGGCCAACACAGATAGACAGAAAACATTCACACTCACATTCACACACTAGGGCCAATTTAGTGTTGCCAATCAACCTATCCCCAGGTGCATGTCTAATAAAGAATAATAATAAAACCTTACAAATTCAATAGAGTCCTCTGTCCCAAAGGGACATTCGGTCCCTAATAAAACCTTATAAATTCAATAGGGTCCTCTGTCCCAAAGAGACATCAGTCCCTAATAAAACCTTAGAAATACAATAGGGTCCTCTGTCCCAAAGAGACATCGGTCCCTAAAAATTCCCCTCAGCCTTGTGGCGGCCGCTAGGTAAAATAATAAATGTATTCCATTTACAAATTGTGGTTATTTTTACATTATGAAAAATATACAGTAATAAAATAATGATCACTTCCAAGCTTATAAAGGTTTTTTACAGCATAGGTTTTGCAATGTTTATGTGCACTTTGGTTTTATTGCATAAATAATCCACTCTGATCTGTTTGCGTTATATTTATGTATATGTATACATAATATATATATATATATATATATATATATATATATATATATATATATATATATATATATATATATATATATATATATATATGTATATATATATATATATATATATATATATATATATATATATGTATATATATATGTATGTATGTATGTATGTATGTATGTGTGTGTGTGTGTATGTATGTGTGTGTGTGTGTGTGTGTGTGTATATATATATATATATATATATATATATATATCTATATATATATATATATATATATATATATATATATATATCTCCTCTCTGAGCTGCTACCTTACCGTGGTAGAGGAGTTTGCGTGTCCCAATGATCCTAGGAGCTATGTTGTCTGGGGGCTTTCATGCCCCCTGGTAGGGTCTCCCAAGACAAACAGGTCCTAGGTGAGTGATCAGACAAAGAGCAGCTCAAAGACTTCTATGGACTTACAACAAAATTAACTCAGATTTCCCTCGCCCGGACGCGGGTCACCGGGGCCCCGCTCTGGAGCCAGGCCCGGAGTTGGGGCACGATGGCGAGGGCCTGGTGGCCGGGCCTATCACCATGGGGCCCGGCCGGGCACAGCCCGAAGAGGCAACGTGGGTCATCCCTCCAATGGGCTCACCACTCATAGGAGGGGCCATAGAGGAGGTCGGGTGCATTGTGAGCTGGGCGGCAGCCGAAGGCAGGGCACTTGGCGGTCCGATCCTCGGCTACAGAAGCTAGCTTTTGGGACGTGGAACGTCACCTCACTGGGGGGGAAGGAGACTGAGCTAGTCCGCGAGGTAGAGAAGTTCCGGCTGGATATAGTCGGACTCACCTCGACGCACAGCAAGGGCTCTGGAACCAGTTCTCTCGAGAGGGACTGGACCCTCTTCCACTCTGGCGTTGCCGGCAGTGAGAGGCGACGGGCTGGGGTGGCAATTCTCGTTGCCCCCCGGCTCAAAGCCTGCACGTTTGAGTTCAACCCAGTGGACGAGAGGGTAGCTTCCCTTCGCCTTCGGGTGGGGGGACGGGTCCTGACTGTTGTTTGTGCTTACGCACCAAACAGCAGTTCAGATCACCACCATTTTTGGGTACACTCGAGGGAGTACTGGAAAGTGCTCCCCCGGGTGATTCCCTTGTCCTACTGGGGGACTTCAACGCTCATGTTGGCAACGACAGTGAAACCTGGAGATGCGTGATTGGGAAGAATGGTCGCCCGGATCTAAACCCGAGTGGTGTTTTGTTATTGGACTTTTGTGCTCGTCACGGATTGTCCATAACAAACACCATGTTCAAACATAAGGGTGTCCATATGTGCACTTGGCACCAGGACACCCTAGGCCGCAGTTCCATGATCGACTTTGTAGTTGTGTCATCGGATTTGCGGCCTTATGTTTTGGACACTCGGGTGAAGAGAGGGGCGGACCTTTCTACCGAACACCACCTGGTGGTGAGTTGGCTGCGATGGTGGGGGAGGATGCCGGACAGACCTGGCAGGCCCAAATGCATTGTGAGGGTCTGCTGGGAACGTCTGGCAGAGTCTCCTGTCAGAGAGAGTTTCAATTCACACCTCCGGGAGAACTTTGAACATGTCACGAGGGAGGTGCGGGACATTGAGTCCGAGTGGACCATGTTCCGAACCTCTATTGTCGAGGCGGCTGATTGGAGCTGTGGCCGCAAGGTTGTTGGTGCCTGTCGTGGCGGTAATCCCAGAACCCGTTGGTGGACACCAGCAGTGAGGGATGCCGTCAAGCTGAAGAAAGAGTCCTATCAGGTTCTTTTGGCTCATAGGACTCCGGAGGCAGTGGACGGGTGCCGACGGGCCAAGCGGTGTGCAGCTTTAGCGGTCGCGGAGGCAAAAACTCGGACATGGGAAGAGTTCGGGGAAGCCATGGAAAACGACTTCCGGACGGCTTCGAAGCGATTCTGGACCACCATACGGCGCCTCAGGAAGGGGAAGCAGTGCACTATCAACACCGTGTATGGTGCGGATGGTGTTCTGCTGACTTCGACTGCGGATGTTGTGGATCGGTGGAGGGAATACTTTGAAGACCTCCTCAATCCCACCAACACGTCTGCAACATGTTGGTGGGATTATTTTTCTCCTCTGCATGGCTTCTTAGCAGCCGGGCCGGCATCAGCTTCAACTCTTCAAACAATAACTTGTACATTTCATATAACTTCTCAAACTCCTCCGACGACATCTTTGTGACTCAACGTTTCTGGGGCTGAGGTCGCTGAGGTAGTTAAAAAGCTCCTCGGCGGCAAGGCCCCGGGGGTGGATGAGAGCCGCCCGGAGTTTCTTAAGGCTCTGGATGCTGTGGCGCTGTCTTGGTTGTGCTTTGTGGACTTGGAGAAGGAATTCGACCGTGTCCCTCGGGAAGTCCTGTTGGGAGTGCTCAGAGAGTATGGGGTACCGGACTGTCTTATTGTGGCAGTCCGCTCCCTGTATGATCAGTGTCAGAGCTTGGTCCGCATTGCTGGCAGTAAGTCGGACACGTTTCCAGTGAGGGTTGGACTCCGCCAAGGCTGTCCTTTGTCACCGATTCTGTTCATAACTTTTATGGACAGAATTTCTAGGCGCAGCCAAGGCGTTGAGGGGTTCCGGTTTGCTGGCCACGGGATTAGGTCTCTGCTTTTTGCAGATGATGTAGTCCTGATGGCTTCATCTGGCCGGGATCTTCAGCTGTCACTGGATCGGTTCGCAGCCGAGTCTGAAGCGACCGGAATGAGAATCAGCACCTCCAAGTCCGAGTCCATGGTTCTCGCCCGGAAAAGGGTGGAGTGCCATCTCCGGGTTGGGGTGGAGACCCTGCCCCAAGTGGAGGAGTTCAAGTACCTAGGAGTCTTGTTCACGAGTGGGGGAAGAGTGGATCGTGAGATCGACAGGCGGATCGGTGCGGCGTCTTCAGTAATGCGGACGTTGTATCGATCCGTTGTGGTAAAGAAGGAGCTGAGCCGGAAGGCAAAGCTCTCAATTTACCGGTTGATCTACGTTCCCATCCTCACCTATGGTCATGAGCTTTGGGTCATGACCGAAAGGATAAGATCACGGGTACAAGCGGCCGAAATGAGATTCCTCCGCCGTGTGGCGGGGCTCTCCCTTAGAGATAGGGTGAGAAGCACTGCTATCCGGGAGGAACTCAACGTAAAGCCGCTGCTCCTCCACATCGAGAGGAGCCAGATGAGGTGGTTCGGGCATCTGGTCAGGATGCCACCCGAACGCTTCCCTAGGGAGGTGTTTAGGGCACGTCCAGCTGGTAGGAGGCCACGGGGAAGACCCAGGACACGTTGGGAAGACTATGTCTCCCGGCTGGCCTGGGAACGCCTCGGGATCCCCCGGGAAGAGCTAGACGAAGTGGCTGAAGATAGGGAAGTCTGGGCTTCCCTGCTTAGGCTGCTGCCCCCGCGACCCGACCTCGGATAAGCGGAAGATGATGGATGGATGGATGGATATATATATATATATATATATATGTGTGTATATACAGTATATGTATATATATATATATATAAATGTATACATATGTGTTATGTTATACTGGGGAAGGATACGGCACAGCAATGGGATGTCAAGTTCAACAGGTTTATTGAATACTTGATGATTACGTGGAGTGTGTATGCTACCATGTGTCTGCATGAACGAGTATGTGTGGAATTACCATATGTGAATGACGTGAGCTTTGTTGAGGTGCGTGCTGGATGTTCCGCATCCAAATCTGAGGAGGGAGAAGCCAGGGGAAGTCCAAGGTCCAAGCGGGGGTCAAAGGCAGGAGAGAGAGTCCGAAAGTCCAAAGCAGGGTCAAGGATCAGGGAAGGAAAACCAGGTCCAGGAGGGAAACAGCAATGGTGACACGAGCGCTGTGGGAAGAGCGGGAGATACAGGGATCAGGAGAACAAAAGGCACAAGGAAACAGGCAACAAGCGAGATCAGGAGGTTGTCAGAGACGTGCAGCTTACGGGTAGTAGATTTACGTTCCGACGTAGATGAGTCAGCGTCGACCGTCTTTATACTGCCCTCCTTCATTAATGCCAGGTGTGTCAGGCGTTGATTGCCGCCAGCTGCGGCGGAGAGTGGGCATGGTCTGCCTGATGAGCTCGGGGGCATGTCTGGTGTTCCCAGCGGAGCTTCTGCGTGCTCCCGCAGCAGAGGGAAGCACGGATTGTGTGTGTGTGTCACAACAATATGTATGTATATACATATATATGTATGTATATATTTATGTGTATGTATATATATATATATATATATATATATATATATATATATATACATGTATATATATATATATATATGTATGTATATATATGTGTGTGTGTGTATATACATACCCCATACTCTCTGATCACTCCCCACAGAACTTAACGAGGGACACGGTCGAATACCTTCTCCAAGTCCACAAAGCACATGTAGACTGGTTGGGCAAACTCCCATGCACCCTCCAGAACCCTGCCGAGAAAATAGAGCTGGTCCACAGATCCACGACCAGGATAAAAACCACACTGTTCCTCCTGAATCCGAGGTTAGACTATCCGGCGTAGCCTCCTCTCCAGTACACATGAATAAACCTTACCGGGGAGGCTGAGGAGTGTGATCCCACGATAGTTGGAACACACCCTCTGGTCCCCCTTCTTAAAGAGAGGGACCAGCACCCCGGTCTGCCAATCCAGACGTACCGCCCCTGATGTCCACGCAAAGCTGCAGAGTCTTGTCAACCAAGACAGCCCCACAGCATCCAGAGCCTCAAGGAACTCCGGGCGGATCTCACCCACATCTGGGGCCTTGCCACCGAGGAGCTTTTTAACTACCTTGGCAACTTCAGCCCCAGAAATAGGAGAGCCCACCACAGATTCCCCAGGCACTGCTTCCACATAGGAAGACGTGTTGGTGGGATTATTATTATTATTATCATAATATATGATATACTTTTAAATCACACTATACTTTCTTTTTATGCAGCCTGTTGGGAGCATGCTGGCCATCTTTGCGGAAAGGTAAGCTTTTATGTTCATGTTTTTTTATGAGTTGGAAGGTGATACAATAGTAATTTCGACTCCTACTCATGAGATTTTTGTTCACAATATATGTATAGAGAATTTTTTTTTATTTTCTTTATCCCACGGTCCTGTGTTGTCTATTGTGTTCCTAACAAGAGTCCATGGGGCCTGACTGCCAACAAATCAGCATCTAAAATAGACAGCAACAGGAATTCTGAAATAATCAACATCTCACGCAGCCTTTGTCTGGTGCACATCTTCATATTTGGTTTGAGCCTGAGTCAAATAAATGTTTTCCCCGTGCCATAAGCTGTCATACACAGTGGTCTCAGTGATTGGCTGCCGTTGTGTGTGTGTAAAAATGACAATTGACACATTTGCTAGCGCCACTGGAGACCGTGTGCACGCATCCCGACAAGCACGTGTGCCGCATGTACACGTATAAAAGCCAGGCGGAGACAGACGCGTGCTCGAAGGGCAATACCCAACGCCGCTTAGGTGGAGCTGACACAAACAAACATGGGGGGGGAGGCAGGCAGCAAAACAATGCAAAATGAAACTGGATTAATATTTAAATAGATCATTTGCAAGATTGCTATAATTAGAGGTTCATATTCATGTATTCACTTGAGGGGATATCAGGATGAAGCATGTCTACTTATTTAAATAGGATACAACATGTCACCGGGTGCATATATGCAAATGCACATATGCCACTAATTACGCCGCGCCTGTCACGGAGCGACTGAGGCTCCCTGGAAAAAAATGTTCAAAGTTGCCTGTGAACTGTTCAACCAGGCTGCTCAGGTCTAATTAAAACATGCGTGTCCCCAAGGCCTTATCAAAGCACCACAGAAATATGTACATCTCAAATGGAGGAGAATTAGCGAAATAAAGGACCACCGCCGTGCTTTTTGAAACTTTATTTCTGATGGATACTGATCGTCCGCCACTGGGATTCGGGAATATTTTTGACCTGAGGCGAGGGGACTTTAATTTTGACATCTCCTCCCTTGGCGCTGTACTTAACGTGACACCGTAGGAATGGAAACGCTGTTTGTTGGGGATTTTATTTATTTCATTGTATTTTTAATGAGAGCTCAAGCTTTGATTAAGTCTTACCCAGCGGGGTTGTCTCTCGGCACACTCTGATCTATACAAGATGTAGTCAGTGTGATGAGAAGTTATTGGATTGTTCACCTGCGGAACTCAAAGTTCTATTCTCACTAGGGAGATCATTCTTATAGACAAGGACACAATAAACTTGACATAACAGAGTATGACATATTCCTGAATACATGATTAACCACAAGGTATATTTTCATTGCAGTGTTGTCCTGATACCAATATTTTGGTACCGATACCGGTAGAAAGTACAGTGAACAAGCTGTAAATATATTCCTCCCCTCTTAACCACACTCCCAACCACGCAAATTGTCGAACAGTTTAAGAACATCATTTCTCAACAAGCTATTGCAAGGAATTTAGGGATTTCACCATCTACGGTCCGTAATATCCTCAAAAGGTTCAGAGAATCTGAAGAAATCAATGCACGTAAGCGTCCAGCCTGAAAAACAACATTGAATGCCCCTGACATCAGTGTGTAAAAGATATCACCACATGCGCTCAGGAACACTTCAGAAAACCACTGTCAGTAATTACAGTTTGTCGCTACATCTATAAGTGCAAGTTAAAACTCTACTATGCAAAGCGAAAGCCATTTGTCGACAACACCCACTTTGTGGAGCATTCAACTAAATATGGGTTGAAAATGATTTGCAAATCATTGTATTCCGTTTATATTTACATCCAACACAATTTCCCAACTCATGGAAACAGGGTTTGTAAATACCTACTGTAGGTCTGGCGACTGTGAAGGCCACTCCAGAGTCTTCGAGCCCTTCTTCTGCAACCACTCTGATGTTGATTTGGAGGTATGCTTGGGATCGTTGTCCTGTTGGAAGGTCCAACGTCTCCCAAACCTCAGCTTCGTCACTGACTTCATGACATTTGCAGCTAATATATCCTGCTAGGAAATAGAATTCATAATGCCTTGAACGCGCTGGAGATTCCCGGTACCTGAGGCAGAGAAACAGCCCCAGAGCATGATTGACCCCCCACCATGCTTAACAGTAGGCAAGGTGTTCTTCTCTTTGTAAGCTTCATTTTTTCTCCTCCAGACATAACGTTGATTCATAGGCCCAAAGAGTTCCAATTTTGTCTCATCACTCCATAGAACAGTTTCCCCAAACCTTTGGGGTTCGTCCAGATGATTTTTGGCATACTGGAGTCTATTTTCCTTGTACCTGGTAGTCAGAAGTGGGGTGCGCCTGAGAGTTCTGGCATGGAGGCCTTCATCTCGTAGTGCGTGTCTTATTGTCTGGGATGAAACCTGCGTTCCCCCCTCTGCAATGTCCTGTTGTAGTTCCTCAGCTGTTACCCGGAGGGTTTTTCACCACTGTACGCTTCAAATACCGGACAGCAGTTGCACACAGCATCCTCTTTCTACCACGCCCAGGTAGTGTTTCCACTGTGCCTTTAGCTTTAAACTTGCGAATTATGCTCCCAACTGTGTCTCTTGGAATGTGTAATGTCTTTGCTATTTTCTTATATCCATATCCTTTCTTATGAAGAGAAATTACCTCCTCTCTTGACTTCTTTGACCACTCCCTGGACTCTCTTGACTTCTTTGACCACTCCCTGGACTTCACCATGTTGCAAATACACCATTGAAGCTGAGCGTCACTGTCTTTTTCAATCAGTTTAATTGTTGCTTGTTATGGTTCTAATCAGATCTACAGGTGTTTTCAACACCTGATTGAAAAGACCTTATTCAAATTCTGTTCCTAAGAGTTAGGATCTTCAAGGGGTTGAATAATTTTGTCAATGAGATATTAAGAGAAATGACACTGTTTGGTATGTCACAAAATATAATGTTGTAATTCAAGTTGCATTTGTCTATTTAATGCATCTTTATTTGATATGACTATAAACAAAATACGGAATAAATGTCCAACTTGCTAAAACACCAAAATTGTGTGGGGGTTGAATAATTTTGATCACAACTGTATTAACGTTGTTGCCCTAGGAGAAACTGGGTAACACATGGCACACTGACAAAGCTTAACCCATTGTTACTACAAACCCTGTTTCCATATGAGTTGGGAAATTGTGTTAAATGTAAATATAAACGGAATACAATGATTTGAAAATCCTTTTCAACCCACATTCAATAGAATGCACAACAAAGACAAGATATTTGATGTTCAAACTCATAAACTTAATTTTTTTCTTTCAAATAATAATTAACCTGGAATTTCATGGCTGCAACACGTGCCAAAGTAGTTGGGAGAGGGCATGTTCACCACTGTGTTACATCACCTTTTCTTTTTATAGTACTCAATAAACGTTTGGCGAACTGATGAAACTTATTGTTGAAGCTTTGTTTTATGTAGAGCTTTAGTCGTTCAAAAGTCCTCGGTCTCCGCTGTTGTATTTTACGCTTCATAATGCGCCACATATTTTCGATGGGAGACAGGTCTGGACTGCAGGCGGGCCAGGAAAGAACCCGCACTCTTTTACTACAAAGCCACGCTGTTGTAACACGTGGCTTGGCATTGTTTTGCTGAAATAAGCAGGGGCGTCCATGATAAAGTTGCTTGGATGACAATATATGTTGCTCTAAAACCTGTGTGGACCATCCAGCATTACTGGTGCCTTCACAGATGTGTAAGTTACCCATGTCTTGGGCACTAATACACCCTCATACCATCACAGATGCCTATAACAGTCCGGATGGTTATTTTCCTCTTTATTCCGGAGGACACCACGTCCACAGTTTCCAAATATAATTTGAAATGTGGACTCGTCAGACCACAGAACACTTTTCCACTTTGCATCAGTCCATCATAGATGATCTCGGGCCCAGCGGAGCCGGAGGTGTTTCTGGGTGTTGTTGATAAATGGGTTTTGCTTTGCATAGTAGAGTTTTAACTTGCACTTACAGATGTAGCGACAAACTGTAGTTACTGACAGTGGTTTTATGAAGTGTTCCTGAGCCCATGTGGTGATATCCTTTACACACAAATGTCGGTTTTTGATGCAGTACCACCTGAGGGATCAAAGGTCCATAATATAATCGCTTGCGTGCAGTGATTTCTCCAGATTCTCTGAACCTTTTGATGATTTTACGGACCGTAGATGGTAAAATCCCTAAATTCCTTGCAATAGCTTGTTGAGAAATGCTTTTCTAAAACTGTTCGACAATTTGCTTACAAAGTGGTGACCCTCTCCCCATCCTTGTATGTGAATTACTTAGCATTTCATGGAAGCTTCTTTTATACCCAATCATGGCACCCACCAGTTCCCAATTAGCCGGCACACATGTGGGATGTTCCAAATAAGTGTTTGATGAGCATTCCTCAACTTTATCAGTATATATTGCCACCTTTCCCAACTTCTTTGTCAAAGTTGCTGGCATCAAATTCTAAAGTTAATGATTATTTGCAAACAAACAGTTTGAACATCAAGTATGTTGTTTTTTTAGCATATTCAACTGAATATGGGTTGAAAATGATTTGCAAATCATTGTATTCCGTTTATATTTACATCTAACACAATTTCCCAACTCAGATGGAAACGGGGTTTGTATAACAAATCTACAAGATTAATATAGGTTGCCTCTCTCTAATCCCCTCCATATTTCGGTATTCCTTTTTTTTTTATATCTACTTTTCATTACGTGTATGTATTGTTGCATTTGAATAACTGTATTGTTAATAATAGAGGTAAATTATTTGTATTGTTGATTATCAATAGCGCTATCGCTATTGGTATTTTTATTGCTCCATTTGTAATGTCATAATGTTCATTGTCATTTCTGTATTATTTATTTCACTAACTGCTTCTGTGCTATCACTTTTACATCATATTTGTACATATCGTATGTGCTGATGTACCTCTATTGTTGTTGTTGTTGTTATTGTTGTGTTTGTCTCTGTCTAATCCCCCTTGTCCCCACAATATCCCCATCTGTCTTCCTTTTTATTTTTCTTTCTATCCCCTCTCATCTGGCTGCACCAAATGATAATATAAATACATTTAATAAAGTCAAATACAAATAAGGCAACAAGGGAAATACCGTATTCTACACTACTTACATTTGTAAAGTAAATTTGTACATTTACTATACATCCATAAATGTCACCTAAGCTTTGACGTGTATACAAGTTAGTCACTCTAAAATAAGCTTAAATTAAACTAAAATTAAGTAAAATTACTTGTATCTAAAAAAACAAATTTCAAGAATCTTTTTTTTTTTTTACATCTGTAAAACGAAATTAAATGTTATAATAAGACTTAAAGACAAATACATTAAATTGCTCAACTTTAGGGCGGCATAAGAATAGGGGTTGCTGAAGACAGGTCAACTTTTTGGCATTAATAACTGCCATACAAATGGAAAAATAAATGTATTGCTTTATGCGTTGACCTAAGCATACAGTAGAAGAGTCAAAATAAGTCAACCTTGGTACAACAAAGTGCTTTTTTTTTTTTTGACATAGTGTGGAACGAGCAGAGAAAGAATGGTGGAGTGTAAACATCTCGTCATTTAAACCTTCAACAGAGTTGCTGTGTACATGTTGCTCTTGAATGATGTCAACTTAGTGCCGCTTTGGCAATGGTGTACTCATGCAGCAAGAAGTGCTGTCGTATGTCGCCATACACTGCCATGCCGGTTCTGTGGTTATAAGCACTTTTTTTTTTATAGTACATGGTATGCATGGGCGATGGCCTGAAAATGAAATATCTGATTTTTTCACCAAAACAAATTGATGAACACATTTTTACGTTTTCTTCCCTCCTACTTTTAAAATAAACCATTGAATACAAATGGCCCTGCGATGAGGTGGCGACTTGTCCAGGGTTTAAGCGGCTTCCACCCGATTGTATATGTGAAATAGGCACCAGCGCCCCCCGCTACCCCAAAGGGGAATAAGCGATAGAAAATGGATGGATAATTACAAATCACAGATGATTGGAAACAAGTTTGTCTTTTATCTGATCAAAAACTAGTTTGAAATGGCGCCGCAGACACTGCATCTTAGTCTTAGCAAAGTTCTAATTTGTATAATGTAAATTTTAAATATACTATACTTTTTATGGAAAACATTTCAAATAACTACATTAAGAGCCTCCTCTGGGAAGCAATACTTCTGTGTTGAACGAATTGCTTCTGTTAACAAAATAGTAGCTTTGCACATTGCATGCAGATAAATAATAATCTCCGGAATTTGAGATAAAGTGCAAAATCAAAACTTCTGTCTTGAATAAAATACTGCTGTGAATAAAATATAGTAGTATTGCACGCAAATAATCAAGTAAAACATTGAGAGGACTACAGTTTTAGTTGTCATAAACACAGGCTTTTTCTTTATATATGCATCACATCTTTAGCGACATGCAGAGCATACATATCGTGTGTAAACAATTCCACCGCAATAAGCTGCTTTTTAGCTGAAGTTTTTTGTTGATGTGGTCTTTTTCGCCTCGGAAAGAGTTTCGGCACTCACCTGCTTTTTTTCAAACAAACTTTGCAGCCTGAAGTTATTTGTTCCACACCTGTTGCCGCAAAACCGAACCACTGACAACACTTAGAACTATGAGGGCCAATTTTAGTGTTGTCAATCAACCTATCCCCAGGTGCATGTCTTTGGAGGTGGGAGGAAGCCGGAGTACCCGGAGGGAACCCACGCAGTCACGGGGAGAACATGCAAACTCTACACAGAAAGATCCCGAGCCCGGGGTTGAACCCAGGACTGTCTGTGTTGGCCCTGTGTAGAGGTGGTGACTTGTCCAGGGTGTACACCACCTTCCGCCCGAATGCAGCTGAGATAGGCTCCAGCACCCCCCACGACCCCAAAAAAGGGACAAGCGGTAGGAAATGGATGGATGGATCTTGAACCTTTTTTTTTTTTTTTTTTGAAACAAAGATTATTTATGTATTTAATATTTGTTTGCTTACCATGGTATATTATTTATTTATTATTATATTTGTTCACTGTTCTGTTACAAAGAACAAGTAAATTGGTTAAAATTGCTATGGTATTAAAAAAGGAGTAGGATTAAATAAGCTCTGCTTCTTCCTACTCCTTTCTGGATGTGCTGTGATGAACATACTTGCCAAACCTCCCGGATTTTCCGGGAGACTCACGAAATTCAGCGCCTCTCCCGAAAACCTCCCGGAAGAAATTTTCTCCCAAAATTCAGCGGAGTTGGAGGCCACGTCCCCTCCAGCTCCATGCGAACCTGAGTGGGGACAGCCTGTTTTCACATCCGCTTTCCCACTATATACAGTAAACAGCTTGCCTGCCCAATCACGTTACAACATCTATGGATTTTGATAAAAAACTGCACACACAAGGATACGAAGCAGAAGAACGAGGAAGTTACAGCCATGTCGACGCCGTCTGTAATAGAGTGATCTATGTTATCTGTTGCCATCTCCTGATGAATGTTGGCTATAGTGTTATGGGGTTGCTTTTTTGATTGGCCAACGATTTACGTGGTGTTGTGCACCTGACGGCAAGCGACTCTCGCCAGTACGCAAATGGCAGAACAAAGGTTACTCAAATAGTGAAAGGTAAGTGTTGTTGTTGTTGTTGTTTTTTTTAGTAACCAGCGAGCACAATACAGTTAGTAGAACAACTGTGTTTTTATTACTAGGTATTTGATAGGTGCCGTCTGAAATTCAACTATTTATTTTATTTATATATATAATAAAATAAATATAGATAGCTACAATTCACTGAAAGTCAAGTATTTCATACACACATATATATATATATATATACATATATATATATGAAATACTGGAGTTGGTGAATTGTAGATGTAAATCGGAGGTCTCAAGGTGGGCAAGTATGGTGAGAAGGAAGCTCATTGGAGGAAAAATAGAAAAAATAATGGATTATTTGTTTTTTGATTCATCAAATTTATCGATAAATTCTATATATCGCCCAAGCCTAGTACCTGGTTCCTACACTTGCAGTAACGCTGCCTCTCATGCATAACGTTTCATCCTGCGTTAACATATTTACAGCGGCAGACGCCTCTTCATTCTGCTTATTTTTGTGCTGTTTATGTTTTTAAAGGTGTTTTTCAAAGCGCGATAAACAGTTTCATCCTCAGCCTCTCAGCCCAAAACGAAACAATTTGAGTCATCCCTCTGAAAGCTGACAGGAGTAATACAATAATAAAAGCCTCAGTCAGAAATAATTGCCGCAAAGGACATTTTGTGTCTCACTCGTTTGCATTCAAAAATATATCAATTTGTGTTAACATAAATTTGCATGTGCTCACACAAACACAAAAGGGGCGAGGAGCTCGCGGTACTGAGCTGTCCGCGAAGTCGCCCCGCGCAGAGAAAATAAATTGTATGCAGCTCAAATCAAAGTCGTGTTGCACACAGTAATCTTTCTCCATTATGGATGTCACTTTTTGCAATCGTTTTGCAATTGCCGCCTAATATCTTTTACCACTCCACTGGCGGGCTGACGGGGCCCCCGTGAGCACGTGCGCGCTCACGCACACACACACACATACACACACACACACACACACACACACACACACACACACACAGACACACACACACACACACAATGTGAAGGTATCCTGCTGAAAGACTCGCTCATGTGTGTCTTTCAAATAGGAGTTGAGAAAACCCTTGACTAGGATAGGAAGTCATGTGTGGCAAAGTCACCCTTTTTTAAATCACTGTCTGTCTATATATAAATGTGTGTGTGTGTGCGTGTGTGTGTGTATGTGTGGCATACGCGTCCACAGAGCTCATAATTAACCGACATGTAGGTAAATAGCGATGGGAAATTAATTACACGCCTTCAGTGGGTTCCTTTGTACCTTTTTAAGTGAACTTTTGTTCCAATTTCAGGGTGTAATAATTAGATCTGGGGCCCGCTTTGGAAATGAAAACGCCTCCGTTTAAAAAGCAAATTGTTTGCACTCCGTTTGTTTCTATTGATACAATTCTAAAAGGGGCGAGATAAAAGCGGCCATTGTCGAAGTCTTCCTCAGCTGCATATTTTGTTATGTGCTCTACTTAATTACACTTCTAATCAGAATAGCACGATGGCCGCATTTTTCTTTTATGTGCACACAAAAAGTGGATCGATTCAAGCATAAGGATTATCTTAAAGGCCTACTGAAACCCACTACTACCCACCCATAAAAATATTTTTTTAATATTTCAATGAAGAAATATTAACATTGCAACACATGCCAATACGGCCTTTTTAGTTTACTAAATTGCAATTTTAAATTTCCTGGGAGTTTCGTCTTGAAAACATCGTGTAATGATGACGTGTACGCAAGACGTCACGGGTTTTTAGGAAGTATGAGCGCTGCGCACACACACAGCTAAAAGTCGTCTGCTTTAATGGTATAATTACACAGTATTTCGGAGATCTGTGTTGCTGAATCTTTTGCAATTTGTTCAATTAATATTGGAGGAGTCAAAGTAGAAAGATGGAGGTGGGAAGCTTTAGCCTCTAGCCACACAAACACACGGTGATTCCTTGTTTAAAATTCCTGGAGGTGAAACTTTACTATGGATCAGAGCGCGGTCAAGCGGACATGAATCACAACGGAATGTCAACCAGCAGGTTTCGGTGAGAAAATTGTGGTTAAAAAGTTGCTTCTTACCGTAGAAAAGCTGAGCTTGTGCCGTCCATAGCTGCCGTCGACTTCCCTCAGACGCTGGCCTCAAGACACCCGTGGAGACACGTACCTCCAACTATCAGGTACTGTTAAACTCACTAAAACACTAGCAACACAATAGAAAGATAAGAGATTTCCCAGAATTATCCTAGTAAACGTATCTAAAAACATCTGAATTTGTCCCAATGCAATGGCGTTTTTTTTTTCTTCTAGTCTGTCGGTATCAATATCCTCAAACACGAAACTTTCATCCTCGCTCAAATTATTGGGGAAATTGTTGTTTTCTCGGTCCGAATGGCACTTTTTGTTGGAGGCTCCCATTAAAATCAATGTGAATATGTGAGGAGCCATCAAACATGTGACGTCATTGTCTGCGACTTCCGGTAGAGCCAGGGCTTTTCTCTTAACACCGACAATTGCGAACTTTATCGTGAATGTTCTCTACTAAATCCTTTCAGCAAAAATATGGCAATATCGCGAAATGATCAAGTATGACACACAGAATGGACCGGCTATACCCGTTTAAATAAGGAAATCTCATTTCAGTAGGCCTTTAACGTTCCTAACTACCACACCAGTGGAAAAAGAAGTGTAAAAAAGTGGGGTCTAATTGAGCTGAACAGAGTTATTGTGCCACATAGTGGTGTTTTGTAGGTAGTTCTGGCATAATGTGTAGTCAACAAAAAAATTACTTCTGACACAAGGTAATGCGGTCGTTTATTGGGGTCCTATTCTTTGCACTTTTTATAGGCTTTTGAAATTACCCGCACAATTTTCTTATACGTATTTTCCTTTGCTGTGACACCTTTTTTGGGGGATTTGTGAAAATTGTACAACACAGGGTTTTCGTACGCTTGTATATGTCATTATTTAGTTTTTTTATTTAGTTTTTTTTTTTTTTTCGGCAATCTTCACATAAAACAAAGAACAACAACAAAAAAAAAAAAAAAACACTCATTTGAGTAATGATTGAGCCGAAAGGGTGTAGGTTGAAGCAACGCTTATATAAACCTACCCCATCACAACAAGAACAAGGTTCAAAATATATAAAATCTAAAACATGCCTCACTTATATTACTTTTTTTTTTTTTAAACAATATATAAGCAACAGATATGTAGCACACGTCTCATATACACAGTTTAACATTTAAATCAAACATATACATTTGTACATTTGTATATATATATATATATATATATATATATATATATATATATATATATATATATATATATATATATATACATTTTATATATATACACAATGTATTTAAATTACATATAAAGTGGTAATATTTTATTATAACCTATATGTATAATTATGAAATCATAAATTGTATTTATATACATATTATATATTATTGTCTTTCTAAAACAATGTTTGCTCTTCTTTCTTATATTTACTAATGATAAATGATTTTAAAAGCTTTTTAAACTGGTTTATGTTGGTGCTGTGTTTTATTTCATCCTTTAAACAGTTCCATATGTTAACCCCTGCTATTGTTATACTCATTCGTTTCTGCGTTGTTCTACAATATTGGATCTTAAAAAGTAGTTCTCCTCTTAAATTATAATTCCCTTCTCTCTGTAAAAATCTTCTCTGTAACCCTGTTGGAAGTGAATCCTTACTTGCTTTATAAATCATTTGGGCAGTCTTGAGTTGGATGAGATCTGGTAGTTTTAAATCAAATGTTTTTATAAATAATCCATTAGTGTGTTCTCGGGGTCCTGTGTTATGTATCAGTCTGATGGCCCTTTTTTGCATTATGAATAGTGGTTGGATGTTCGTCCTATATGTATTTCCCCAAACTTCTAGACAGTAACTCAAATATGGTAAAACAAGTGTACAATAAAGAGTGTGAAATGTTTTTTGATTAAGAATGTGCCTTGTTTTACCCAGGACAGCAATACTTCTTGCCAACTTCCCTTTGATGTATGTAATGTGTGACTTCCAGCAGATCCCGTGGTCCAAGATCCATCCATCCATCCATTTTCTACCGCTTATTCCCTTTCGGGGTCACGGGGGGCGCTGGCGCCTATCTCAGCTACAATCGGGCGGAAGGCAGGGTACACCCTGGACAAGTCGCCACCTCATCGCAGGGCCAACACAGATAGACAGACAACATTCACACTCACACTCCAAGATCACACCCAAAAATTTGATTTTGTTTACTCTTTCTATACTAACATTGTGTATATATAATTTTACATCTATAGAATTTATCTTATTTCCAAATAACATAAAGTTAGTTTTATTTAGGTTTAATGATAATTTATTAGCATCAAACCATTTTTTTAGTTTACACATCTCCATGGTGACGGTCCTCAGGAGCTGCTGCAAGTCCACATCAGAGTACATTGGTGTCATCCGCAAATAACACATATTTAAGGTTTTCAGTTACTTTAAAAATATCATTTATATACATGATGAACATATTGGGCCCTAAGACTGACCCCTGTGGTACCCCACATTTAATATTCAACCAACATGATTTTTTTTGTGATATCTGTACAAACTGCTTTCTATCAGATAAATAACATTTTATCCATTTCAGAACAATACCCCTAAAACCATATTTTTCCATTTTTCTAATAAGAATACTATGGTCTACTGTATCAAAAGCCTTCTTAAGATCTAAGAATACTCCTATTGTATATTTATTTTTATCAATACTATCAGTTATTTCTTCAATTAAATCTGTTAATGCTTGTGCTGTTGATCGATTATTCCTGAAACCATACTGCCTATCTGTTAATAATTCATTTTTTTCTACAAAGCCATCGAATCTATTTATAAATATTTTTTCTAATATTTTGGAGAACTGTGGTAATACTGAGATTGGTCTGTAGTTTGTGAATAAGTGTCCGTCTCCCGCTTTGTGAATAGGAACAACTTTTGCAATTTTCATTAGTTGAGGAAATACTCCCATTTCAAATGAAAGGTTAAATAGATACGCTAATGGAGCACTATTTCCATCTATCACTTACTTTAAAGTTTGCATGTCTATATCATCCACATCTTTGCTTGTTTTGTTCTTAAAACTTTTGACTATGACCCTGATTTCTCTTTCTACTACTGGTTTTAAAAACATTGTTTTAGGGTTTGGGTTGATATAATCTGCTGCATCTATTTTTGTCCCTTCTACCTTTATCTCTTCTGCTAGTTTTGGTCCAATATTTATAAAATAATCATTAAATGTATTTACTATCACCTCCTTATCCTTAATCATGTTGTTATTTTCCATAAAGTATGGTGGGTATTGATTATCATCATTTTTATTTCTAATAATACCATTTAATATTTTCCATACACCTCTTATATTATTCTTGTTATATTCCAGTTTATTTATATAAAAATCTTTTTTACACATTCTGATTATATTGATTAGTTTATTTTTATATTTTTCATATTTATTTTCATTTACTAAAGTTCTATTTTTTATAAATTCCTTATATAAAATATTCTTTTTTTTACAGGCATTTTGGAGTCCTTTAGTCATCCACGGTTTAAACTCGCCGTACTTTGACTTCCTTTTATAATTTACTACCGGACAATTCCCATCATATAGTATTTTAAATGTGTTTAAGAATTCTTCATAAGCTGTATTAACTTCTTTTTTATAATAAATAGTATTCCAATTTTGCTTTTGTAGTTAATTCTTGAATTTGTTGAGCGTTTTCTCTGTTATGATTCTTTTATAGACAGTTTCACATTCATTCTTGATTTTAATTTTACTGGCACAGTTGTAGACCACAAAGACTGGGAGATGATCACTTATATCATTTATCAAGATTCCACATATTAGATTGTCATCCATTATATTGGTAAATATATTGTCAATTAGGGTGGCACTATGTGATGTGATTCTTGTTGGTTTATTTATCAAAGATATCAAACTCATACTGTGCATTGTGTCTATAAATTCAGCTGTTTCTCTATTGCTACTTGTATGTATTAAGTCAATGTTAAAGTCTCCACAAATAAATATTTCTTTATTATTCACTTTATAAAATAATCCTTCCATAGCTTTGGTGAAGGTTTCTATTTTGGATCCCGGAGTTCTATATATACAACTAACTAGGATATTTTTTCTTCCTTCTCTTATAATCTCTACCGTTATACATTCCATTACTTGTTCAATGATAGATGTCATATTTTCAATTTTAATAAAGTTTAAATTTTTATCAATATAGAGTGCTACTCCTCCTCCCTTTTCATCTATTCTATCCAAATGCACAAATTCATATCCATTCAGACCAAAATCTACACTTTTTTCTTGAGTTATCCAAGTTTCTGATATTGCTATAATGCTAAAAGGTTTTACAAATTGACTTAAATATTCCTTTATATGGTGAAGGTTTGCAGGCAGACTTCTACTATTAATATGTATAATTGTTAATTGGTTACTTAATTTTATACTGTCATTATATTGTTCATCTGTATAATATTTGCAATTCATTGCTATGCCATTGAATAATTTTTTTTCAGGGTCTATATCGTTTTCAAACATAGTGCAAAGTTCATATTTCACTCATTCATTTGCTGTTATATTAACATTCAATTACCAAGTTGGCAACATGATTTCTGGTTTCATCATTTGTAATTTTCAAGCTCCCCCATTTCTCTGATTACTAGAACCTTTGCTTCTTCAGGCGTGCCCTGTAGTTTTATCCAGACATTGCAATTCCGTGTCCACGTGGACTGAATTTTCCCTTGTTTCTTTAGGGCCCTAGCCTGTCTTGCTATGTCCGAGTTTTTTTTTTTGTTAAGTGCTCATTAATGTACACTGCCGTACCTCTTAACTTTTTAGACTGTCTCAAAAGATCAGTTTTTACTTTCCTGTTCGTTAACCTTATAATAATTGCTTGTTTTGCCAAGTTATCCCTTCGAGGGAGGGTATGACAGGCAGAGATAGCATTACTGTCTATTTCAATGTTCTTAGACTGAAAAAACTGCAGGACCTGTTGCTCCAGGTTTTCTAGCTCCGTCATGGACTCATCCCCACCATTCTGTTCACCTGCAGTTGCTTGAGCATATGAGCGGTGTTTGGTGTTCAAGCCACTGACAATCACATCGTCCATTCTTGTGTATTGTTCAAGTTCATTTAAGTGTAATAAAAAGATAATGTTGAAAAGAAAAGTACTGATTTTAAGCAGTGCTTGTCACATGTAAAAGTGTCTTCATGGTGATGTAATGTGTGTATGCATGCTACAACAGCATCTTCTTCCTGGCTGAATCATGGCTGTGAATAATAATCACTTGTTATAACCACCCATATGTTAAATTATACAAACCCCGTTTCCATATGAGTTGGGAAATTGTATTAAATGTAAATATAAACGGAATACAATGATTTGCAAATCATTTTCAACTCATATTCAGTTGAATATGCTACAAAGACAACATATTTGATGTTCAAACTGATAAAAAATGTTTGTATGCAAATAATCATTAACTTTAGAATGTGATGCCAGCAACACGTGACGAAGAAGTTGGGAAAAGTGGCCATAAATACTGATAAAGTTGAGGAATGCTCATCAAACACTTATTTGGATCATCCCACAGGTGTGCAGGCTAATTGGGAACAAGTGGGTGCCATGATTGTGTATAAAAGCAGCTTCCATGAAATGCTAAGTAATTCACAAACAATGATGGGGCGAGGGTCACCAATTTGTAAGCAAATTGTCGAACAGTTTTAGAACAACATTTCTCAACGAGCAATTGCAAGGAATTTAGGGATTTTACCATCAACGGTGCATAAAATCGTCAAAAAGTTCAAAGAATCTGGAGAAATCACTGCACGTAAGCGATGATATTACGGACCGTTGATCCCTCAGGCGGTACTGCATCAAAAACCGACATCAGTGTGTAAAGGACATCACCACATGGGCTCAGGAACACTTCATAAAACCACTGTCAGTAACTAGAGTTGGTCGCTACATCTGTAAGTGCAAGTTAAAACTCTGCTTTGCAAAACGAAAGTCATTTATCAACAACACCTAGGAAGCCGCCGGCTTCGCTGGGCCCGAGCTCATCTGAGATGGACTGATGCAAAGTGGAAAAGTGTTCTGTGGTCTGACGAGTCCACATTTCAAATTATATTTGGAAACTGTGGATGTGGTGTCCTCCGGAACAAAGAGGAAAATAACCATCCGGATTGTTATAGGCGCAAAGTTCAAAAGCCAGCATCAGTGATAGTATGGGGGTGTATTAGTGCCCAAGACATGGGTAACTTACACATCTGTGAAGGCGCCATTTATGCTGAATGGTCCCTTCAAGTTTTGGAACAACATATGTTGTCATCCAAGCAACGTTATCATGGACGCCCCTGCTTATTTCAGCAAAACAATACTACTTTGGCACGTGTTGCAGCCATGAAATTCTAAGTTAATTTTAATTTCCAAAAAAAATAAAGTTTATGAGTTTGAACATCAAATATCTTGTCTTTGTGGTGCATTCGATTGAATATGGGTTGAAAAGGATTTGCAAATCATTGTGTTCCGTTCATATTTACATCTAACACAATTTCCCTACTCATATGGAAACGGGGTTTGTATAGGGATTGTTTTTTTTCTATATGTAAAACACTTCCTTGTACTCTACATAACATGTAATGGGGGTTATTTGGTCAAAACATTGCATGGAACATTTTAAAGACCATCTCAAAGTTTTTTTCTGACCGTCTCTTCAGGATGCGCCTATTTGTGGGCGGTCTTATTTGCGTTCCTCCACTTCGACAGTGCTGTAGTTTTTAACGTTTCCACAGCGAGGATACTGACGGATACAAGTTTCAACTATTCGCTAATTTTGTATAACAAATGGCAACAGCAGAGGATGAATGACATGTACAAGCCAGCCTGCCCCACAACAAGACGATAGAAAAAAAAAAGGCGCTTTCAGAGCGGACTCGCGCACAAAACTACAAATTTTCACCATATACGGATTATCTGCTGGCGTCACACATGGGGAAAAACATCACACCAAAACAATCTGTTTGGAGGAAGTATGAAGGAAGGCAAGGATGTTTTATAAAAATCTCTGCCATTCCTCCATGGTTTGATTTCACATTTTTTTTGGACTTATGGAGATCCTTTCATGACCTATCACTACATAACCTTTTAAGGGTTCTGTTTAGTACACATTTTCTTTCAGGGACGAGCGGTAGAAAATGGATGGATGGATGGAAGATGGGCAGCACGGTGGCGTAGGGCTTCCTGCACTTGCCTCACAATACGAAGGTCCTGAGTTCAATCCCAGGCACGGGATCTTTCCGTGTGGAGTTTGTATGTTCTACCTGTGACTGCGGGGGTTCCTTCCGGCTTCCTCCCACTTCCAAAGACATGCACCTGGGGATAGGTTGATTGGCAACACTAAATGGTTCCTAGTGTGTGAATGTGAGTGTGAATGTTGTCTGTCTATCTGTGTTGGCCCTGTGATGAGGTGGCGACTTGTCCAGGGTGTACCCCGCCTTCCGCCCGAATGCAGCTGAGATAGGCTCCAGCACCCCCCACAACTCCGAAAGGGACAAGCGGTAGAAAATGGATGGATGGATGGAAGATGGGCGTAGACAGCTGTTTTGTGGACTAAAAGTCAAATGTCAAAGAAATCAATATAATGACTTGGTAAAGGCTATGTTATTTGTAGACCGTATTTTCCGGCCTATAAGGCGCACTTAAAAATCTTTTTTTTTTCTCAAAACTCGACAGTGCACCTTACAGCTCAGTGCGCTTAATGTACGCAATAATTCTGATTTTTCTTACCGACCTCAAAGCAATTTTATTAGGTACATGGTGTAATGATAAGTGTGACCAGTAGATGGCAGTCAAACATAAGAGCTGCGCGTAGACTTCACTATGATAGCAATATGACTCAAGTAAAAAACACCAACATGTTATATGTTCCATTGAAAATATAGAACTTTACACACGGGGCTCAAAAATCTATCAAAATGTTTTTATACGACTTTGGTACGCTATGAAGCCGCACCGCTTGATGTCCTTCAACATACAAGTATTATTATGGTGTGTGCATAAGGTAAGACATATTATCTGGCATGTTGTTTCACAATACTATGCAAAAGCATTTTTTCTTACCTTCTGGTACATGCTGATCTGTAATTGGGATCTGCATATGTCCTGAAAAATTGCGCAGTTCCGTAGTCAATAAGCTTCTTCTTTTTCTCTATCTACTTGTTATGGGACATTCATCCTCCACTGTTGCTATTTCTAATATAAAGTAGTGTGAAGTTCTTACTTTTATCTGTCAGTAAAATCGCCATGAAAGCGCTAAAATATACCGATGTAGTGAGTTTATATCATTCACCCAAGGAACTGTCACGGCGCGGATTCGAACCCAGGCTTCTTCCACAGCAGATTCCCACACTCCTTCTGGCAGCATACCGGTACACGCCCCCGCATGCGTCGATCACACCACACCCACGCTTCGTCGCAGCTGCAGGCTGCCTGTCATCAGAGCACCTGGCAGCACTCAAAGGAACAGCATAAAATCCAGTCACTCCTTGGATCCTGCGCTGGAACGTTGTTAACTCTCGTATTAAGCATTTACGTCTCTGACTTCCCTCTCGTTGTCCTTGCCTCTTTTGTCTTGTGCCCTTTTTGGCTCGTTGACTTGTCCCTGGTCCTCCTTGCAGTTGCCTCCCTCGATCCTCGATCACTCGCCTGGACTCGGACCTTGTTTTTTTTCCGCCTGCCCTCCACCTCCTTCCTGTCCCCGGATCTCCCTTGTGCCTACCCCTCCTTGACCAGACGAAGGTTTCATTTATGACGCATGTACAACATCCTCCTATTTTATTCACATGGTTAACTTTACACTTAATCCTGCAACCAACACTTAGAGTAGCATACACACCCCACACAATCATCAAAGGTTACAATAAACCTGGTAACTTCAAGTCTTTCGTGGTGTCGTCTCCTTTCAGTCCTCATGAACATAACAGGAACTTTAGTTATTAGAGAGTTCCGGTCGAACAATTTTTCATGGGACATATTTCCGGTGTTGTTTCCGGATGAGGAGATGCTGCTACGTTATTGATTGAAGTAAAGTCTGAATGTCATTAAAACAGTTAGCTCCATCTTTTGACACTTCTTCCACTATACCGTCCTTGCACGCTACACCGCTAGAAAAAAGATGACGGTGAGAAGACGCTGCCAAAGGTGAGCCACGTAAATAAGACCGCCCACAAAACGGCGCATCCGGAAGCGACTGTCAGAAAGCAGCTTGAAGATGATGTGTAAAACATCATCCATGCAACACTTTGACCAAAGAATCCGCATTACATGTTATGTAGACCAGTGGTCCCCAACCTTTTTGTAGCTGCGGACCGGTCCACGCTTGATATGTTGTCCCGCGGCCCGGTGTGTGTGTGTATTACTAATTTTTTTCAGAAAAAAAATAATAATAATATGACTCCTTTAATGTGCCCTATAATCCAGTGCACCTTATATATGAAAAAAGATTTAAAAAATAGACCATCTGCACTGCGCCTTATAGTCCGGTGAGCCCTATGGTCTGGAAAATACAGATTTTAGAAGCATTGAATGACGAATACCTACAATCCCTCAGTTTTGGTAGTTAATACAGAGTGGCATTTTGGTCCTATTATCACCATCCCAATGGATGTTTCCAGGTGTCTCAATTAAAAATATAAGAATAGATTTGACAGTTTTCTGGAAATGTATTTTATAATTTTATTACATGAGATGTACACTGCATCCAATCTTCAAGTGTAATATAATGTTTCACCTTCCAGGGGTGTTGGATTGATTCCAGCCTCAGAGGTGCTTGAGAACAGAAGTACTCGAGTTGACGGGAGAAGAGTTAGCAAAATAGCTCAAAAGATTTATCGGCGTGGCTCGGTGGTAGAGCGGCCATGCCAGCTTCTTGATGGTTCCTGATTAGATCCCCAGCTTCTGCCATCTTAGTCACGTACGTTGTGTCCTTGAGCAAGACACATCCCCCTTGCTCCTGATGGGTCGTGGTTAGGGTCTTGCATCACAGCTCCCGTCATCAGTGTGTGAATGTGTGTGTGAATGGGTGAATGTGGAAATAGTTTCAAAGCGCTTTAAGGTCCTTGATGATAGAAAAGCGCTATACTAGTATAACCCATTCACCATTCATGAAACTCTCAGAAAATGTCCAAAATATCATAAGGATTTTTTTGCGCCTGATCTGGATCATTTCTACGACATTTACGCTTCTGTGTATGTGTATCGCACAGAAACAAAGAGAGTGGAGACAGAAAAGAGTGTTCACTCCTTTTACTTTCATTCCGCTATATATATCTTAAAAGATTGCAGGTGGATTTTTATCTACCTCTCAATAAATGTCCAAAACAGGATAATTTTACATTTTGGCAATAATAAAATTTTACATTTTGCCAATGGTCCTACTTCAACAAAGCGGTTGAGTGACAAGAGGTCTCACTCGGGAACTTAAAAAATTATGGGTGATTTCCATCTGCCTCTCCGGATATGTCAGGAATAGGATAAGGAACAAGTTATTACATTTTGGAGATGATCAGGATCCTCATGTAGATTCAGAACTTTACTATTGGCAGAGTTATGTGCTTTTCTAATTGTAATTAGGTTGTTAAATTACTCTCTATGAAATCATGTCATGAATTGCACGGCTCAAATTGCACTGGAACTGAAACCAAATGGTTCCTTATGCATCAGTGTGTTCGATTTCCTTTTCTACGGTTATCATTACGCTTTCATCACAAGTACCCTCGGTTGTGGAAATGGTTATATTTCTCTCAGACATAAGTTACATGGAGAAATATCACGTTTGCACAATGCAAAATGTCCGAAGCACAGCTTACTTGAGCTTGCCTCTTTTGGAAGTTTGTCCATCTCCTGTGTTTAATGCTACCCTTTTATAGTGGGGAGAAAAAAAATAGATGATGTGCAACAATTATTATATCAGGGGTCACCAGGTATCCCATAAGGACCAGATGAGTAGCCCGTTGGCCTGTTCTAAAAATATCTGAAATAGCAGCACTTACATTTTGAATTTTATTTATTTACTAGCAAGCTGGTCTCGCTTTGCTCGACATTTTTATTTCTAAGAGAGACAAAACTCAAATAGAATTTGAAAATCCAAGAAAATATTTTAGAGACTTAGTCTTCACTTGTTTAAATAAATGCATTACTTTTTTTACTTTGCTTCTTATAACTTTCAGAAAGAACATTTTAGAGAATAAATACAACCTTAAAAATTATTTTAGGATTTTTAAAGACATATACCTTTTTACCTTTTAAATTCATTCCTCTTCTTTCCTGAAAATTTAAATCAATGTTCAAGTATTTTTTTTTATTGTAAAGAATAATAATTACATTTTAATTTAATTCTTCATTTTAGCTTCTGTTTTTTTCGACGAAGAATATTTGTGAAATATTTCTTTAAACTTATTATGATTAAAATTAAAAAAAAATTATTCTGGCGAATCTAGAAAATCTGTAGAATCAAATTTAAATCTTATTTCAAAGTGAATTTTAACCTATTTAAAACATGTCATCAAAATTCTAAAATTAATCTTAATCAGGAAAAATTACAAATGATGTTCCATAAATTATTTTTTAAATTTTTTCAAAAAGATTTGAATTAGTTACTTTTTCTCTTAATTTTTTTCGGTTGAATTTTGAATTTTAAAGTGTCAAAATTGAAAATAAACTATGTTTAAAATTGCTTCCATCCATTTTCTACCGCTTATTGTCTTTTGGGGTCGCGGGGGGCGCTGGCGCCTATCTCAGCTACAATCGGGCGGGAGGCGGGGTACACCCTGGACAAGTCGCCACCTCATCGCAGGGCCAACACAGATAGACAGACAACATTTACACTCACATTCAAACACTAGGGCCAATTTAGTGTTGCCAATCAACCTATCCCCAGGTGCATGTTTTTGGAAGTGGGAGGAAGCCGGAGTACCAGGAGGGAACCCACGCATTCACGGGGAGAACATGCAAACTCCACACAGAAAGATCCCGAGCCTGCATGCAAACTCCACACAGAAAGATCCCGAGCCTGGATTTGAACCCAGGACTGCAGGAATTTCGTATTGTGAGGCAGACGCACTAACCCCTCTGCCACCGTGAAGCCCAAAATTTAATTTTCTTTTTTTTTTTTGTCTTTTCTCCTCTTTTAAACCGTTCAATTAAGTGTTTTTTTTCATCATTTGTTCTCTGCAAAAAACCTGTAAAAGGAAAAAAAATGTACGACGGAATGACGGACAGAAATACCCTTTCTTTTTTTATAAATATAGATTTATTTATTAAAGGTAAATTGAGCAAATTTGGTTATTTCTGGCAATTTATTTGAGTGTGTATCAAACTGGTAGCCCTTCGCATTAATCAGTACCCAAGAAGTAGCTTTTGGTTTCAAAAAGGTTGGTGACCCCTGACTTATATAGTCTATGTGGCGGTGTCACAAAATAACCCAAAGAAAAAGCAAAACTAACTTGTGGATCTTGACTTCCATGGCAGCACTGTATCACTTTTTTTCTGTAAGCAGTTCATTTTATAATTCTACATGCATCCAAAAAGCTCCAACTATCCACCAAATACTGTTACTTGAACCTGCTGCATGTTTGAATAGCGAGAATTTACATTTTTAGATGAGAACAAAATCAAACAATCAGTCGTTACTCGAGCCCGAAGACCTCTTTGCTACTGCATTATCACATTATGGACTATTGATGCGCCTGCCAATGAGGAAATTGCAGTCTTTGTCGGTCGTGTGATGGATTTCTGTCTGATTGCCGGACATGAAAAATGTACAATCCAGAGTGAAATGCCCTTGCTCTTTGATTGCCAGCCTCTTACAATAGGCAGCTAATACTTTACAAAGGCTGTTTTGGATACACCAGAGGAATTTTTTTCCCCCCCTTGAGCTCTAAGTGGGACCCATGTTTGTGGATCACTGTCTCGTGTATTTGTTGTGGGGGACATGACACTGACAGCTTCCACTCACTTCAAATGACAACGAAAAAAGAAGTTAAAATAAACCATTAGGGAAAGGGCTTGTGAAATCAATCAAAAATGGTTTGTTGAGAAGAAACAACACATCTACTGTATTTATGCTCTTGTTTTGGTGACAAAATGTCCTGATAAAAATGCTTATATAGTTGCTTCCGTATGACAGGAGCATTGGGCTGTTTTTAAGGACCTATTGCAAAATTGCCGGTCCCATCACAGAGAGGATCTTTGACTATCAATTTACGAGAAGAGCGAGACAGACATATTGTACGTGACAAGACCGTGCTGCTGTTTTTAAGGACCTTCAAAAAAAAAAAAAAAGCTTCTCTATATGAAAGTAGCACTGGACTGGTTTTAAGACATACTGCAGTATGATTGTAAATACAGCAGAGCTTTTCAGTCGGAGGATAGTTACAGTGTTTTTGCAGCAGGTCCTGAAAAAAAGCAGAATACTCTTGTCACAGATGATTTTTGACTATTTTTTTATTTTTTATTTTAACTTGTCAAAGATTTCATGTGCTGCGGGACTGCTCTGCTTTTTTCAATGACCTACTGCGAAAACACTAAACAAAGAACATGTATATGACAGGAGCACTTTGCTGTTTTTAATAACAACTTCATTATTATTTGTTAAAGATCCTCTATTTGACAGGAGCACTGTGTTGTCTGTTCCTAAGGACCTACTGTGGTACAACTTTGAATACATTTAAAAGGAGCTTTTTTTTGGTCAGAAAATAGTTGACTGTTATTGCTGTAGGTTCTGGAAAAAAGCAGAACACTCCTGTCATAGAGAGGATCTTTGAGATATATGGACAAAACCCAGAAACAGTGAAGTTTGCATGTTGTGTAATTCATAAAAAAAAACAGAATACAATGGTTTGCAAATCCTTTTCAACTTATATTTAATTCAATGGACTGCAAATACAAGATATTTAATGTTTGAACTGAGAAACTTTTTTTTTTCAAATAATCATTAACTTAAAATTTAATGGCAGAAGTACTGTTAGGTTCAACAGTGGTGGAAGGAGACAACACCACGAAGAAGATCAGGTTTACAGGTTAATTGCAACCTTTGAAGAGTGTGTGGGATGTGCATGCTACTCTGTGTTTGGTGCAGGACGATGTGTAAATTTAACCGTGTGAATGTTTCCAAGGGTCAATGTGAGTTTGTGTTGGATGGATCCTTCGTCAGTCCAGAGGGGCGAGGCAAAGAGGGTGTCCGTGGGCAAGCGAGCGGTCGGGGGCAGGAGAGAAGCAACGAGGTCCGTGTCCAAGCAAGGGTCGAGAATCGGGGAAAGCAGTCCAAAGTCCGAAGGGAGGTAGAGATACACAACTCGAGCACACAGAACAGGGAGGGTACTGTTGGAAGCACAAAGGAAATGAGACGCGGGAAACAAGGAGGACAGGAAGAGCAAGTACACGAGAGGGAAGCCAGAGACGGAATGCTTGCTACGAAGAGGTAAAGACATTCCGGCAGAGGCTCCAAGGGTCAACTGGTCTTTATGCTGTTGTCTTGATTAGTCCCAGTGCCGATTACAGATTGCCTGCAGCTTCGTTGTTGCGTGGGCGTGAAGCGCCCAGCGCGAGCAGGACCGTGTCCTGACATGCTGCCAGCCTTAAAATTGGAAGAACTGGCTGCAGATGAAAAGCAGGTTCGAGACCGCGCTGTGACAAATACATTGCAAAAAAGTTGGCACAGGGGCATTGCTACCACTCTGTTAAATGGCCTTTCCTTTTAACAACACTCAGTAAACATTTGGGAACTGAGGAGACACATTTTTAAAGCTTTTACAGGTGGAATTATTTTCCATTCTTGCTTAATGTACAGCTTAAGTTATTCAACAGTCCGGGGTCTCCGTTGTCGTATTTGATACTTCATAATGTGCCACACATTTTCAATAGGAGACAGGTCTGGACAGGTCTGGACTACAGGCAGGCCTGCACTCTTTTACCACGAAGACACAATGGTGTAACACATGCAGAATGTGGCTTAGCATTTTCTTGCTGAAATAAGCAGGGGCGTCCATGAAAAAGACGTTGCTCAGATGACAACATATGTTGCTCCAATACCTGTATGGACCTTTCAGTATTAATGGTGCCTTCACAGATATGTAAGTTAACCATGCCTTGGGCACTAATGCACCCCCATACCATCACAGATGCTGGCTTTTGAACTTTGCGCCTATAACAATCAGGATGGCTCTTTTTCTGTTCGGTACAGAGGACACAACGTCCACAGTTTCCCCAAAAAAATTGAAATGTGGACTCGTCAGACCACTGAACCCTTTTCCACTTTGCATCAGTCCATCTTAGATGAGCTAGGGCCTCGCGAAGTCGGCGGCGTTTCTGGGTGTTGTTGACAAATGGCTTTGGCTTTGCATAGTAGAATTTTAACTTGTACTTACAGATGTAGCGACGAACTGGCAGTGGTTTTCTGAAGTGTACCTGAACCCATGTGGTGATATCCTTTACACACTGATGTCACTTTTTGATGAAGTACCGCCTGAGAAATCGACGGTCACGGGCATTCACCGTTTGCATTTTGGCCTTGCCGCTTACGTGCAGTGATTTCTTCAGATTCTCTGAACCTTTTGATGATATTACGTATACGTAGATGGTGAAATCCTTAAATTCCTTGCAAAAGCTTGTTGATTAATGCTGTTCTTAAACTGTTTGACAATTTGCTCAAACATTTGTTCACAAAGTGGTGACCCTCGCCCCATCCTTGTTTGTGAATGGCTGAGCATTTCATGGAAGCTGCTTTTATACCAAACCATGGCACCCACCTGTTCCCAATTAGCCTGATCACCTGTGGGATGTTCCAAGTAAGTGTTTGATGAGCATTCCTCCACTTTATCTGTCTTTTTTGGCCACTTGTGCCAGCTTTTTTGAAAAAGGCTGTAGGCATCAAATTCCAAATGAGCTAATATTTGCAAAAACTAACAAAGTTTACCAGGTCGAATGTCTTTGCAGTAGATTTAATTGAATATAGGTTGAAAAGGATTTGCAAATCATTGTATTCTGTTTTTATTTACGATTTACACAATGTGCCAATTTTACTGGTTTTGAGTTGATATATGTATATATATATATATATATATATATATATATATATATATATATATATATATATATATATATATATATACATTTATATTGACTAGTCAAAGATCTTGTATGTCGCAGTAGTGCTTTGCTGTTTTAAGTAGCCTACTGCAGGGATTCTCAAACTTTGGTATGTGCACCACTAGTGGCGTGTGGGCATCATCTAGTGGTACAGCAAAGAATCAATAAAACTAAATAATCAAAGACAGTGTACCTATTCAAACTGTGTGCACTGTTACAGTGGCCCAAAAAAATATACACTTCTTAAATAAAACATCTGCTTTGTTGTTAATTAATACTCAGGTTTATTGTATTTTAATGTTGATTATAATGGTGGTGCTTGGTAAAAAGAAGTTTGAGAACCACTGACCTACTACAAAAACAGTAATCAAAGACCTATACTTCTGAAATACCAGCTAAAGGTAATTTATGTGACAGAAGTCCCATGCTGTTTTTAAGGTGTTTGTGCAAACATACTAATTAAAGATCCTATATGTGACAGAAACACTATGCTTTTCTTAAGGACCTACTGCATTGATACTTTAAAAGCTGTAAAGCTCTTCCTTTGGAGGATCTTTGACTAGTAACTTCTTAGTAGGAAAACTGGAAAGAAGTAGAACACTTTGTCACGCTTCGCGGCGCACTTGCTGCGCGGAGTTGCCACTTCGTGGATGCACACAGGACCAGTCAGCAGGATTGCAGGTAGGAACAAGTTTTAATATAATAAAACAAAAGAACACTGGTGCAAAAAGGGGAAAAACAAAGCGCGTGCCAATGCACGGAAAGCTAATGCCAAAACGTAGCAGGAAACAGAAAACATTAAACGACGTCACACAGCACGTGAAGCTAAGGCGGAACTTAGCACAAAATAATCTATGATACCAAATACAAACCGTGACGTGTTGCGAAAAGCAAACAATGGACCGAGGACGAACTAAGGAATCAGGTGGGCTTAAATACACAAATAATTATTAGAAACAGGTGTGTGACAGGAGCCCGTGAGGAGGAACATAATACGTTGCCATGGTGACTAACACAAACAAGGAATTGCTCAAACAAGGATCGGCAGAGTCCAGAAACAAAACATGAACAAAGACATAAAAAGGGCAAAACCATGAACGATCTGAGTCACGGATCGTGACACACTTCTGTCATATAGAGGATCTTTGACGGTCATTTTTTGCAAAATCTGATCAAAGATTGTATATGTGATGAAAGCACTTTTGCTGTTTTTAAGGACCTTTTTTCAAAAACACTTATTAAAGATCCCGTATCTAACAGGAGTACTAAGCTGTAAATACTGTAAGGACCTATTGCAGTACAAATTTAAAAACAGCAAAGCTCTTCCATTAGAGCAGGGGTAGGGAACCTATGGCTTTAGAGCCGGATGTGGCTCTTTTGATGACTGCATCTGGCTCTCAGATAAATCTTAGCTGACATTACTTAACATAATAAGTAATGAATACTTCAGCTTGTAATCACAGTGTTAAAAATAACATTCAAAATACAAAAAATGTTAATGCATTTTAATCCATCCATCCGTTTTCTACCGCACTTGTTCAACAAGTATTTTATTAATTATTGGTTAGCTTAAAAATAACAATGTTATTAAAAGATGGGGGATTTAATATACTCTAAAAATGTTGGTCTTACTCATAAATGTACGTATTTAGTTGTATTCAGTGTTAAAAATAAATAAATTATATGGCTCTCATAGAAATACATTTTAAAATATTTGGCTTTCATGGTTCTCTCAGCCAAAAAGGTTCCCGACCCCTGCGTTAGAGGATCTTTGACTAATGTTTGCACTAAGTCCTGGAAAGAAGCAGAACAAGCCTGTCTTGGAGGGGAAAATTTTATTCAGATCATCTAAATGTGCCAGGAGGGTTCTGCTGATTTTTTAGACGTAATACAAAAAAGTCAAAGATCTTCTAAAAAACAGGAGTGCTCTGATGTGTTTGTTGCCAAACTATTATTTGTGCCTACATTTCAATTTTCCTGAGGTAACCAATAAAAGACTATCCATCTATCTATCTATCTATCTATCTATCTATCTATCTATCTATCTATCTATCTATCTATCTATCTATCTATCTATCTATCTATCTATCTATCTATCTATCTATCTATCTATCTATCTATCTATCTATCTATTTTAAACCAAACCGGCTAAATTTGGCCCATCTGAATAAGGTTTTGCATATTTTGACTTTACATGTGGGGGCGCTGGCGCCTATCTCAGCTACAATCGGGCGTAAGGCGGGGTACACCCTGGACAAGTCGACACCTCATCGCGCCAGCGCCCCCCGCGACCCCAAAAGGGAATAAGCGGTAGAAAATGGATGGATGGATGGACTTTACATGCACATGTATAGGTGGTCATTGTGTATAGTTAGAATAATACCTTTCTCATATTTTCCAAGCTTGTATTTTGTGTCTTACTGTATGTGACAGTGCAGGTGTAGTTAATGAAGTGCCCTATACCAGTGGTTCTAAAATGGGGGTACGCGTACCCCTGGGGGTACTTGAAGGTATGCCAAGGGGTACGTGAGATTTTTCAAAAATATAAAAAAAATAGCAACAATTCAGAAATCCTTTATAAATATATTTATTGAATAATACGTCAACAAAATATGAATGTAAGTTCATAAACTGTGAAAACAAATGCAACAATGAAATTATAAGTGTTGACGCTACATTTGTGTGGACATGTTCCATAAATATTGAGGTTAAAGATTTTTTTTTTTGTGAATAAATGTTTAAATGGTCCCTAGTGTGTGAATGTGAGTGTGAATGGTGTCTGTCTATTTGTGTTGGCCCTGCGATGATGTGGCGACTTGTCCAGGGTGTACCTCCCTTCCGCCCGATCGTAGCTGAGATAGGAACCAGCGCCCCCCGCTACCCCCAAAGGGGAATAAGCGGTAGGAAATGGATGGATGGATGTATAGAATTAAGTTCATGAATCCAGATGGATCTCTATTACAATCCCCAAAGAGGGCACTTTAAGTTGATGATTACTTCTATGTGTAGAAATTTTTATTTATAATTGAATCACTTGTTTATTTTTCAACACATTTTTTGTTATTTTTATACCTTTTTTTCCAAATAGTTCAAGAAAGACCACTACAAATGAGCAATATTTAGCACTGTTATACAATTTAATAAATCAGAAACTGATGACATAGTGCTGTATTTTACATCTTTATCTCTTTTTTTCAACCAAAAATGCTTTGCTCTGATTAGGAGGTACTTGAATTAAAAAAATGTTCACAGGGGGTACATCACTGAAAAAAGGTTGAGAACCACTGCCCTATACCGATGGAGCATATGGAAGACCCCTCATGTGTCATGACTAGCAACCAGCATGAAGGTAAACACAGGTCCGTCATATGTTTCCTCATGCAGCTTAATGCCTATCAAGGTGAGTATTCATGGCCCGTCATGACTGCATCATCTCTTATTGTACAAACCACAGCCATCTGCCATACATTTAGTGTTATTGACCAAGGTCCATAGGCTGTCATTTAAAATAGCAGAGACACTGCAGGGTCCCTAATATTCTTCAGATTGAAGGTGCTATGAAAACATTGGACAAGTAAAAAGGTAAGCGTTTCTCTGATGCAGATGGAGCGCTCTCAAATCATTCAGCACCTCCCTCCGAACCCCACCTTCCCCATCTCAATTGTGTCTCTCGCCTCTGGCAAATGGGAATCATTTGTTTGTGTGAACTTCCCATAACCTGCAGCGCGCCAGACACTTATCATTCAGAGTGGTGGGGCTCCTTCGTTATAATACCTCATCTCTTCTTCCCCCCTTTCCTTTACCACCCTTTAATATGTATTGTTTTCTCTTTTTCTTTTCTTATAACTGATGCCTACTTTCATTGAAAACGAAACCCAGAAAATGTTTGATAGAGCCCATAAGGTCCTTTATCTCTCCTCTTGGCGCTCCAGTGGAAGATACTGTAGTTGCTGTTAAAAATAACCCATAGAGCCCATAGAGGGCGCCTATCCCATACACATATCCCGACCTGATGATTTTTCTTTTTGCCCCTCGTCCTTGAGGCGCCCCCGTATAGAATGCCACCCTGGCTCACCCGTGTGGGCCATAACTGAAAAACTGCCACTGCCACTAACTGTAGCATCCCGGAGTGAAAAGATGATCTCTCAAACTGATGGTTTACAATCTTTATTAACCTTTGTTTATGTGAACACACTGAAAAAGCAACAGGATTAAAAAAAATACACAATCAGTAACTCTTAAAGGGTAACATTATCACCAGACCTATGTAAGCATCAATATATACCTTGATGGTGCAGAAAAAAGACCATATATTTTTTTAACTCTAAATGGGTGAATTTTAGCGAATTATACGCCTTTCTGTTTATGGCTCTTTTGGCGATGACGTCAGAACGTGACGCCACCGAGGTAATACAGCCGCCATTTTCATTTTCAACACAGCTCTGTTATTTTCCGTTTTTTCGACTATTTTTTGGAACCTTGGAGACATCATGCCTCGTCGGTGTGTTGTCGGAGAGTGTAACAACACTAACAGGGAGGGATTCAAGTTGCACCGAAGATGCGAAAGAGGCAAGAAATCTGCCGCCGGACCCCCATTGAATGTGCCGGAGTGTCTGCACAAATTTACCGGCGATGACAGATATGGCACAGAGATGTCTGGATAACCTGCAGATGCATTTGCAACGATAAAGTCAACGAAATCACAAACGTGAGTTTTTTTTTATGTTGTTGACTTAAGTGCTAATCAGGCATATTTGGTCGCGGCGTGACTGCCAGCTAATTGATGCTAACATGCTACGCTAATCGATGCTAACATGCTATTTACCGGCGGTGCTAAAGCAGACATGGCACAAAGATGTATGGATAACCTGCAGATGCATTTGCAACTATATTACGTTTCCTTCCACTCACATTTAATGCAAAAAAAAAAACACTTACCAATCGAAGGATTTAAGTTGCTCCAGTGTCACAAGATGCGAAAGTCCTGATCGTTTGGTCGGCACATTTTACCGGCGATGCTAACGCAGCTATTCGGCCATGCTATGGCTATGAATAGCGTCATTAGCTATTCGCTCAATAGCTTCAGTTTCTTCTTCAATACTTTCAGACTCCAACCATTCGTTTCAAAACATGCGTAATCTGTTGAATCGCTTAAACCGCTGAAATCTGAATCCGAGCTAATGTCGTTGTATCTTGCTGTGCTATTTGCCATTGTTTGTTTACATTGGCAGCACTGTATGACGTCACAGGAAAATGAACAGTGGCTTTGAGAGAGCGAAAATAAGGCACTTCAAAGCTTTTTTTAGGGATATTCTGGGACCGGTAAAATTTTGAAAAAAACTTCAAAAAATACAATAAGCCACTTGGAACCAATTTTTATTGTTTTAACCCTTTTAAAATGATGATAATGTTCCCCTTTAAAGGGGAACTGCACATTGTTCATGTGTTTTTTACAGAATTGTAAAATGCAGCTAATGGCACTGTTGTAGCCTTGAAAGATTTCTGAAACAATTTCAAACCCTCCATCGTTTTATATACACAATGCAAGTGTATATATATATATATATATATATATATATATATATATATATATATATATATATATATATATGCAGTATATACAGTGTTTCCCCCAGAATATTTGTTAGTCAAGGTGGTGTCTCCTCAAAACGGGGAAGGGGCTGGGTGGGTGTAAGGAACAATGTAATGTGGCCTGTGGCCACCATCACGTCTCCATCTCATCGCTGCCTGGGGGGGCAATAGACTACAGAGTGTGGTGAAGTAGGCCGGCTTTGTAGCATGGGGAAACCTACAATATACGATATATATGTCGATATTTTGTCCGTAAAGTAAAAACAAAACACACAACAGTCCTAGTTACCTGAGATACAAAGTATGACATTATTTTGACTTAGTAAATATTGACTTACTAAGACAAAATAATGACTAAGTCAAATTACTGACTTACTGTAAATAAGCGTTTGCAATAAGCATTTGAAAAAAAGAGTTAAAAGTGGGGCCACATGCTGACATATGCTCAATTCAACATGCTTAATTTATTACAGCATTTGGGAAGCCTGTAGTTGATTTTTATTATTATGTAAATGTTACATTTTTATCAACATGTGATAGCAGGGACCCTGCCATTCAGAACTAGGCTGCTATATTACTAATGATTAATGTAACTATTGCTCAAAAAATAGTACAAAAGCAATAGGAGAGACTATTTATCCCTGAACAACATGGAGTTCATGTTTGGTTACATGCTCTGCGTGTAACTGTCATGTCTGTGTGATTATGTTTTGTTTTAGTCATGTTCGGTTTTGTTTTTGGACTCTTTGTGCACTTTTGTTTGTTTTGTCACCATAGCAACCCATTAGTTTTCACCTTGTCCCCATGTCACGCACCTGTTTTCACTAATCACCACAATATTATTTAAGCCACAGTTGCAAGGTAGTCAGCCTGGCAAAATCACCATCTATCACCATCGATAACCCTTCTACAAACCCATGATTCCATGCCTCTTGTCTCGGTCACAGTAAGTGTTTTAGTTATTCATGCCATAGTGCAAGTAGTTGTTTGTTTTTATAGCCAAGTTTTGTACCTCCATTGTGAGCGCTTTTTGTTTATCCCTTTTTTTGAATTATAATTAGAATATGTCTTTACCTTCACGCCATCTCCGCTCCAATCACTTTGCACCTCGGGAAAACAATCCATGCCCAAGTCCAAGTCGTGACAGTAACCCAGGGGTCTCAAACATGCAGCCCGCGGGCCAATTGCGGCCCGTGAGACGTTATTATGCGGCCCGCACTTCGATATGACAAGTTGTTAAGCCACAAAGCGCTGCGGGAAACACACATATATATATATATACATATATATATGTATATATATATATATATATATATATATATATATATATATATATATATATATATATATATATATATATATATATATATATATATATATATATATATATATATATATATATATATATATATATATATGTATATGTATATGTATGGGCAGCACGGTGGAGAAGGGGTTAGTGCGTCTGCCTCGCAATACTAAGGTCCTGGGTTCAAGCCTGGGATCAGGATCTTTCTGTGTGGAGTTTGCATGTCCTCCCCGTGACTGCATGGGTTCCCTCCGGATACTCCAGCTTCCTCCCACCTCCAAAGACATGCACCTGAGGATAGGTTGATTGGCAACACTAAATGGTCCCTAGTGTGTGTATCTATATGCGTTGGCCCTGCGATGAGGTGGCAACTTTTCCAGGGTGTATAACGCCTTCCGTCCGATTGTAGCGGAGATAGGCACCAGCGCCCCCCGCGACCCCAAAGGGAATAAGCGGTAGAACATGGATGAATATATATTTATATATATATCCATCCATCCATTTTCTACCGCTTATTCCCTTTCGGGGTCGCGGGGGCGCTGGCGCCTATCTCAGCTACAATCGGGCGGAAGGCGGGGTACACCCTGGACAAGTCGCCACCTCATCGCAGGGCCATTTATATATATATGCATATATATATATATTTAACTTCACCAGTTTTAGATTACTTTTATTCAAAATCGCTGAATTTTCACATTTGTCTCTTAAATACTGAGAAGAGACTTGCGGTGAGTCAGCAGCCAGTTGAGCCTCACCATGGATTGCGCAATGACTCTGCTAAATGCTGGCTGCTGTGCAGTGAGACCGTATTGCTATATGAATTATATTATACATTTCCATAGTTTAGTTAGCTTAGGTATATAATGTACAGTGTGTTTTGTAAACAACTGTATGTGTGTAACGTTTTTCTTGTGCTGGGCAATCATAAAACGGCTGCGAAGACGCACTGTGTGAGGCACCTGTTTTCCCGCCTCCTGGTGGTAGAGGGCGCTAGTGATCCCAGAGATCATTCTTGTGAATACTAGGATGCAGAAGAAGTGACAACAAGCTACAGTTAGCAAGTCAAGTGCAGCGGCAGCGATCGTTTATTGTTTCCTCTTTTAACATGGATGATTACATATCTAAAATAAAACAGTTTTTTAAACTGGACTTCGAATCGAAGCAGGAGGTAATAAGTAAAGGAGAACCAACGCCAAAGCTAACAGGTTTGCTTCAGACTGTGATCTCCATTAAGATAGAGAGACTTTTAAAACCAAGTTATTGATGCTTTTGTTCAGAAGGAGCGGCGCATGGACTTCATCTATAAGTGAAGGTAAGACCATAATAACGTTTTTTTTATTAAATGTGCTTTTTTGTGTCCTACAGTTTGTATGTGTAAAGAAGGCCGGGATGGGCTTTTAAACATAACCTGTTAACTGCTGCCAATCAAATGGTGAATAAGATACCATTTGATTGGTATCTTATTCACCAGAATTAGACTGTCTTTGTATTAATTCCAATGTTAACTTTACAGTACAGATAAGATCAACATTTTGTTGCATTAGCTTATTGTAGTGCATAATAAAAGAGCAAAAAGATGCAGATATAAATACATAGATTTACCGTACGGATAAATATATTGCACCTTTGCATATGCATCCATGTTTACGGATGTATATTATATTGTCTTTATATTCTAGCGAGTTAATCCTTTTTTTGGGGGTGAATTGAGGGGATTACTATGATGCGTTCAAGACTCTTATGGCCTGAGGGAAAAAGCTGTTTTCAGAACCTGGAGGTTTTGCTACGGAGGCTGCTGAACCTCTTTCCGGAGTCCAGCAGTGAACACAGTCCTTGATGGGGGTGGGAGTAGTCGCTTCAGATTTTCTGAGCCCTGGTCAGGCAGCGGCTTTTTGTGATTTCCCGGATAGAAGGAAGAGGAGTCCTGATGATCTTAGATCTTAGTTGCAGCAACTATTAACCTTCCGTAAGGATTGTGATTCATACTTCACCTAAACAGGATTTTGTGAGCGCCCTGTCGGTCGGCATCTCAACCAGACTGGAAATATTACAGTGTTTGTTTTATTAATGTTTGTTATGGTTAGTTTGTATGTTTAGCACCTTGTAATGCTGTGGATGCTAGTGTCACAATAAAGCTGCATCCATCACCCCGCTTCTAAAACTTATTGCTATTTCTCTGTGTTTGGGCTCAAAAATAAAGGGTCCTGGATCATAATTTTTCCCAAAGTAATCATTGTTAGCTCTCACAAAGTCTGCTTGATTAGCATCGTTGTAGATGGGGAAGAGATCTGCGGTTACTCGTTACGCCTCGCGATCACGTGACTGGCTTCTTCATTAACTCTCAAAATTACTTGGGAATCTATTTTGATGATATCTATTTATTCACAAACTTTGGAAGTCTTTCGGTGTCATAAATCAGCTAAGATAATAGCTTTAAAATAGAGCCAACTTGTTTTTGCACTATTTTGGTACTTTAAAATCCCGTTTTAACCACGTGAATACGTAAACTACCTCTATAGCAGCTACTGTATAGTGACCTTAAGCCATAGTAGGCCTTAAGTCATAATGAATATACCATATTTTCCAGACTATAAGGCGCACTTAAAATCATTTTTTTTCTCAAAACTCGACCGTGCGCCTTATAACCCGGTGCGCCTAATGTAAGGAAAAAATTTGGTTGAGCTTACCCACATTGAAGCTGTTTTATTTGGTACATGGTGTAATGATAAGTGTGACCAGTAGATGGCACTCACACATAAGAAATAAGTGTAGGCTGCACTATAATGGCAATATGTTTCAAGTAAACAACACAAACATTTTGAATGTTCCATTGAAAATATAGAACATTACACAGGGTGCTCAAAAATGTATCAAAATGTTTAAGAACGACTTCGGTAAGCTATGAAGATGCACCGCTTGAAGGATTGTCAGCTCATTAAACATACAAGTATTATTAAGGTGTGTGTATAAGGTAAGACATATTATCTGGCGCTTTTTTTCGGAATATTATGCAAAAGCAACTTTTCTTACCTCCTGGTACCGGCTGATCTGTATTTGGGATCTGTAGAAGTCCTGAAAAATTCCTGCTCTGTTATTGATTAAAGTAAAGTCTGAATGTCATTAAAACAGTTAGCTCCATCTTTTGACACTTTTTCCACTCCCATCCGTGCACGATTCACCGCTACAACAAAGATGATGGGGAAAAGACGCTGCCGAAGGTGAGCCACGTAAATAAGACCGCCCACAAAACGACGCATCCGGAAGCGACTGTCAGAAAGCGGCTTGAAGATGATCTGTAAAACATCATCTATGCAACATTTTGACCAAAGAACCAACATTACATGTTATGTAGACTACAAGGAAGTGTTTCCCATTTAAAAACAAATTATAATAATATGACTCCTTTAATGCGCTATATAATCTAATATTAATATTAATATAATATTAGACCCGCTCGACATCCATTGCTTTCGGTCCCCTAGAGGGGGGGGGTTGCCCACATCTGAGGTCCTCTCCAAGGTTTCTCATAGTCAGCATTGTCACTGGCGTCCCACTGAATGTGAATTCTCCCTGCCCCCTGGGTGTGAGTTTTCCTTGCCCTTTTGTGGGTTCTTCCGAGGATGTTGTAGTCGTAATGATTTGTGCAGTCCTTTGAGACATTTGTGATTTGGGGCTATATAAATAAACATTGATTGATTGATTGATTGAATCTGGTGCGGGCTTCACGGTGGGAGAGGGGTTAGTGCGTCTGCCTCACAATACGAAGGTCCTGCAGTCCTGGGTTCAATCCCAGGCTCGGGATCTTTCTGTGTGGAGTTTGCATGTTCTTCCCATGAATGCGTGGGTTCCCTCCGGGTACTCCCGCTTCCTCCCACTTCCAAAGACATGCACCTGGGGATAGGTTGATTGGCAACACTAAATGGTCCCTAGTGTGTGAATGTGAGTGTGAATGTTGTCTGTCTATCTGTGTTGGCCCTGCGATGAGGTGGCGACTTGTCCATGGTGTAGCCCGCCTACCGCCAGATTGTAGCTGAGACAGGCGCCAGCGCCCCCCATGACCCCAAAAAGGGAATAAGCGGTAGAAAATGGATGGATGGATGGATGGATAATCTGGTGCACCTAAAATGTGAAAAAAGATTAAAAAAAGACCATTCATCGGCAGTGCGCCTTATTATCCGGTGCACTCTATGGACCGGAAAATACGGTAACTATTTTGTATTTTGACACTGTTGATTTCCCCTGGAGATGGTCAGAGACATTCTGCCTGCTTAGAGGAAGTTGCTCTTTGTCTTGCCCAATGTGTTCTTTCTGTAGTGAGATTCATGTTTGCCATAAAGTAGAGAGCCACAAAATTTGAGCCTGTTGGCCACAAATATTGTCATTGAGAGGGTAAAAGTACAGCAACCGAGGTGTCTATTGGTATCGTTCGAGCAGCCAGGCCACACGTTTGGGTAGTGTCGATACCAAGGTGGGTATCAGGGGGCGGCATGGCGTAGTGGGTAGAGCGGTCGTGCCAGAAACCTGAGGGTTGCAGGTTCGCTTCCTGCCTATTGACATCCAAATCGCTGCCATTGTGTCCTTGGGCAGGAAACTTCACCCTTACCCCCGGTGCTGCTCACACTGGTGAATGAATGAATGATTGGTGGTGCTCTGAGGGGCCGTAAGCGCAAACTGGCAGCCACGCTTCTGTCAGTCTACCCCAGGGCAGCTGTGGCTACAGATGTAGCTTACCACCACCAGGTGTGAATGAATGATGGGTTCCAACTTCTCTGTGAGCGCTTTGAATATCTAACAATAGAAAAGCGCAATATAAATCTAATCCATCATTATTATTATTATTATTATTATCAGTACAGTACGTAAATGATTATGATGGATCGATATATTCCTTCTTGCAAAGGTCATTTTTGTGAATGTTTACAAACTCAGGGAACAATTCCCTGGGCAAATGACAACTTCAAGAGCAAAAACCAAAGGATTTTGAGATTGTTTTTGCTTGTGTTCGGTTATTGTGTACTACTGACTCTGTTCGGATCAAACGTTTGTATGTCATGAAAGAGAATGAGGAACCACTTTGAATTTTTGTTGTGGACATTGTTCATTTAGATCTTCTCCTCCTCCTTTGCCGAAAGGTAAAAGGCCAAATCTAGGTCCAATACCTGCAGTAAAAGTGTCCTAGCTCACTCTTGCATTGGTTTCTGTAAGAATGAAGGCTCATTCTTCTCAATTCTCCCTCGCATAATCCCATGCAGTGTTCTTTATGCCCCCTGTCTCCAATCTCCTTCCACATGTAATCTCGGGGTGCACAGGACTGTTTTCATTACCACACATCCTATCGTCCACCCTGTCATGTCCTCTGTCTCCTATTATATATATATATAGATATATATATATATCTATATATATATATAGAGAGATATATATATATATACACACACACATATATATACACACACACACGTGCCTTTTATTCTAACAAGTCTGCAGAAAGCCAGCAGCAGTCCACCCCCTTTTTCATTTCCCTAATGTTCCCCTGCCATACGCACCTTTCCTGACCCCTAATTTCATTTCCCTAACCTGCTCGCCATCATCATCATGATGTACAGCACACTCCCCCCCACGCTCCCTTTTTTTTTGTCCAATATGAATGTGAATATTTGTAGGAATAATATGAAAAGAAAGTGAAAAAAATAAAAAAAATAGCCATTGAGGTGAACCTTGCTTGCTTTAATCCCTCATTTATGTGACGCCGGCTTTGGAAATGAAGCTGTCACTGTATTTTACTTCCTTTCAGCCAGGAGCTGGTATATATAATCAAAAACCACACACACATCCAGGAGAGGTGGAAATTCATTCCGGAGTTAGAAGCAGGAGGCTCACCTTGTCTCCTACAGAGGGAAATCACGGGATATGTTGGAGACAGAGAGGAATTATGGGTAAATGCACCAGTGGAGGAATGATGGGCTATACAATCTCTGACTCTAATCTGAGATCGCTGACACGTGCCATTCATTTCACACCAATATTCCCCTGCAGGAGCGTGGGGCACGTTTTTTTTTTGTACTCATATTGAAACTGTTATTGCTAATTCATGGAAGACAAAACGTTGACGCCTCAGTCTACCAATATGATCACAAATACAGTTTATATGACGACATTTGAATATGATGCAGAATTTAAGTGTTATAGGTTTATCTCTACCTTTTCTTCAAACATGTTTAGGTTATTCATATTTTAGTTTAGTAGCCATGAAGACAGATAACTAGAGCATTGCATTGATGACATCTATGTAAAGAGAGGCTTTACATCACGTGGTGCATAGACTTGTACTGCCATCTAGTGGTCAGACAGGGAACACTCAATGTCAAAGGCAGGAATACACATTCAATACACATTTGCAAACTACAACTATTAGGCTACTTCTAATACAACAGTAACAATAACTCTAAACACAACATACTGCATACTATTCAAAACGAAAAGTAAATAAGATTAACTGAAGGAAAATAAAGTATGTTCCCCCAATTGTTCACTTAATGTCAAGGGCAGGAATACACATTCAATAGACAAGTGGTTTTCAACCTTGTTTCAGTGATGTACCACCTGTGAACATTTTTTTAATTCAAGTACCCCCTAATCAGAGGAAAACATTTTTGGTTGGAAAAAAAGAGATAAAGAAGTAAAATACAGCACTATGTCATCAGTTTCTGATTTATTAAATTGTATAACAGTGTAAAATATTGCTCATTTGTAGTGGTCTTTCTTGAACTATTCTAAAAAAAGATATAAAAAAGAGTAAAAACTTGTTAAAAGAATAAACAAGTGATTAAATTATAAATAAAGATTTCTACACATAGAAGTAATCTTCAACTTAAAGTGCCCTCTTTGGGGATTGTAGTAGAGATCCATCTGCATTCATGAACTTAATTCTAAACTTTTCTTCACAAAAAAAATACATCTTTAACATCAATATTTATGGAACATGTCCACAAAAAATTTAGCTGTCAACACTGAATATTGCATTGTTGCATTTCTTTTCACAGTTTATGAACTTACATTCATATTTTGTTGAAGTATTATTCAATAAATATATTTATAAAGGATTTTTGAATTGTTGCTATTTTTCAATTGATTGATTGATTGATTGAAACTTTTATTAGTAGATTGCATAGTACAGTACATATTCCGTACAATTGACCACTAAATGGTAACACCCTAATAAGTTCTTCAACTTGTTTAAGTCGGAGTCCACGTTAATCAATTCATGGTACAAATATATACTATCAGCATAATACAGTCATCACACAAGTTAATCATCATAGTATATACATTGAATTATTTACATTATTTACAATCCAGGAGGTGGGATGAGGAGCTTTGGTTGATATCAGTACTTCAGTCATCAACAAATAAATACATTTATAAAGAATTTTTGAATTGTTGCTATATTTAGAATATTTTTTGAAAAATCTCACGTACCCCTTGGCATACCCTCAAGTACCCCCAGGGGTACGCGTACCCCCATTTGAGAACCACTGCAATAGACAATTGAAAACTACAACTATTAGGCTACTTCTAATACAACTGTAACAATAACTCTAAACAGGACATACTGCATACTATTAAAACGAAAAATAAACAAGATTAACTGAAGGAAAAGAAAGTATTTTCCCCCAATTTTTTTATTTATTTAAATTCTCAACAATATGCCTACACATTGTTCTAAAATAGGGGTACCCACACTTTTTATGCATGCGAGCTACTTTTTAAATGGGATCTACCTCATTCATATATATAAGTTATATTTATTTATTTATGAAAGAGATGTTTTTGTTAACAAGTTAAAGGTGTTTAATGATAATACAAGCATGTTGAACACATAGTTTCCTTTCTTTCATGAAGACGAGAATATAAATTGGTGTATTACCTGATTCTGATGACTTGAATGTAGGGCTGGGCGATGCATTGATATACTCGATATATTGTGGGTTTGTCTCTGTGCGATATAGAAAATGACAATATCGTGATTTTCGAGTTTACGTTCTCACACATTTGCTTTGAGCTGCGGGCATTACACTACAGGCTCTTCTCGCTTTTTCTTGTGTCTCATTCTCACAGACAGCAAGTGCACGTTCTTACACACGTCACATACTGTCACGTCATACGTCACATACGTATACGCTTTCACGGAGCAGAGAGGTAGCAGCATGGTAACATTAGCTGTGATGCTAACAGAGCCGTGCGAGTGATTATACGAGAGAAAGAAGGTGCAAAAGAAGGAAGAATTAATTCCCAAGAAAAACAGCAGTTTGGCGGTGGTTTGGCAAAAGCGTTGCTATAAAAAGTAGTATTACTGCTAATATGTAGCATCATTTAAAAAGTGAAGAGTGGTTACTCCGCATGTCAACATCTCTGTTCGGTGCCACACGGCCACACCTTCAAAATGCCAATCAACACCGTATGAAAAAAAATAGTCAACAACAGAATTTAATAACATCCGTAGTAACCTACCACACAGTGAAGGATGAATACTATTTGATTTCCTATTATGCAGCTAATCTTTATTTGACACTTAAAATGTCTCTGACATTTCTGTTTGGAAATGACACAAATGTTTGTGCCACTGCTTAATAACTGTTTAATAAATAAAGTTTTGGTCAATTGACTTAGTTATTTCTTTGTCTGCATGAAAGTTTAAAATGAGCATATATTAATGCAGTATGAAGAAGAATGTTTTAATGCAGACACATAGAATCATCATACTGCTGTGATTATATGCATCAAGTGTTAATTCAAGGCTAAGGCAAAATATCGAGATATATATCGTGTAATCCGACGTGTCCTAAAAATATCGAGATAATAAAAAAAGGCCATATTGCCCAGCCCTACTTGCTTGGATTGGAATCAGACGGTAGTGATGATAACATCCGCATTTTCAAATGCAGGAGAAAAAAAAAGTCCTCCTTCCTGTCCAATACCACATTGAAGTGGTTGTTTTTTGGCATCTTAGTTGTCCAGCTTCCATACTCGTTTGTAAATACTTTACAATAAATACTCTGTGTCTTGCGAGCTTGTGCACGCTAGCTTTTGGAGACTCTTATTTTGTTAGGGCAGGCAGGATGAAGCAGCGCTTTTATTGTGAATACAGGAACTGTGCAGTCAGTCTTTAGGCTTTTGACAGGAGGTACGGCTCAGTTCAGTTCATCCATCCATCAATTTTCTACCATTTATTCCCTTTGGGGTTGCAGGGGGCACTGGTGCCTATCCCAGCTACAATCGGGCGGAAGGCGGTGTACACCCTGGACAAGTCGCCACCTTATCACAGGTAGACAGACAGACAGCATTCACACTCACATTCACACACTAGGGCCAGTTTATTTGGAACATACATACTTACAATGTAATGCATCACATGTTTGCAGTTGTTTCATTAGTTGAAATAAAAAGTGTTTCTCGCCTCCCTTACAATCTTTTTTTCCCTTCACACTGAGCTGGCAGCATGTTCCCCGGGTGCCGTGAATGTCAATCAAGTGACGAAAGTGACGTCAAAAGTGAAGATTTGTGATCGCTAATTTTTAGGTCTATTTTTTTATTGCCTGGCTGGCGGTGGACTGACACAACCTCCGCGATCGACCAGTAGCTCGCGATCGACGTAATGGTCACCCCTGTTCTAAATAGGGACATCCGCTCCAGATGCAACATGATGCCATGATAAAAAATCTGAATCATTATGCAACATACTGCACGGCTTTTGGACCATTAACTTGTAACAACAAATAAATAAACAGCAAAAGTTAAAAAAGATAGATCCTCATATTATCAAAGCTCCCACCAGCCCGTTGTTATATTTATTTGAATTATTATTAAAGTGCCCACACAATGTTCTTAATTGTGTCACTCACAAGACAACCGGATGCAACAAAATGTTATGATCAAAGTCATTATTATATTATACCGTCATTTTAAATTCATATTGTGATAAAATATCTTGACTGGAAAAGTCAATAGACTGGTTTGGTCAGATAGTTAATGTATTAATTATTGTTATTATTATTATCTTTTTTCTTTCTTCTTTTTTTGTTAAGGGGCAAGCGGTGGGAAATGGATGGATGGATTGAGGGAGAAGCGGTAGAAAATAGATGGATGGATTATTTTAATTCATTTTCATTTTAGATTTCTAGTTCATGTAAGCTTCTCGCAATGGATGTGTGCAGGAGTGTGTGTGTGTGGGGGCGGGGGGGGTATTGTTTTGTTTGGTTGTATTTGCTTTGTCTTTTGTGTTTTGTTTTTCCTCTATTTGTTATTTTTTGGCTGGTGTTATTTTTGGAAAATAATTAATAAAAAAATAAATAAATAAATACAAATAATAACATCACAATACAAAAGTCTGAGTAGTCCTGGGTTCAATCCTGGGCCCAGGATCTTTCTGTGGGGAGTTTGCATGTTCTCCCCGTGACTGCGTGGGTTCCTTCCAGGTACTCCTGCTTCCTCCCACTTCCAAAGACATGCACCTGGGGATAGGTTGATTGGCAACACTAAATGGTCCTTAGTGTGTGAATGTGAGTGTGAATGTTGTCTGTCTATCTGTGTTGGCCCTGTGATGAGGTGGCGACTTGCAGCTGGGATAGGCTCCAGCAACCCCCGCAACCCGAAGACGGACAAGCGGTAGAAAATGGATGGATGGATATAATAATAAATTTGGATTATTATATATCTATATTATTTATTCCATCCATCCATCCATCATTTTCTACCGCATTTTATAAAAATAATGAACAAATAATTTTAAAAAGTGCCATTTGGCAAATCCTAACCATCCGTGATGCAGTGCACATCTACATATGGTGAACAACCTCAATAATCTTCATAAATACATAATTTTATACTTAAGTTTTACCTAATGAGGTGGCCAGTGTGTCTTTTCTGTTGGCAAAGAGTAAAAAATTTGACATTTAAAGGCCTACTGAAACCCACTACTACCCACCAAGAAGTCTGATAGTTTATATATCAATGATGAAATATTAACATTGCAACACGTGCCAATACGGCCTTTTTAGTTTACTAAATTGCAATTTTAAATTTCCCGCGAGTTTCTTGTTGAAAACGTCGCGGAATGATGCGGGTGACGTCACGGACTGTCAGGAAATATTAGCGCTGCACCACTAGCGGCTAAAAGTCGTCTGCTTTAATCGCAAAATTACACAGTATTTTGGACATCTGTGTTGCTGAATCTTTTGCAATTTGTTCATTTAATAATGGAGACTATAAAGAACAATGTTGTTGGTGGAAAGCGGTGGATTGCAGCTGTCTTTAGCACCGAGACACAGCCGGTGTTTCTTTGTTTGTTGTGAAGCAGAGCGGTCAAGCGAACATGTTTTCTCTACGTCAACCAGCATGTTTATGGATGAGGAAATTGTGATGTATACATATCTTACCGGAGACATCAGTGGATTATTCGTCGTCCTGCAGCAGCTGTCAAAAAAGGCAGCTGTGAGCTTGGCTCTTCGGCTTCTCTCTGAGACACTGCGTGTTCACCGCAGCCATCTGACCTCGAGGTATGTCTTTACAATCTTTACAATCTCACTAAAACACTATTAAAACAATAAGCAGATAAGGGATCTTCCAAAATTATCCTAGTAAATGTGTGTAATTACATCTGAAACGCTCACACTGCCGCCGCCCAGAGCCGTCATTTTTTTTTTTCTAGTCCTTCACTATCAATATCCTAATTCACAAATCTTTCATCCTCGCTCAAATTAATAGGGAAATTTTTGCTTCCTCTGTCCGAATTGCTCTTACTGGTGGTGGCTCACATTATAAACAATTTGAATATGTGTGGAGCCCTGCAACTCGTGACGTCACGCGCACATACTTCCGGTAAAGGTAGGGCTTTTCTATTAGCGACCAAAAGTTGCAAACTTTATCGTCCATGTTCTCTACTAAATCCTTTCAGCAAAAATATGGCAATATCGCGAAATGATCAAGTATGACACATAGAATGGACCTGCTATTCCTGTTTGAATAAGAAAATCTCATTTCAGTAGGCCTTTAAATGCAAATATAATTTCAGGCCCTCTTGGGCAACACTTTTACCGGTAAGTTGAGTACTACTGTATTGCATACAGGTTGCAAAAATGTTTATTTCAGCACATTTTATGCATTAATTAGGTCAAAAATGCTATACTCCTATCCATCCTAAACAGTATCCTTCACACCCCTACCTTTGCTCAGGTGGAGCTGCCATATCACGGTGGTGTGTAACGGTGCGGCGTCAGGTGTGTGTGTGTGTTGTTGTGTGTGGAAGAGGCTCTCAGATGAGATATGTGACTGGCATGCTAACACCCAGTTTTATCTGAGGCAAAAGAGAGCGACGAGGCCCCCATGCCTCCACACTATGTGCCTTTGATTAAAGTTCCTCTGGGTACACACTCTTCCAAAATCACACCGTGTGCACTTATAAATAAATTGCAGGCGGCAGCATGCACACATACAGTATATACACATGCACACCTCCTCCCATTGTGGTTTGCTGTTGTTTTGACCCAAGCCATGCGGCGTGTCCATTATGGACTTGATAGGAGGATTTGGCCAATGTTGATTCTCGACAGCCATAAATAACCTGAGTGCTTTTGTCTGAGTCACACAACAATATACAGACAATGAAATCTCTCGGTGTTATCCCACAGCGCCTTGAACACACTCCAACAATGTGATTCTGTGTAGCTGGCGCTACGAACGCGTATTTAAAAGTACTTCTCGTCCAGTGCGACTCATTTTCGGTTTCACATTATGGTTCTCACAAATAAATGATTAAAGAAATTGGTAGATGTTTTTTTTTTTTAGTTTCTTTATGAACAACATGATCCAGGAGTGAGGTTTCAATAACCTGAGAATAAACTGTACACCCCTGGTTGATGGAAGTGTGTTAGGGAATGATGACTTTCTTGTACAAACATACCAAAAATATATTTTTATCAATGTCGTATTTTTTCCCAATGAAAAATTATACAATTGGAAAAAAATATAGCATAAAAACATTGTGTCATTGAACTACCTAACATATTGAAAAAGGTGACATTTTCCTGGAAAATAAGATACATTTTCCAGTGGGGAAAAAAGTTAAGATTTTCTTTGAATAAAAGTGAACATTTTGGGGGTGGGGAGAAGGACATTTTACTGGGAAAAAAGCGGACATTTTCCTGGGGAAGAAAGGAAACATTTCCCCACGAAAGAAAAGATTTTCCCCAGAAAGAAAGTGGGCAATTTTCCTGGAAAAGGTAGACATTTTCCCTGGGAGAGAAAAGGAACATTGAGATATATATGTATGTATATATATATATATATATATATATATATATATATATATATATATATATATATATTTATATATATATATAAATATATATATATATATATATATATATATATATATATATATATATATATATATATATATATATATATATATATATATATATATATATATATATATATATATATATATATATATATATATATATATATATATATATATATATATTAGGGCTGGGCAACGATTAAAAATTGTAATCGAAGTTAATCGCACTATTTCTCCGATTAATCGCGATTAACTGCATTGTATACACAAAGCCCAATAATGAATTCAAAAGTAGTGTGTAGTGCACCTTTATTGGAATATTCTCCCACATGAACAAAAGCGCCAAAACATTTGTTGTGCAAACACAATTTAAATCAGTCCTTGTTAAACGGTAGCAGTTAAATAGCATATTTTATGAAAATCAACTTAAAAAATGTAAATACAAACATTTAAGCTTATTGCCACTGCCAGGGTATTTAAGTTATCCTGTTTGTTATGGAAAATAAATATAATCTACATACAAATCTCTGAGCCACACTCATAACATCTGAACAGGCAATTTCTGAGGTAACAGCAGAATTTTTTTTTTTATCAGGGATCTTATGTTTAAAAAACTTATATTATAGGTAGTGGGCTGTTTTAGGGAATTTTTGATCAACTTATCTGTAGTAGCAATATTAATAATGTTGTTTTTATTCTGCATAGTGCACTTAAAATAATTATGACCATATCTAGGAATTGATATGATGGGAATTTTCCAATTGTTTGCTTGGTGCTTTGATAAATTGAACGCATATGCATGGTACTATATTGTGATGTTATGAGCCAGGGAAAAAAAGAACTACCCTACCCAGCATGCAACAGGAGTGACGAGCATGTGCGGTAGCCCGGTATAGGTTGTGTCGCCATGACGGCATCTTGTATGTTGTGATATGCACGCTCTGAAAGCAAACGTTAAGAACTCAGCCAACACTCCTCGTCTGCATTATTCATAAATAGACAGACAACACATATACTCCGCTGCTTCACAGGCCGCTGGATGTAGCCGGCAAAGTATTCCCATGCTAGCTAGCCGGTCTAGCAAGCACGCGTCATTCAGTCCAAAACGGCCCGATCTATCCACACCCAGAATTGTCTGGCGGTCGTAAGTGATACCGGAGTGACCACGCTGTAAGCCAGCCATGAAATTTGCAGAATTGTCCGGTATTTTTGCCAAATGTTCCATCTTTACCAAGAGCCCCTCGACGCCGAAACCCATACGGGCGACGCCATCTTGTTAATAAAAGGCGTTAACAAAATAAAAGATTGTAAACAACATACGCAAATGTGCGATAAAATAATTGTCGGCGTTAATAGATTGATGAGTTAACTCGTAATTAACGCATTAATTTGCCCACCCCTAATATATATATATATATATATCGATATATATCGATATATAGATATATATATATATATATTTATATATATATATTTATATCTATATATCGATATATATCGATATATATATATATATATATATATATATATATATATATATATATATATATATATATATATATATATATATATATATATATATATATATATATATATTTATGAATTAGTACTTTAAAAAAAAAAAAAAAGTTTTTACCAGGAAAAAATGTCCCCTTTCTCTCCCAGGAAAAATGTCTACTTTTTCTAGGAAAATTGCCCACTTTCATTCTGGGGAAAACTTTTTCTACTGTGGGGAAATGTTCCCTTTCTTTCCCAGGAAAATGTCCGCTTTTTTCCCAGGAAAATGTTCATCAAATACCTAATGAAGCATAGGGTCAAATACAATAACTGTATCAAAACTGAAACTTTACAAAATACATACATTTTTCTTTGTATTGAGACTGTCAGGAAAGTATTATTGAACATGTTTATGATATTTAATTAATAGGAATGGGAATTTTACAAGAAGTCGGTCGCGATAAGATTCATATTCTTGTGGTGGTTCGAATCGATTTAATACAATTCTCGATTCAAACCGATTCTTGCAGTAAATCATTCGGTATAGAAATTGATTAAACCCTTTTCACATCAGGTTATGGCCTAAAATGTATTTTTTTAATTGTAATCCAAAAATTTTAATAATTATTCGCATTTGTTTTTTTTAAATAAGGGACATTTTCCAGGAAAATAGAGGGAAGTTTGTTCCAACAAATTTTTTTATTGACCAAAAAATCAATGGGTACTAATTAGTGCATACAGTATACTATATATATACAATTCATCAAACACTTTATCAAGCACAGGATCAAATACAATAGCTGTATCAAAACTTAAACTTAACAAGTTATGTAAATGTTATGCCAGATTGACACTGTCAGGGAGGTATTTGTTAAACATATTCGTGATATTTAAATAACTCTTACAACAAGCTTCGATTCAAACCGATTCTTGCACTATATTATTTGGTATAAAAAATTATAAAAACTTTTAAGAACAAGTTACAGGTCACAATAACTCTATGCACGCAGAGATGGCCTAAAAAAAATATTTAAAAAATGTACTCTTCAAGATAGGCTCCCTGAAAGGGACAATCAGTAGAAAATGGATAGGTGGATGGAAAAGATAAAAAAATGTATTGTTTTGTTTTAAATTATGAATCGATTCAAAATTGGAATTAATAGGATTTTTTTACACTGAATTTATGTAACTTAGTTCATTGCGTTTTCATTATTTTTGCATCAAATCATGCTGACAATTTTATTGAATAAATGTTTGTCCAGAAATTGTGTTTAAAAGTGTGATTTTGTAAAATACAGTGTTTTAAATTTCAGTGCAAAAAGATTAAGTGAAAAAAAATACGTTTCTTAAAACTCAGGATATATTTCCTGTAATCAGTGTCTCGGAGCCCGCCAATGAGGTGTCAAGCTTGTGATCACGTGACATGGGTCTTCCTCAGGCATACAGTCATCTTGTACATTTAATTTCTATAAAATCAAATTGTTCAACTATTTTTTCTTCTATGAAATGTCAGAATAATTTGATGTAAAAAAAAAATGTACAAAAATACAGTTCAGAAAAAAATGTATTTTTAAACTCAGAGGACTCATAATTGATATAAATGACATAAATTCCATCCATCCATCCATCCATCTTCTTCCGCTTATCCGAGGTCGGGTCGCGGGGGCAGCAGCCTAAGCAGGGAAGCCCAGACTTCCCTCTCCCCAGCCACTTCGTGTAGCTCTTCCCGGGGGATCCCGAGGCGTTCCCAGGCCAGCCGGGAGACATAGTCTTCCCAACGTGTCCTGGGTCTTCCCCGTGGCCTCCTACCGGTTGGACGTGCCCTAAACACCTCCCTCGGGAGGCGTTCGGGTGGCATCCTGACCAGATGCCCGAACCACCTCATCTGGCTCCTCCCGATGTGGAGGAGCAGCGGATTTACTTTGAGTTCCTCCCGGATGACAGAGCTTCTCACCCTATCTCTAAGGGAGTGCCCCGCCACACGGCGGAGGAAACTCATTTTGGCCGCTTGTACCCGTGATCTTATCCTTTCGGTCATGACCCAAAGCTCATGACCATAGGTGAGGATGGGAACGTAGATCGACCGGTAAATTGAAAGCTTTGCCTTCCGGCTCAGCTCCTTCTTCACCACAACAGATCGGTACAACGTCCGCATTACTGAAGACGCCGCACCGATCCGCCTGTCGATCTTACGATCCACTCTTCCCCCACTCGTGAACAAGACTCCTAGGTACTTGAACTCCTCCACTTGGGGCAGGGTCTCCTCCCCAACCCGGAGATGGCACTCCACCCTTTTCCGGGAGAGAACCATGGACTCGGATTTGGAGGTGCTGATTCTCATTCCGGCCGCTTCACACTCGGCTGCGAACCGATCCAGTGAGAGCTGAAGTTCCCGGCCAGATGAAGCCAACAGGACCACATCGTCTGCAAAAAGCAGAGACCCAATCCCGCGGCCACCAAACCGGAACCCCTCAATGCCTTGACTGCGCCTAGAAATTCTGTCCATGAAAGTTATGAACAGAATCGGTGACAAAGGGCAACCTTGGCGGAGTCCAACCCTCACTGGAAACGTGTCCGACTTACTGCCAGCAATGCGGACCAAGCTCTGACACTGATCGTACAGGGATCGGACTGCCATAATAAGACAGTCCGATACCCCATACTCTCTGAGCACTCCCCACAGGACTTCCCGAGGGACACGGTCGAATGCCTTCTCCAAGTCTACAAAACACATGTAGACTGGTTGGGCAAACTCCCATGCACCCTCAAGAACCCTGCCGAGAGTATAGAGCTGGTCCACAGTTCCACGACCAGGACGAAAACCACACTGTTCCTCCTGAATCCGAGGTTCGACTATCCGGCGTAGTCTCCTCTCCAGTACACCTGAATAAACCTTACCGGGAAGGCTGAGGAGTGTGATCCCACGATAGTTGGAACACACCCTCCGGTCACCCTTCTTAAAGAGAGGGACCACCACCCCGGTCTGCCAATCCAGAGGTACCGCCCACGATGTCCACGCGATGCTGCAGAGTCTTGCCAACCAAGACAGCCCCACAGCATCCAGAGCCTTAAGGAACTCCGGGCGGATCTCATCCACCCCCGGGGCTTTGCCACCGAGGAGCTTTTTAACTACCTCAGCAACCTCAGCCCCAGAAATAGGAGAGTCCACCACAGATTCCCCAGGCACTGCTTCCTCATAGGAAGACGTGTTGGTGGGATTGAGGAGGTCTTCAAAGTATTCCTTCCACCTATCCACAACATCCGCAGTTGAGGTCAGCAGAACACCATCCGCACCATACACGGTGTTGACAGTGCACTGCTTCCCCTTCCTGAGGCGGCAGATGGTGGTCCAGAATCGCTTCGAAGCCATCCGGAAGTCATTTTCCATGGCTTCCCCAAACTCTTCCCATGTCCAAGTTTTTGCCTCTGTGACCGCCGAAGCTGCACACCGCTTGGCCTGTCGGTACCTGTCCACTGCCTCTGGAGTCCTATGAGCCAAAAGAACCCGGTAGGACTCCTTCTTCAGCTTGACGGCATCCCTCACCGCTGGTGTCCACCAGCGGGTTCTAGGATTACCGCCACGACAAGCACCAACTACCTTGCGGCCACAGCTCCGATCTGCCGCCTCGACAATAGAGGTGCGGAACATGGTCCACTCGGACTCAATGTCCAGCACCTCCCCCGTGACATGTTCAAAGTTCCTCCGGAGGTGGGAATCGAAACTTTCTCTGACAGGAGACTCTGCCAGACGTTCCCAGCAAACCCTCACAATGCGTTTGGGCCTGCCAGGTCTGTCCGGCATCCTCCCCCACCATCGCAGCCAACTCACCACCAGGTGGTGATCGGTAGAAAGCTCCGCCCCTCTCTTTACCCGAGTGTCCAAAACATGAGGCCGCAAATCCGATGACACAACTACAAAGTCGATCATGGAACTGCGGCCTAGGGTGTCCTGGTGCCAAGTGCACATATGGACACCCTTATGTTTGAACATGGTGTTTGTTATGGACAAACTGTGACGAGCACAGAAGTCCAATAACAAAACACCACTCGGGTTCAGATCCGGGCGACCATTCTTCCCAATCACGCCTCTCCATAATGACATAAATTCATTGTTTAAAAAAAAAAAAGAAATATGTTTTGGAAATAAAGACACAAATTAACTTTCATACAAAGGCTGTTGCTTCTGGGGAAATATAAAATATCACGAACATGCAAGGTTAATTTAAAAACAAATTTCCCTATTTAAAATTCGAAGAAATTGGACTTACGTCTATTTACTTCACGCCCTGTAACCCTCATACTATGTACAAATACCTTTTAAAATATTAACATTTATTATCAGCATTTAACATCAGACTATTTTACACTGTGGCTATTTACATACTGTATTAAATTATAACTTTCATATACAAAAAAAACACCCCGTAATACATTTCCTAATAAGCAGTAACCTTTGAGTCTGAATTCAACTGCAGGCTGTACTAAATTGCAGTCTAACTTTATGTCAAGTTGTCTTACATTTATGATTGAGATGATGTACTAAAGTATAGGACACAGATCCTGGATCAGTGGTCTGCCTGTGCTGAGGGTGAAGGACTGGTTGGAGGACAACTAGGCTGAGGAAAGTGTTTGTACATCTCTGGTGCTTGACCCTGAGGAGGTGAAGGGATGGGAGTGTCTGGAGAGGCTGCAGAGGGAGAAGAACACTGCTGTGTTTCTTTCAAAACAACTTTTACATCTTTAACATTGTGTGTGCGTGTGTGTGTGTGTGTGTGTGTGTGTGTGTGTGTGTGTGTGTGTGTGTGTGTGAGAGAGAGTTTTGATCCGATGTTGCAACTCTCTTCTCCCATCTTGTGCTGGATCTATTTTTTTCATCCTTCTAGCTATAGTGGACAGGGGGGCCCTCACAACCTACTGACCAAAAGTAGACCCACACAAAGTCTCCAGTCCAAAGGCAAAACCTAGTAACTCACTTCTAGCTGATTTTGAGAAAACAAAAGAAAACCAATCTATCTTGATGCTGTCTTACAAAGATCTACAAAGTCATCAAACGTATAGATGTTTTCTTGAGCTTTCATTTTCTTGCCGATTGAGCCATGGATTGAATCTGCTCTCATGAACGTGTGCCCTTTCTCCAGATATTTTATCACAATCTCGGGTGGGCCCCATTCTGCGTTTGCACATTGGGCAAGAGCCGTGCACAGCGTCCAGTTTTTATTTTGACCCCCACAGTTATTTGCCCAAAGGAGTATGCAAGGGGAAAAATCAAGAACAATACATTTAATGAAGGTGCTTGCAACATCCTGGGCCAATCTTCCAAATATCCCCTCGTGCCATAATATCACATAATCAGGTTGACCGTCGGCACCCATTCGTGCAAATGTCTCATTAAAGACAATAAGGCGACTGACAAAGAAGCTCCAATTGGTCCCTTGAGATGCAAGGTTTTTCTGTTGTATCTACGCGGTTATGTGGTAGTTGCTAGGGCCTGCCATGCGCGTAACAGCTTACTTACGGAATAAAATACAATATCGCATACACTAATGTAAAACATATCACCTAGGAACTCCAAAATTATTATCAGCTCAGTTTTGACCAAAATTGAGTTACTGCGTTTTGCCTTTGGATGGGAGAAGTAGGCAAGACATGTGTGTGTGTGTGTGTGTGTGTGTGTGTGTGCGCGTGTGTGTGTGTGTTTTCTTACATATCTGTGGCATGTGTGTTATAGGCATGGTGCTGATGAGTAGTGTGTGTCCAGTGGCCGGGTCCTGGGTCAGCTGGCTGTGTGCTGGATGGTGCAAATGCGTGGGTTCGGATGTCAAGCCTGCACACAAAAGTCAGTTTGCATGAATATAAGCATGAGACATGTGAGTCCTGATTTTCTCATTTCTTAATATTGGCTGTACAATGGGGGTAATTGGAACTGTCAAATTATATTTATTATTGTAGCTTGCAATGTTGCAGAGCTGTTTATAATGCCTTGAATACTTCATTTAGCAAAGTAAAAGGATCACAATACTTGAAACACCAGTTGTAAAATTGATTTGGATATATTCAATATGTTTACGAACAAAACAACACATATTTTATCATTTTTTTAAAAGGCGACTTGTTTTTTTATTGTCTTTTTAATTATGTTTTTAATTATTTGAAAATATTTTTAGAATTCAAATTGAAATCTAAATATTTTATATTTCATTTTAGTTATTTTCTTTAACTCTCAAGTGATATATTTTAGCATAGCCTTTAAAAAATAAAAAATAAACCTATTTCATTAAATTATTCAATCCACAAATTGTATATGCATTTACATTTTCTTTGAGTGAGCTATTGATATTGGACTGTGCAGGTGTAATTAGTAATGTGGCCACTAGACTATTGGACACATTGTATTGTATTATTATGTATTTTTTTATTTTTTGGTTTTTTAACGTAGCGACTTGTCCAGGGTGTACACCGCCTTCCGCCCGATTGTAGCTGAGATAGGCAACAGCGCCCCCCGCGACTCCAATAGGGAATTAGTGGTAGAAAATGGATGGATGGATTAAACACATTTTAGACTGTTTTTTAAGGTAAATTTGTATTGTCGTTTTGTATTATATTTGTAATTATCTATAACATATTTTAGTACTGGAATCTAAATATATTCTTTTTTATTCTAGCTTGTTTCCATAATTCTCAAGGGAAATATTTTAGCATATACTTAAAGATGTTTTTTATCTATTAAATATTTAATTAAATATTTCGATTTATTTAAATATATTGACCTTTTCTTGTGTGAGCAGGCATACTTAATAACGTGTCCAAATAACTATGGGACACAGTCAACAGTTGTGTAGTAAATTTGATCAGGGTGTATTCAATTTATTTTCTAAGATTGAAATATTACATAAATCCATTTTCCATTTGATGTAGGGCATTTCTAGTTTAATCATCAAGTGATACATTTTATTTGCTGAATCAATTTAAAATATGTTTACTTTTGTTGAGTGAGCTATTGACATTAGATTGTGCAGGTGTTGCCTAATAAAGTGTCCACTGCACGATGCTAGACAATAAACATGATCTCATTGTGAAGCAAAGTTTATTTGGATGTATTCAATACTTTTGCTGAAAAAAACAACAACACATACTGTACTTTCTTTTTAATTTTAAAGGCAACTCATTTGTTTTCATTTTATTCTCTTTTTGTATTGTTGTTGATATATTTAACAATATTTTTAATATTTACATTTGTTTTATATTTAATTGTAACTTTAATCATAGTTTCGCTCCTTATTTCTGAAGTGATACATTTCAGCATACTTGACTATTTTTTTTTAAAGAAATAATTTCATGAAATAATTGTATTTATTTATTTTCTTTTTGCCTGATGGAGCTATTGACATGAGATTGTGCAAGTGTTCCTAATAAAGTAAGGCTAACCCGTTAATTGTATTCTATAGTGTTTTTGTTTTTCATTTTGGTAAAATATTGTTAGTATTCAAATGGAAATATAAATATTTTATATTTCATTCCAGTTTTGTTCATAATTCACAAGTGAGCTATTGATTATAGATTGTGCAGGTGTAACCCCCAAAAAACACTTTAAAATAATATGTAGTATTTAGTTAGTACGGGGCTTCACGGTGGCAGAGGGGTTAGTGCGTCTGCCTCACAATACAAAGGTCCTGCAGTCCTGGGTTCAAATCCAGGCTCGGGATCTTTCTGTGTGGAGTTTGCATGTTCTCCCCGTGAATGCGTGGGTTCCCTCCGGGTACTCCGGCTTCCTCCCACTTCCAAAGACATGCACCTGGGGATAGGTTGATTGGCAACACTAAATGGGCCCTAGTGTGTGAATGTGAGTGTGAATGTTGTCTGTCTATTTGTGTTGGCTCTGTGATGAGGTGGCGACTTGTCCAGGGTGTACCCCGCCTTCCGCCCGATTATAGCTGAGATAGGCGCCAGCGCCCCCCGCGACCCCGAAAGGGAATATGCGGTAGAAAATGGATGGATTTAGTTAGTACTTGAACTGAAATTCTAATCTATATTCAAACCTAAAATTTAACCATGAAATACCTTTTTTTTCTTATAAAAAAAAAATACTATTGTCACATTTTCTTTACTCTAATCACCTTTATTGACACTAGCTATGTGTACATGGACAACATTTATTTAATCTAATCTTTGAAATTAAGATGTTACTGTGCACATGGACCCTGAAAATTTCCCCTGATTATCATGTGCATTTTCATGCATCACACCTTAAATCGGAGTACTTTACTTAGACATGCGCAGAACCTAACAAACGGAAAACTGCGTTATTATGTGTGCCATGGCACCATCTTTTGGACGAGTTTGATCACTGCAAGTGCTGAAAGACTTCCGCTGTTACCAGACATGGCTTTATGCATTTTTGCCTGTCCAACGATTTTACAGTATTTATTTAAATTGTTTTCCTTCTGCTCACTAGTTTTGTTTTACCTCCCTTTCTGAAATGGAGCTGTTCTGTACGGGGGTGTCACTAGGTTTGAAGAACCCTCAGGAGGTTCTGGTGAACATTTTTGCACTAGCAAGGTATTTTCGCTCAGAACTTTTTGACACTGTTAAAGAATTTCAGAACAGTGAAAACGTCGAAATGATTCAAAGTAGAAGTGTAAGAAAGATTTAGTTATCTTTAGCAAACTTGAGATGGCCCAAACACATAAGGACAGTGTTGTTGCATAGAAAAGCTAGCAGGCAACTTGCAAACAGGGAAATGTTGCACAGATGAAAGCAGTGTAAACTAACTACAACAGTACTGCAGAGTTGACCTAAAACAGAAGAGGCTCTGGTTGAATGGAACTTTCTTGCCTGGAAAACAGGGGCTCTATGTCCACCCAAAGATATGTTGTCCATGCACAACCTATTTTGATTCAGAATTGTTTCACTTACAAGATTTTTTGTTGTTATTGTACTAGAATTACACAGCAAATCTTACAGAAATTGAAATGATTGAAAAGCAATATTGTTAGTTTCCTGTTATTACTGTAATGATAATTTAAGACATTTAGACCACAGATCTCAAATTCGAGGTCCACAGGCCACACCTGGCCAGTATGGATGGGTGGTATGGACTATCACCATAGAACTCCACCGTTTTGATTATGAGTCTGTCAGTGTATTCAGTCTTCAGAGTCCCCAAGACATTACTCTAAAACAGGCCTGGGCAATTATTTTGACTTGGGGGCCAAAATTTGAGAAAAAAATTTGTCTGGGGGCCAGTATATCTGATTTTTAGGAAGACTAATACAAAACCTCTCGATAATGTCTGATTGAATGCTAAAAATGTTTTGACGGACCCCCTTAAAAAACGGAGCGGAATTTATTTATTTTTTTACTGAATGAGACACCCAGAATGTACAGAATGTGGCATTTACAATGTTATCTATGAACGATAACGCCCTGAATATTGACAACATAGGGTCTTCTATCCATCCATTTTCTACCGCTTATTCCCATTTGGGATCGTGGGGGGCGCTGGCGCCTATCTCGGCTACAATCGGGCAGAAGGCGGGGTACAACCTGGACAAGTCGCCACCTCATCGCAGGGCCAACACAGATAGACAGACAACATTCACTTTCACATTCACACACTAGGGCCAATTTAGTGTTGCCAATCAACCTATCCCCAGAGGGAACCCAGGCATTCACGGGGAGAACATGCAAACTCCACACAGAAAGATCCCGAGCCTGGGATTGGACCCAGGACTACTCAGGACCTTCGTATTGTGAGGCAGACGCACTAACCCCCCTGCCACCGTGAAGCCCTAGGGTCTTCTAAAGATCCCAAAAACTCGTTTTAAAACCTGTGTAGATCTGGCATTCCAGGCTAAAGGTCCCAGACTCTGAAACAATTTGCACCAGTCCCTCTGTGTTGAAACTTTCATTTGAAAATTTCATTTTTTAGTACAGCTTTTAGTTAATGCACTTTTTAACCATCATTTTTAATCCACTTTGTATCCTTTTTATGATGTTGCCTCTGTTGTTTTAAAAGTAATTGTTGTTTTACTTTATCTATGTTTTGTACAGCGTTTTGTGATTGTGTCTGTGAAAAGAGCTTCACGAATAATATTTACCTACTTACTACTTACTTACTTACTAAAAAAAAATCCTTGCTGTGACGTGGATTAACATACTAACTAATTAGATTACCATAGTAACTAATTAGATTACCAAAGTAACTAATTAGATCACCATAGTAACTAGTATATCAGTATATCAAGCGCAGATTCTAACCATTGAAATAATTTGTATACTGTAGTTAAAGACTTACGGTCATTTGAAAATATCACCACACATCATAATGGCAGCTACACTTTTGATCTCAAAGAACTAAAAAAAATATTTGGGAATGTCCGGCGGGCCAGATTGAAAAGCTTTATGGGCCGGATATGGCCCCCGGACCTTAATTTGCACAGGTCTGCTCTAAAATAACACTAAGGCTATTAAACTACATCAATTAAGTTTAAGGAGCACACCTGTACTGCAAAGCTGAAGTAGTGTGCTTTGCTTATCTTACAGTACGGAAGTTATTTTTCGGTCAGCAATATTATAGACTTATTGTATATCACAAATTAATCGTATAGTGTTATGATGCAACTTCAGTGTGAACTCTCCCGCGTTCTGGTCGCATGATGGAAAATAATATAACGCTTATCATAAGCGTCATCATTATTCACCAAAATAGACAGATACAAAATAAATAGTTGACAAATTAGCAGTAACAGGCGAGAATACTGTTTTCGGAACTCAATGTTTAATGTTTCACCACTAATTGCCAACACGCTACCAAAACATCTTCAGTCATAATCGTCTCTTTTCAGAAAATGTTGACTTTAATTGCACAGAATCCTTGAAAATCGCCACAAATGTTCCAATACTGAGGCAACTGGAATTGAAGCATGTCTACCTCCCAGTTGATTTCTGTAAACACTGCAGGACATGCGACGTCATGATGCCATTTTTGTATTCATGTCACTTTGTTTTCACATTGATGTCTGGACATATTTTTTTTACATAAAAGATCAGATTTGACAAAAAATAATTTTGAATTTGACAACCTAACCTGCAGTGTAGTGAAAACACTGAATGTAGCCTTAATGCTGCTGCAGTCTGGCTCGACGTTGCTAAGGTAACAGTGAAAAGGTAGACTGGATTTTCAGTATAGTAATGCAGGTGATACTGATGAAACTGATTGGATTAGATCAGACCTGGGCAAATTAAAGCCCGGGGGCCACATGCGGCCCGTTAAGTTTTTCAATCGGGCTCGGCGGACATTCCCAACAATTTTTTTTTTTTTAGATCTTTAAGATGAAAAGTGTAGCTGCTATTATGATATGCACTCATGTTTTCTAACGACCGTAACTCTTCAACTATACAAAGTATTTCTTTGGTTGGAATATGCGCTTTTGGATGATATACCAGTTACTATGGTAATCTAATTAGTTACTATGGTCATCTAATTAGTTATTATGGTCATCTAATTACTATGGTAATCTACGTCACAGCAGCTCAGACGAGCCTCCGAGCAGTGTGGTTGGGAAGCGTTTCCACAGACGCAGCAGGAGATTTTCACAACAAAGTTCTAAAGCTTAGTGATATATCAAATATACCAGATTGTATGTGGGTTTATTCTGTACCATTTGCATTCATATTTCACTGTTTGTTGCATTTTTTTTGTGTTTCACTTTATTGTAAAATATGTCCATCGAAAGGGGGTGTGACATTCATATTTTGTCAATATTCAGTATTTTACCGTTCATAGAAAAATGTAACATTCCATTACGTTTTTTAAGGTGGTCTGTCATAACGTTTTTAGCATTCAATCAGACATTATTGCGAGGTTCTGTATTAGTGTTCCTAAAAATAGATATACCGGCCCCCAGACACATTTTCTTTCTCTAATTGTGGCCCTCGAGTCAAAATAATTGCCCTGACCTGCATTAGATAATAAGGGGCGCCGGAAGTTGTCAGACTCGTCAGCGATCCTATTTCTGTCTTCCGGTAATGTTTGTCTGATCTTGAATGGGATTGTGTTGAACATCTCAATTTCCCCTCGGGGATTAATAAAGTATTTCTGATTCTGATTCTGGTAAGCGCTGACAAAGTCATGTTACGACTTTCTGTGTATGTGTTTGAGACTAGCAGGTAGCACTTGGAGTTGCAGTAATGTTGGGAATAAAACTGCTTTTAAGACGACAACTGGATCACTTTTTTTATTGTTACATCGACACATGACATTCCATACCATACTCTTACTTTTGCTGGCTTAGTTTTAAAGCAACAAACTCAACAGTGGATAACGCTACTTACTGTATGTACAGTACCTGTTGAATGGGGGTAGACCTTAGCAAGGCCATCGCTTCACTCCGAGACTAATACATTTACTCACCGCCCAAAACCAAAGTATAGTGGACATCAAAGACGTATGCAGTAAAGATAATTCCAACCTGAATTTCAGAAGAAATGTTTTCATGCGCTACAATCCGAGTGACTTTCGGCATAAACCACCCGTATCAATCGGATTTAAATTTTGTTCCAAATGGCGTGTTTACATGAAGCATTTTTATTCTGGTTCGGCTTTTAATCCGATTAAATGAGTCCATGCACACATAGCTACTGTTCTGCTAAGAACTCTCCTCCCATCATTAAAAGGACCGATGTTACATTTGCAGTATAGTGTAAAGAATAAAAGGATTCAACAAGTCTAACCTCCCAGCAGCATCTCGTGCAGCAAGTTGTCTATCTTGGCCAAACCACACAGCTTGATGAACTGGAGTTGCTCAATCATCTGCCAGGTGATGCTCTGCAAGGTGGGCAGAAGGAGTAACAGCTCCCCAAAACGACCCCGCGAGTCATACTGGCGGTCATTGATATAGTCTTCCAGACTCATCTGGACCTGCGCACATACAGCAAAACAAGTTGGCATGGAAAACTGCATTGTGAACATACAGAAAATGAGAACTTTTTGACAAGTTATGTAAAATGGTAGTCATTAATTTTGGAACGTGATCAAATCTTGGTTGCACTTACCCGCAGACGCGTTGCTTTGATCTTTGAAGGGTCCCGCAAAGATTTTGCATCTGCAGACATTAAGAAATATCTCCTATTATACATAACGAAATAAACACAACTGAAGTTAAAATGGTGTACTAACCGGTATGGATTTAAGTCATTTAAAAGAGGTCCTATTTTGCTAAATCCACTTTTTTTTAATGAAATTGGTATTACAATAAGAGCCAAAAATGTGAATAGAAACCATGGAGGCGTTGAGATTTTTATAAATAACTATTTTGTTTTGTTCAACACAAGTTTTAATGGGTTGTATTAACCAGCAAAGGTCACGACACAAACTTTCAGCCTGAGCTGAAGGAGTAGCTGGTTAGTTTTTGTATTTCGTGCTAAATACTCATGCATAGGACCCAGCTGCAGAGTTTGGCTGACGACCCACTGACAGCCCTACTTAACGTATGTCAAATGTATGTCTGGTGCTTTAGAGGCATTGCTGGAATTAGGTATTTTATGTCTTACTGTCCAGCTGGGATAGGTTCCAGCACACCCAGAGCCCCAAAAAAGTCTGCGGGCGTTTTTTATTCAGGCTCCAGTACTCTGGAATGCCCTTCAGGTAACAGTAAGAGATGCTACTTAAGTAGAAGCATTTAAGTCTCATCTTAAAACTAATCTGTATACTCTAGCCCAGGGGTCGGCAACCTTTATCACTCAAAGAGCCATTTTGACCCGTTTCACAAAATAAAGAAAATGATGGGAGCAGAAGACTCTTGAAATTTATAATGAAATAACACTGTATACAGAGTTTTTTTTTGGTTTGTGCTATGTATAAACCAGGGGTCTCAGACATGAGGCCCGCAATTAAACATGAAGATTTGATGTTGGTGCGGCAAGTGAGTTTTATATGAATGCCCTTTATTAGCATCACGCATGCAATCCTCCAAAATTTGTCCGGTAGACTCTCGGGTTGCAGATTGATTATTCCCTTCAGACGTCGGCTGAGTAATACTTTATCAACAAAAATAAGGGCGTGCTACGATGGCATTGTCTTTAGCGCCCTCCGCAAATTTTACAAAGGGCTTACCAGTCAGGTCACGTGTTGTATGTGACTTCTGCAGTCAAACGCAAACAATTGCAAGGCATTCTTGTTCAACAGCCATAAAGGTCATACTGAGGGTGCCAGTTTAAACAACTTCAACACTGTTACAAATATGCGCCACACTGTGAACCCACACCAAACAAGAATGACAAAGACATTTCGGAAAAACATCCTCATTGTAACACAACATAAACACAACATAAAATATAGCAACAACCCCCCCACGCCCCCTCCCCGTCCCCTCCTGCATAGGTTGAGGTGGGCGAGGTTGGGGGGGCGGGGTGTGTAATGTAGCCTGGAAGAGTCAGGGTTGCATGGGATTCTGAGTATTTATTACGTTGTGTTTATGTTGTGTAACAGTGAGGATGTTTTCCTGAAGTGTGTTTGTCATTCTTGTTTGGTGTGGGTTCACAGTGTGGCGCATATTGGTAAGAGTGTTAAACTTGTTTATATCACAACCCTCAGTGTAACCTGTATGGCTGTTGAACAAGTATGTCTTGCAATTGCTTGAAGATTGTAATAAAGGTAACACACAATACGTGATCGGCTGGCACGCAGTTAGTGTTGTGTAACAGCGGTTACAACTACACGTATTAGAAGATGTTATGGGGATTGCCATCAAGGCCCGCCCTCAATGTTGCTGTCCGAGTAAATATCGCAGTATGCATACTTCAGACAATTTTAGGTAAAGGCTTAGGGGTCAGAAACCTCCCGGTAATTTCGGGAAGGTCGGCAAGTTAACAGCTGAGCCACACCAGAGCGATCAAAGAGCCGCATGCGGCACCGGAGCCGCGGGTTGCCGACCCCTGCTCTAGCCTTTAAATAGACCTCCTTTTTAGACCAGTTGATCTGCCGTTTCTTTTTTTTCTCCTCTGCCCCCTTCTCCATATGCGGTCCTTTCCAAGGTTTCTCATAGTCATTGTCACCGACGTCCCACTGGGGTGAGTTTTTCCTTGCCCTTATGTGGGCTCTGTACCGCGGATGTCGTTGTGGCTTGTGCAGCCCTTTGAGACACCTGTTATTTAGGGCTATATATATAAACATTGATTGATTGATTGACGTTGATTGACCCCGTAAAGGACAAGCGGTAGAAAAATGGATGGATTGATGTCTTATTATCTCAAAAAATAACAAGTAAATGCAAAAAAAGCATGTTTGGTAGTAGCCTTTGCTGATAACGTCACATACACAAAAAGGCCAAAAATGGTAGTACGGGATTCCTGAAGTTTTACAGTATTTGCTGTGTTTATGAGACCCGTCCTCCAAATTGTCCAACTTTTGAGGTGTTTGACTTTGAAGTTTCTGCCGTAACATCTTAAAATGTTTTTAAAACAGCTGTTGTGTTGGCTGCCATGAGATTGTGTAGCTAATGAGGTGTCCTGTAAGTGTACTATGCAGTGTTTCCAGGAAGTGCTGTTTGTACAAATGCAAAATTACAGTAAAAGTCCCAGTTACCAGGGTCAAAGAAGACAATGGCCTTGAGTGCTGCGTACTCTGTGTCATCCATTTGAATATCCTGGAAAGGCAGTACCAGCTCATCCAGAACTCGGTTTGCTACCCTGCACATCTCCGGCTCTGGACTGTTCCTGTGTATCACACAGCCATTACCTGCACACAAACACACACTTAATTATTCTTGGACATGTTGAGGAAATGGTGACTTACAGACCCTGTCAGGCCTCTTTAAATACTTCAGACAAGGAAAGAAGTGGGTTTTGTGTGCTTAAAATGTGATTATTGACCGACCTTCTTACATTATGATGCTGCCACATGCCCAGTATTGAGTAATAGCGTTTACACTTTTAAAGTCACAAAGAGAAATAACCCTTTAGTTAATCATTCCTCGGATGACACATTTAATCATTCATTCACGTGATTGCACCACATATGGAGGAGATTCTGGAAGGCCGCTTACCTAGAAGCAGGAAGTCCTTGAATGGCATTGACCTTTTGGCCACTCCTAGTAGGAGGTGCTCGCCTGCATGAGCCCTGAGCAAGCTTACCTGGAAGCAAACATAAAAACACTTCAACACAAACAATACGACAATGCATGCCATTAATAACACCAGGGAAATATTTAGGGTGTAGTCAAGCATACAGTTTCTGTATGCTAATAATAACTCTCTGGTTAATTATTATATTTAATATTGGCTGATGGCACATTCAGCACCGAGAGCCTTTTTTTTATGGCAATGTGTACATAAAATGAAGATTTTGTTTTGTCATAATATCAACATGTTTACGTAGTATAAAAAATACATATTTTATTACCACATATTTTTATTCGGGCTGTCTAAAATAAGTAACTTAATGTAATTAATCACAAAAAATCTCACAAAATACACTCAGATGGAACTTTAGATAAAAGGGTTACAATGCTTTGAGTAATTACATGGCATACAATCAAGTAAAAATGTTTCTGTATAACATTCTCACAATAAAATTGCATTTGTGTATGAATATCGGGCTCTCGTTTTAAGTTAATTTAAATTATGCAAGCGAGTAATAACCTATGATTAATCATGCTTGATCCAAATTCAAAAGTGTGATTGATCTGATTTAAAAAAAATATCTTTTAACAGTACACATTTTTTATATTAGTATATAACTATATACATCCTAAATACAATACAAAATAATATCATGTATTATTGCCAAAATATAACACAATGTTACATACAATATTATTATACAGCGTAAATGAAATGGAGTTCAACCAAAATAAAATGATTTTGGTTGAACACCAAATTGTGCAACTTTATTATTAGAGTATTGTTGCCTATCAGGTGATTATGGGTTGTAGAGTGTTAAGTCATAAATGAGTATTTTATATATAAAGAATCATGAAAAGTCAGTGATGCCACCCTACACCATTAACTGTTGCTTCTTCCAGCTCTTATTTTAAAACATGCCTTGTATTTCCTTTCTGCTATTAATATTTGTATTTATTTTTATTTTATCCCGGATAACTATTATTTTAGTAGTGCTATTTAGTTGGATATCTCAATGAAGATTGTTTTTTATATTGATGCTCTTGCAATAAATCAAATCGAAAATATTCAACACTTTATTTTGTTTGTTTACATTGAAAACTAAAACTGGCACTTCTTTCTGTTCATACACATTACTGCCTACTGTGGGACTGGCGTGGAACAATATATAAAATAATGACTTTTAATTTTGTATGTAATAATATGCTAAATGTGCTTCTTAATGATATCATAGTAGTAATACTGTATGGATGCTGAATTTTGTACTTTATAAGTACAGATTGAATCCTGTCGGCGCTCCCAGGTATCGATTCAAGCAAAATCAAACGGTGCCGTATTTCAATACATTTGCTGATTGTGACAGTTTCAGACTAAACACAGGCTTATACACTTGGCAAGGAAACAAGCAATCAAGGAACATTCAGAGCACACTCAGCCAAACTGCCTCGAGATAATGTTGCAATTTTCCGTGCTAACAAAGAAAGTATGCCTGATAGAAAATGCTCGACAGTAAAATAAAGCTCCACTTTTCAAAAATGCACTAGCTTGATTTTAGTTTACATTGCTGTACATGCTGCTGACTAGCAATGGCGATTCATCATTACGATTTACACACCTCCAAATTTGGTATTGAAAACTACAACTAAGGTACAAGTAACAATCTATCAGGATGTTTGTAATAAGCATAATACTTAAAGTATAACAATACACTATTTTGGCACATTAAGGTTGCCTCTACACTATGATGGCTAAGGTTATACAGGTATAACCCACCTAACCTTATCCCTGTTCACACACAAACACAATGCCATCGTTTAAATTTTGCTTCACACACACACACAATGCCATCGTTTAAATTTTGGTTTAAGACCCCCTGTCTCTTCCAGCGCAACGTGACCTAGTAGGCATGCGCAGAAAAAAAAATTTGAAGAGATGCAAGCAAGATGTTCATTTCGATTTCTTATCCGCGACGTATTGGGCAAAAATACTGAAAAAGACTGCAAGTGTAACTAAGAAGAGGGATTTCTTTGTCTGGACCGACTAATGGCGGAGTTAGGAAAGATGCGGGCATCATGCATGCTGCCTGGCCATTTCACAGTCACATCCATAAAGCAACACTTGTAGTCACACACCGCCTGTACGTTGTAAGAGTACCTGCCCTTTCTGTTGATGAAATTACACGGCATCTTCTTGACCTCAATATGCGTGCATTCAATTGCACCCAAACGCGGTGGCATGCAATGGGCCTGATGGAAATTTTCCACAAGTTCTTGAACTTCTGCCTCCGTTTTTGGTGACTTTATATACTCTAGACCTAGACGTTGCGTAAAGGCTCGACATTCATTGCGGACAATAACTTGTACAGTCTGCTTTGCCAGTCCAAATGTATTCGCTGTTTTCCAAAGTTTTTCTTCGTCGGCCAAGTAATACAAAGTACGCGCTACCTTTTTTTTTATCACATCCTGCATTCTCGTTGTCTCCCCTTTTGACAAATGTACAAAGTTTTCCGCTAAGTTGAATCACAGCTGACATGGACACTCGAAAGTTTCCAAACCTTAAATGATGGGTTAGTGTGGCTGACACGGGGTTTACACTAAATAGTTTTTCATTTAAGGAGTTATCCGGATTAATATAGACAGGGCTTAAACTCAATGGCAAAGACTACTTCCTAGCTAGGTAAGTATGGCTCCACTTTTTAAACATGTCCTGGCTTGATGATAATTCACATTGGCTTTGCCATATACATGCTACTGATTATTTGGTAATACAAACTACAACTAAGATACAAGAAACAATCCATCAGGAAGCTAATACATACAGTATAAAAACTTTGTAGGATGCAAAATCCAACTACATTTGCACATTAAGCTTAATGGCAAAGACTACTTCCCTAGCTAGACAACACACCGTAATCTATACACTACCGCCATCAGACATTGCAAATGAAACTCAGAAACGAAAAAACAAGATGTAACAACGAGACAGCATAGTTATTATAATCAGCTCATTTTAAAATGTTGCATAAAAAAGGGATTTTATTATCAAACAATTGACACATAAGTATCAAAAATTGGCATAGATTCCCTGTTGCAGGGAATTGGAACCGTATCCGTTCGAATGTGGAAGGTATCCATCCCTAATTTTCCATAGAGCCAGTTTACGAGCACCGAATGTGAAGTACGTATTTACTAATTATCTCCCTCACTCGTTTGCTACCCTTAAACAGTTGTTTTTAAAGTTCCGTGCTTTTATGACTTCATAAAGCAAAAAACCTCCTTCCTCATGGACATGACGCTGCCTCTGACCCACTCCTAGCTATTTGAGTATGCCCCTTGTTTACGCCCACCACTTTCCTGAGGACAGCTTTGCAAAAAGATTTAATAAATAAATTAAAACCAGGCTTCTTCAACAAAGAGCAATGCCAACAGCCCTTCAGTCAGCCGCAGGCTTTGGAAGCTGTAAGTTTAATGATTGTGTTTTCTAAGCGAATACGCTAAGCTAGCTTTTTAGCAATTAGCGCTGTTGCTAACACAGCTTTACTTGTTTTGCCAACCTTTTGTTTCCTCCTATCCTACTCCCTAATGCTGCATTATATGTGATATTGAGTTAGAGAAGCACAGAGTCACACTGTATATGTAAAAATTTGAGTAAACTGCACAATAGTGCTTCTTAGAGCCACACATTGTGTCATAGACAGAGCTCACATTGGCAATAAATACGGTGGCCGACATGGGCAAACACGCAGCAACGCCCAAAATACATGCAATTTCACAAAACACAACACACAAGTGCTGGGCAAACACACAATTATTTACAAGCTTACTCATGAATATGAATACGTACGTATATGCCGCCTTAAGGCTATGTCTACCCTAAGCCGGATAAACCCTTAAACGAATAATTATTTAGCCTAAGCCCCGTTTCAGCCACACTAAACTCATCGTTTAAGTTCCCCTTCCTTGGATATTTTTTTACACAGGTAAGTGCGCCATGTATTTCTTAAATCTCCAGCTCTTAGCTTTGTATGGACTCATTGATCGTGTACAAACTGAGTTCGGAGAGGAAGTGAAGTCAGAAAAACTGCGCCCCACACAAGAAGTGACGTCAGAACAGTCAGACAGCCAGCTTCATAACAATCGCAGCTAACCGCTGAAAAGATGGAGGTGAGTCATCCAGACAAGCCCGTATTTCTCTTTCTTCTACATGTACAGACGCTTGTGGAAATCACACATGAATATCTTAAGAGAAAGCGATTGCAGCTATTTGGGATACAACACTTCACAGACGGCAAGGGAACTTTCGAATGTCGAGGTCAGCTGTGATTCTATACTTACCGAAAAACTTTGTCCATTTTATGAAGGAGAGACAACGAGAATACGTGCTCTCGTGAATGTGATAAAAAAAAAAGGTAGTGTAGACTTTGTACGTTTGTATTACCTGGCGTCAAGGGAAGACTACGAAAAACGGCGAATGCTTTTGGACTGGCAAAGCAGACAGTATTAGTTATTGTCCGCCATGTATGTTGTTGACTCAACGTCTACGTCCAGAGTATATAAAGTCATCAAAAACAAATGGACAATGAAGGCGTAGGCAAATGTGTGAAGAGTGTTCTGACCAGATTTCTAGATCCCGAGATTGATTGTTGTAAAATGCTCTTTGTCATATTGTGTACTTTCACGTGTTTATTAAAGATTTGATTATTTATGTCGACTCAGGTGTGATTCACTACAATAGGGCTTAACAGCAGGAAGGGGAAAGGGTCTTAAACGGTGGCATTGTTGTGTATGGACACGGATAAGGTTAGGTGGGATTTACCCTGGATAACCTTATCCGGCTTTGTGTAAACGGGGCCTAAGGCTTGTCAGGCGTATCAACACATCTTGAGCAGGGGTTGATCGGACTGGCACCAAAATTGCAATCATTGCTAGACCTCTGTCTCTGTTGACTAATTATAATAAATAAATGGGTTGTACTTGTATAGCGCTTTTCTGCCTTCAAGGTACTCAAAGAGCTTTGACACTACTTCCACATTCACACACACATTCACACACTGATGGCGGGAGCTGTCATGCAAGGCGCCAACCAGCACCCATCAGGAGCAAGGGTGAAGTGTCTTGCTCAGGACACAACGGACGTGACGAGGTTGGTACTAGGTGGGATTTGAACCAGGGACCCTCGGGTTGCACACAGCCACTCTTCCACTGCGCCACGCCGTCCCTACATATACATACATACATATATACATATACATACATACATATATACATATACATACATACATACATATATACATACACATATATATACATATACACACACATACATACACACACATACATATATACATATATATATATATATATATATATATATATATATATATATATATATATATATATATATATATATATATATATATATATATATATATATATATATTTGTATATGTGTATATATATATATGTGTATATATATATATATATATATATATATATATATATATATATTTGTATATGTGTATATATGTTGCCCACAGTTTGGCTTACTAACATGTGTATATATATATATATATATATATATATATATATATATATATATATATATATATATATCTATATATGACCCTCTTAATGCGCTCCATAATCCGGTGTCCATTTTGTCTGAAAATAGACTTGACTAGACCTCCTCATCGGCAGTTCGCCTTATAATCTGGTGCGCCCCATGGTCCGTAAAAAAACAAATAAAAATATGATTTGAAGAATCGATTTTACAACTTATTGTAGTGCTGCAAAAGAGGGTCAATTGATAGGAAGACAGACTTTCAGTTTGTTGGATGTTTGGCTTGTTTATTGACATAGCATGTCTTAAACATGTGTAAAACCAAACTAAAAAAATCAAAGTAGCGACTTAAACAATTAAAAGTACAAAGCCTAGAAACTTACTCACTCCAATCGAGGAAGGAAAGCTTGTGTATGGCCGTCAGCACACCTGAATTGTTCTCAACAAAATGGCCGCCACACATAATTGAGGAAAGAGACACAGCATCCCGTGTATTTTACCCGAAATTGCATGTTTTTTGGGGTGTTTATGTATGTGTGTTTGGACATTTTGTGTGCTGTGTTTTGGGAAGTTGCATTTGTTTTGGAGGTTTACATGTGTTTTGGCTCATGCCGCATGTTTGCCTCTGTCAGCCACTGTAATTAAAGCTACCGACAGACAAAACAAAGTGGACTCCATGATGGTGTCTTACCTGGTCATCCAGTAGTAGCTCTCCAAAAGAAGGGATGTATTTTGCCCATTCCACCAACACCAGCAATTGCTGTCTCATTGATTCACACACATCTCCAACTGTGGCTGTTTTCTGCTTTGTTATGTCTGCTATTCCAACCGGAACACTTATCTGAATGGAGACGGAAACTGATGAGGAGCTGGATCACAATCTCTTGACTTTTGAGAATCTCAGATTTAATTAATTCTTATTCGAAAAAGGAAGTTTGACTTGGGGACTATCGAGGGTCAAATGGCACACAACTAAAAAAATGTGTCAGTAGTTAATTATGATTGAAAGTAAATACAAAAATGTTGTAATAAAGGTGTTATTAATTAATTTTATGTAAAATTACATTTATTCATTGAATAGTTAATTATTGATTTTATTATTTTATGATTTAATTATTTAACAAATTTATGAACAATTTCACGATTTAATAATTAACTTAATTATTACTTGATTTCATTACAGGAAATTGTTTTAGGATTACATTATTTAATGTAATTATTTCATGATGTAATTCAATATTTTACAATGCAATTAAATATTTTATTATTTCCTGATTCAATTAATTATTTTACAAATTAATGGAGATCTTCTTGATTTAAATATTTCATGCATGTCAGTGCTTCATTAAATAATTGTATCCGTCAAAATTAGACAGCAAAGTAATAAAAATCTGTAAATTATTAAATCATGTAATTAAATAATGAAATAAGTAAATCAACCTTTTAAAATTCAATTGTGAAATATTTAATTAAATTATGAAATAATAATTCATACAAATAATGAAATAATGACATTGTGAAATAAATAATTAAATAATGAAATAATTAATTACATCATTTAATTATGAAATAATAAATCATATAAATAATGAAATAATTACATAGTGAAATAAATAATTAAAACATTAAATGCATCATTAAATTCTAAAATAATCAAATACATAATTAAATAATCAAATATAATTTTGCACAAAATAGATTGACATATTCATCTCTTTCTAATTTATTAATGACAAATTTAAGTAATTATTTAGGATTTGTTTATTTAATTTTGTCCCAGTTGAGTTTCGATAAGGCATAATAATAATAATAATAATAATAATAATAATAATAATAATAATAATAATAATAAACACCTGTTGGGATAGGGATTCAGCTTGGGCCAAAACGGTGATGGGCGGTATGTCTTGAGAGTCAGACATACTTCTTCTGGAGCTGATTCGATCTCTTTCGTTTTGCACGGCTAAAACAGATGAGGCGGAGAAAAAATGTAATAAAATAAATAAAAATAACTGTGGTTTTGCAAGTTGGTGGCACATAGATGACAGCAGACGTGCAGCTAAGGCGAATAATATTTTGGAAAAATAGCCTGAGAGGCTGGCATCAGCAAGAGGAGTCAAACGTTAACCAGTTGCAATCCAGAACAACAGCTTTGAATAACATGATTAGGGGTCATAAAACCTCATTCCAAGGTTATTCCCCTCATAAACACACACGTACTAAGTAATCAGCTATTTTACGGCGGTGACTATATCAACCATTTCGAAGCAGCTAGATTGAGGCCCACGTGAGTAGTTTCATTATGGCCAGTTGTCGATATGTAAATATAAAATAGGATGACATATACCTTCTTTTTTCATGCCAGCTCTGAAGCATTTGTTGAGTCTGCAGAAGCGACACTGGTTCCTCTTATCTTTGTCAACGATGCACTGTCTGCTGAACCTGGGGAAGAACAGCGTAGCGGTCTAATCAAACATACTGGGCTATTCACCTGAAGTTGAGTTCAAAACGTAGGAAAGACTTTGACATTTTTGAAACAAATGACATACAATAAAAAAATGTGTGCTTTTGTTGTTTAGAAGAACAGTGAACACAGTGGCAGATCCTTACATTGACATTTGAACCTCCCACAGGCCAGCACCAGGGTCCAGCCATCGGTGGGGAAAGAAGCGCATGTAAAATGTTAATTATTGAGTGCCAGAGCACATATGAATTTTTACTACTAACATATTCCTAGCCTCCTGCTTCATCACTGTAATTATGCAATAGCAAATTTCACTTGACAAAGTCACCATCCAACCGTGCCATGGTGCATTATTGTATTTGTTTTGTAACACAGATGTACTCGTACAAAAATGTGGCAGAAATATTTGCTGATTTCTGTTTAATTTATACTGTTAATAACTCTTAAAGCCCCACTTAAGAACTTTTTAATTGTGGCAGATTTTTAGTGCCAGTGGACCAAAGCGGTAGTGTTTTGCCTAAAGGAATGAGGTGGCGACTTGTCCAGGGTGTACGCCGCCTTCCGCCCGAGACAGCTGAGATAGGCTCCAGCACACCCCGTGACCCCGAACGGGACAAGTGGTAAAAAATGGATGGAAGGAAGACCACATTGCTGATGAGGACCAACGCATAGGGTTAGTCAGTCAGTATTACTGAGCTTTCTGTAGCAGGAACCTAGATATTTTACTCAAACTTTATATTTGCGATTTGCAGTCATTGCATTGTTTTTTTATACAGTCCTTTTGAGTTTGTTGCGTGGTTGATCATGTCATTGTGGAACTGTGAACTATCAAGCTGGTGGATAATTATTACTACTATGAAAATTCTCGATAGCTAACATCAACATTATCATTTTGATTTGAGCATTGAAAATGACTTACTGGGACAGCAGGAACAGAGCCAAGGCAGCATCGGTCCCAAATCCCTACTCGCCTTTGAGCTCACGCCGGCGATGGAAGGCCGGGCCAATGTTGATCCTTGACTGTCCTTTTATCCAGGTATTGTCCGTATAAAAGTTATGTTAAGTTATGAAAATATTTTATGAAGGTTAAAAAGTTGCTAAGTGGTGCTTTAATTAGGTCCAAAAAAGGAATTTAAATAAATTCAAGAGTGAGTCAAATAGTATAAAATTCTGTTTAGGGCCCCAGTTTAGCACTGCAATGAATGGAGAAGTGCTGCCCCCGGTCCTTCGTTTTCTGGGAATGTGGCTGTGGGGAGAGGCGTGGTCTGCGGACCAGCAGCGAATTGGGGTGTGCCAGGACCGGCTTCGAGATCAGCGACAGGTGCGTAGATGGCCCACTTTGGCCTGCTTATCTAATTACCTGTTGCTCTGTTAAAAGGCAGCAGCCGGGGAAGAGAGCAGAGTTTGAGGTGGAGCACGAGTGAGAGCGAGACAGACAAACCAGAAAGACATTTGCTGAAAAGCAACAGAAAGACTAAAAATAAAACAGTGTTCAATCCTGAAAAGGCGCTGTCATGTCAGTACATGGTGGTCCAAAGAACCCGGAGAGGAGATACCTTCACAGTGGCCCTTAGAACAATTTGGTTGACTAGCCCTGCTATACATGATATAAACCAAAAATAAACTACATGCTCAGACTATGAACTGAAATAGTGCATTGGCTCTCTCTAAATAAACTTTGTGTATTAATGTGGTTGTAGGTTCCAGTGGTGCGTCGTACAAACATGTGTTGGATCACCTATTTATGTGAGGTTGGAATGTCTATATCAGCGCTATTAAACTGGCTGCCGAGGGCCAAATCCGGCCTAGGAATGATACCCTTACGCCCCCAGAGTTCAGTTCAGAACTTAAACATTTTTGCAGGAAATTACGAAAAACAATACTGCTCCTATTTCATTGAGGAACTTGAAGCATTGCAAACAGACTGGCATATCTGTGCATCATCATTGTAACCTTGCTAGCAAACATAGAACACTCACAATAAGAAGGTCTTGGGTTCGATCCCCGGGCTCGAAGTCTTTCTGTGTGGAGTTTGCAGGATCTCCCCGTGACTGTGTGAGTTCCCTTCGAGTACTGGAGATAGGCCGTTGGGCAACACTAAATTGGCTCTAGTGTGTGAATGTTAATGTTGTTTATCTGTGTTGGTCCTGCGATGAGGTGGCGACTTTTCCAGGGTGTAATCCGCCTTACGCCTGAATGCAGTTAGGATAGGCGCCAGCCAACCTCGGGACCCGATAGGGACAAGCGGTAGAAAATGGATAGGTGGATGGATTTATGTAACTAAGGTGTTTCTGTAGCCTGTTTATTTCCAATACAGTCAGTAGTGTTTGTTCAACTTATTTTGTTATGCTAGTGGGGTTCCTCAAGGTTCATTTTTAGGTCCTCTCTTTTTCATCATTTGGGCTATTCAGCAAGTGTCAAGATGGGGGGGTCACAGCTTGCTGTGGGGTCGTTCTCCCAGGAAGGCAGACGGACTACTCGGGACATGGCGTGAAGGTGAACACATGATTTAATTTTAACACTAACAAAGTACAAACGAAAGGCGCGCACAAGGCGAAGACACAAACTTAGCATAGGGAAACAAAAAAAAAACTTAGACACACTATGCACATGAAACCAAAAAAACACTTACTGTGTTGTGAAACGAGCCGCATGAACTCTGAGGTGAAAAAAACTAGCATGAAAAGAACAATGACGCCAGGCTGACTGCCTGGCAACTACAAGCTTAAATAATAGTGACATCATTAACACAGGTGCGTGAGTCCTAAACAAATCAGGTGCGCGAGTCCAAATGAGTACAGGTGAAACTAATGTGTTGTCATGGAAACTAAAACAAACCAGGGTGCGCAAACACAGGAACTAATGGAGTCAAAAACAAACAAATAACTAAACAAACCATGACAACAAGTACCCAGCAACCTCAGTTCAGATTCACATTTTTGCAGCAAATTCTTAAAAACACTCGAGTGCTGTCCTCGATACGATCGTTGACAAGCTTTTTTGCAGGAGGTCTTTAAAAACAGCAGAGCGCTCCTGTAACGCTGACAAATTAAATAGACCAAAATCAAATGTCTACTGCTGGTTCTTTGGAATATACAAAAAAAGACTAATAGTGAAAGGAAAAGATCGGGCCAGCACCGGTCCTTAGCTTTCTGAAAATGCGGCCCCCAAAACAATTCAGTTGAATATCCCTAATCTAAATGTACAGCATCATTAAAAACAAAGTGAAAATATTCAACCATTAATGCATCATACCAGACTCTTTTGTTGGAGCACCTAACAAAGAGCACGGTGAGTGTTTACAGTAATTGCTGTGGTAATAATGGTAATGGATCCATGCATGCAAGACGTCTTCAGTGTTTATGGGATGTTGTAGGCCACAAATATGAGCTGCCATGTTTGCCATCCTCACCTGCAGGTGTAGATGTGGCTCTTGCGTATGGAGCGCCTGAAGAAGCCTTTACAGCCATCGCAGCTGGAGGCGCCATAATGTTTCCCCGTGGCTTTGTCTCCACAGATGGCACAGTTGGTGTTGGCCCCGTCCGGACCGGGTAGGCTCGCTTCGGTTGGCATGCTCTCTAGAAGGCATAAACGTTAATAGCTATAAAAAAAAATCCATTAGCAATGCCTGTAGAGAGTTGCAGCAGTTATGTATTTATCCTGCATATTAGTGCAATGCTGAATGTACCCTTTTATGCAACAGACCTGCAACAGAAAGTAAATGTATACAAACTATCAAAAGTGTGAAAGGATTGCGTACCAAAGTACTACTAAGACTCATCCAGGAAATGGCAAACAATTCAGTCAGTGCTCCTAATAAACATTAACGTTAATATCTTTATTTCCGGAGTCCACGTCGTGGTTATCATTACAATGATCTGACTTTTGTAGTCATAAACAAAACCATAATCATCATCATTATCTGGATAGTTACTAGCCTGCCAAATAGAAATGAAAATGAAGATCACATGTGCATTTAAAAATGTCAGTTTTGCGATCATTGTCGCAGCGTGCACACAGGGGTGACATCAGGAAGCCAGGCCAATAAAACAAAACACATGACTCCTATCTGCAGTTTCTACCTAACTATTCCCGGCTTTATTAAAATTCTGATTGCACATTTGTGTTATGTCTTCCTTGCCTTTTCTCAGGCAATATCATCTTGTCTCCAATCAAAGTAATAAACACGAGCAACAACAGCAATCAATGGAAAACAGGATATGTGCGACACAATAAAATGTAATCAGTTTCCTATTCTTCATCATTTAAAAAAACATATATTTGCCGTATGTACTTTTTTACCTGCAGACGCCAAAACGTACGTTGCTTTAAATTGTAAGATTTTATATATTAAAGTCAGTGTTCAATCTTACAGAGAATATTATATTGAAGGGTTATTATATTTTTGGACGGGGAGCACAGCAAACTGTTCTATGTACTGTTGCAGTATGAGCCTTATTTTGTGCAATTTGACTACGTTTTTAACAAATAACAGTTACAGTTTTACTAAGATCTTTTTGGAAGTGTTCAAGCATTTTTGCCTGTACAGACAGTTACAATTTGTTGTCAAATAACTTTTGCAATTTTACCAAGATATTTTTGGAAAATGTTAAGCATGTTTGCCTATATAGTCTATTATATTAAGGTGTTTTTGTTTTTTTATTGTTCTACTGTACTTACTACAGATATTATTCATATTAGATTTAAAAAAATACATACAGTATCTATGTCTTTGTAGTATTTCCTTTTGGGGGAACATACACAACAAACTGTTCTGTGCACTGTTGAGTCTTATTCGGCACAACTTTATAAAACATAATACAATTTTATTTTATTAAATGTATTTTATCATCAAAATATTTTAAACATTTATAAAATATTTAAAGAGTATTTTTATATCAGATTTTTATTTTATTTCAGGCATTTTTTCCTTTGCATAGCTTTAAGATGTATGTTTTTTATTAATATTTTACTTTGCTTACAAAACATATTTATATTAAAATAAGGAAAACAAAATGCATTATTTTCCTTTTTATATACTTTTATTTTGGGGGACAAACATAACAGAACCTTTCTATGCTCTTTTGCAGCATAATTCTTATTTTGTGCAGTATTAATAAAAATGATTATAAAAAATGTTATTAATCTATTAATTATTTATAATAATTATAATTATTAATATTATTATTTATATTTATTTTAATGTTTTTAACAAATCATTTTTATTAGCAAGATCCTTTGAACAATGTCAAGCGTTTTTCTCTTATATTAACTTGTATTTATCTATTTCAAAGTATTTTAATATGCTTACTATGCATTATTTATATCAATATAAGTAAAACAAAATAAAATAACATGTCTATCTTTATTAGTATATGTAGTTTATTTTATTTTGTGGGACAAAAACAACAAACTGTTCCATGCACTGTTGTAGCACGATTTTTTTGTGTGCAATTTTATAAAATTATTTGATGTTATTGAATTATTTATACATTTTTAACAAGTTAAAGTTAAGTTAAAGTTTAAGTACCAATGATTGTCACACACACTAGGTGTGGTGAAATTTGTCCTCTGCATTTGACCCATCCCCTTGATCACCCACTGGGAAGTGAGGGGAGCAGTGGGCAGCAGCGGTGCCGCGCCCCGGAATCATTTATGGTGATTCAACCCCCAATTCCAACCCTTAATGCTGAGTGCCAAGCAGGGAGGTAATGGGTCCCATTTTTTTTATAGTCTATGGTATGACTCGGTTGAACTCCCAACCTACTGATATCAGGGTGGACACTCCAACCACTAGGCCACTGAGTAGGTAAACAAGTACTTTATATCAACAAGATATTTTTCAAAAATGTTATTCGTTTTTTCCTGCATAGTCTGTTATAGAAAGTTGTATTTTCATTTATATGTTATAATGCTTACAACACAACGTAAGTTAAAGTTAAGAAAACAAATTAAATATTTTTGTCTTTATAAACGAAATAGGTTATTTTATTTTGCGAGGCTAAAACATAACAAACTGTTTATGCCCTGTTGTAGTATTCGACTTTTGGGGGGAATACACGTAATTACTATTGCCTGGATCTTTTTTGAAAGGTTTAGGCATTCTTACTTTTATGCTCTTTCCTATTATGACACATTGTATTTATTTTTGGTTTCTTTATATTTTAAAATAATTCTATGTTTACTCTATATGGTTTTCACCCATGTAGGCCTATTACATGCTAAAAAGAAAGCTATGTTGTGTCAGTTTGCACACTGATAAACCACCCGTGTCTACAGTACATTCAACTCTGGATGTGTTTTAAGAAGTTTTGTACAAGCAAAAAAACACAAATGACACTGCCACACACACACACGTGTACATTTTTGACTACAGAAAAGCCACAAACTCTTCCCTTACGGTGACACAAATGGACTCTGCCCCATCGTCTTAAGCAGGGCAGCTTACTTTCAAAGTGTGTTCTATGTGTCTGCACACACTTACCTCCATAAAGTACCTCAGCATTGTCAAAGCCCAGTGTGCTGTATGAGGGATCCAGACAGTCACAGTAGTTGGCGACTTCCATATCTAATAGGGATTTATTCTGAGGAGTGGCGAGGTACTTCATTCCTGTGTTGTCCTCCTTTTCTACATCCAGTCGTCTTCCCTTTACTACACTATCTCACATCTTACAGACATAACTACATGAGGTCTCTTAAATAAAAGATCTACAATCTCATGTGATTGGTCCTTGGACAAGGTGAGGAGGAGGAGCTGTGACAAAGATTTCTCACCTCATCGTACATTACTTATCTCCTTTACACTTATCACAGGGATGGTCAGATAGCAGCGTAAGAAATCACACAATTTTGCCATTTTCTTTAAACGTATAACATGCATTTCATCAGATTTTGGAGGACGTAGCGTGGCCTTTTTTCTGTGTGCAAAGTCAGCCATGTGGGTGCACACTGATTTATGGAAGTGTGCGTGCATGTCGTCCCCAGGCCTCCTAATCTAATCAATAGCGGAGTAATAGCTGCACCACCTCAGCAGATATTATCTATAAAAGCGCTCAGTGAAGAGTCAAACACTGATAAGTCCATTAAAGCCTTCCACAAACACGCCTCTCGGCTTGTCAATTCATAAAATTCACGGATTAAACTCTCTGACCGCACGCTATTTCAATCTTTACAGTATTTCAGCTGATATGTTTGGTAAATGATACCTCACTCCCTGTTTGTAAATGTCAATATGCCTTAATTATTAGAAGTTTACATACCTTATTAACTTCAAAACAGTCACCGTAATTGACTGGAGCTGATCGTTTCTCCTCTGACAGCCTAATATACCACTCTAAAAGTTGCACGTTTTGGAGTTTGAGTGAAATTTACGGGACTATTACGCCTTAAAAGTCGAATAAAATGTGAGATAGGCAAATCTCAAGAGACATTTAAAAAGTGTGATGATAAGCATGGAACTGTATCTTTAAAGGCCTACTGAAACCCACTACTACCCACCACGCAGTCTGATAGTTTATATATCAATGATGAAAAATTAACATTGCAACACATGCCAATACGGCCTTTTTAGTTTACTAAATTGTAATTTTATATTTCCCGGGACTTTTTTCTTGAAAACGTCGCGTAATGATGACGTGTACGCGTGACGTCACGGTCTGTTATGAATATGAGCACTGCAAACACACACAGCTATAAGTCGTCTGCTTTAAAGGCATGATTACACAGTATTTTGGAGATCTGTGTTGCTGAATCTTTTGCAATTTGTTCAATTAATATTGGAGAAGTCAAAGTAGAAAGACGGAGTTGCGAAGCTTTAGCCTTTAGCCACACAAACACACGGTGATTCCTTGTTTAAAATTCCCGGAGGTGAAGCTTTACTATGGATCAGAGCGGTCAAGCGAACATGGATCCCGACCAAATGTCAACCAGCAGATTTCGGTGAGAAAATTGTGGTAAAAAGTCGCTTCTTACCGGAGATCAGGTGAGCTTGTGCCGCCCATAAAGCTGCCGTCGACTTCCCCGAGACACTGCGCGTCAACACACCCGTGGACACACACCTCCGACTATCAGGTACTATTAAACTCACTAAAACACTAGCAACATAATACAAAGTTAAGGGATTTCCCAGAATTATCTTAGTAAATGTGTCTAAAAACATCTGAATCTGTCCCAATGCACACGTTTTTTTTTTTTAACTTTATTTTTTCTTTTTTTCTAGTCCGTCGCTATAATATCCTCAAACACAAATCTTTCATCCTCGCTCAAATTAATGGGGAAATTGTTGTTTTCTCGGTCCGAATAGCTCTTTTTGTTGGAGGCTCCCATTAAAAACAATGTGAGGATGTGAGGAGCAATCAACGGGTGACGTCATCGTCTACGACCTCCGGTAGAGGCAGGGCTTTTCTGTTAGCGACCAAAAGTTAAAAACTTTATTGTGGATGTTCTCTACTAAATCCTTTCAGCAAAAATATGGCAATATCGCAAAATTATCAAGTATGACACATAGAATGGACCTGCTATCCCCGTTTGAATAAGAAAATCTCATTTCAGTAGGCCTTTAAAAAAAGTCATGCTGCTCACTACAAAAGAGCAAAGCAGTAGAACCTCAAAATACAAGCTCATTAATTGGTTGTGACAGAGCGCTTAATTCACAGTACCTGTATCTCAAATCAAAGTCTTCTATTGAAATTAATTCAGATCAATTTAGTTGGTCCTTGCCCCCGGCCCCAAACCTCCCCACTTCCTAAGTTCGAAAGCCAGCATCTGTGATGGTATGGGGGTGTATTAGTGTCCAAGGCATGTGTAACCTATACATCTGTGAAGGCACCATTAATGCTGAGAGGTACATACAGGTTTTGAAGCAACATATGTTGCCATCCAAGCAACATTATCATGGACGCCCCTGCTTATTTCAGCAAGACAATGCCTAGCCACGTGTTACAACAGTGTGGCTTCATCGTAAAAGAGTGCGGGTACTAGACTGGCCTGCCTGTAGTCCAAACTTGTCTCCCGTTGAAAATGTGTGGCGCAACATGAAGCCTAAAATACCACAACAGAAACCTCTGACTGTTGAACAACTTAAGTTGTACATCAAGCAAGAAAGGGAAAGAATTCCACCTGAAAAGCTTCAAAAATTGGTCATCCATCCATCCATCATCTTCCGCTTATCCGAGGTCGGGTCGCGGGGGCAGCAGCCTAAGCAGGGAAGCCCAGACTTCCCTATCTCCAGCCACTTCGTCTAGCTCTTCCCGGGGGATCCCGAGGCGTTCCCAGGCCAGCCGGGAGACATAGTCTTCCCAACGTGTCCTGGGTCTTCCCCGTGGCCTCCTACCAGCTGGACGTGCCCTAGACACATCCCTTGGGAGGCGTTCGGGTGGCATCCTGACCAGATGCCCGAACCACTTCATCTGGCTCCTCTCGATGTGGAGGAGCAGCGGCTTTACGTTGAGCTCCTCCCGGATGGCAGAGCTTCTCACCCTATCTCTAAGGGAGAACCCCGCCACCCGGCGGAGGAAACTCATTTCGGCCGCTTGTACCCGTGATCTTATCCTTTCGGTCATGACCCAAAGCTCATGACCATAGGTGAGGATGGGAACGTAGATCGACCGGTAAATTGAGAGCTTTGCCTTCCGGCTCAGCTCCTTCTTCACCACAACGGATCGATACAACGTCCGCATTACTGAAGACGCCGCACCGATCCGCCTGTCGATCTCACGATCCACTCTTCCCCCACTCCTGAACAAGACTCCTAGGTACTTGAACTCCTCCACTTGGGGCAGGGTCTCCTCCCCAACCCGGAGATGGCACTCCACCCTTTTCCGGGCGAGAACCATGGACTCGGACTTGGAGGTGCTGATTCTCATTCCAGTCGCTTCACACTCGGCTGCGAACCGATCCAGTGAGAGCTGAAGATCCCGGCCAGATGAAGCCATCAGGACTACATCATCTGCAAAAAGCAGAGACCTAATCCCGTGGCCACCAAACCGGAACCCCTCAACGCCTTGGCTGCGCCTAGAAATTCTGTCCATAAAAGTTATGAACAGAATCGGTGACAAAGGACAGCCTTGGCGGAGTCCAACCCTCACTGGAAACGTGTCCGACTTACTGCCAGCAATGCGGACCAAGCTCTGACACTGATCATACAGGGAGCGGACTGCCACAATAAGACATTCCGAGACCCCATACTCTCTGAGCACTCCCCACAGGACTTCCCGAGGGACACGGTCGAATGCCTTCTCCAAGTCCACAAAGCACATGTAGACTGGTTGGGCAAACTCCCATGCACCCTCAAGAACCCTGCCGAGAGTATAGAGCTGGTCCACAGTTCCACGACCAGGACGAAAACCACACTGTTCCTCCTGAATCCGAGGTTCGACTATCCGGCGAAGCCTCCTCTCCAGTACACCTGAATAAACCTTACCGGGAAGGCTGAGGAGTGTGATCCCACGATAGTTGGAACACACCCTCCGGTCCCCCTTCTTAAAGAGAGGGACCACCACCCCGGTCTGCCAATCCAGAGGTACCGCCCCCGATGTCCACGCGATGCTGCAGAGTCTTGTCAACCAAGACAGCCCCACAGCATCCAGAGCCTTAAGGAACTCCGGGCAGATCTCATCCACCCCCGGGGCCTTGCCGCCGAGGAGCTTTTTAACTACCTCAGCGACCTCAGCCCCAGAAATAGGAGAGTCGACTACAGATTCCCCAGGCACCGCTTCCTCAAAGAAAGACGTGTTGGTGGGATTGAGGATGTCTTCGAAGTATTCCCTCCACCGATCCACAACATCCGCAGTCGAAGTCAGCAGAACACCATCCGCACCATACACGGTGTTGATAGTGCACTGCTTCCCCTTCCTGAGGCGCCGTACGGTGGTCCAGAATCGCTTCGAAGCCGTCCGGAAGTCGTTTTCCATGGCTTCCCCGAACTCTTCCCATGTCCGAGTTTTTGCCTCCGCGACCGCTAAAGCTGCACACCGCTTGGCCCGTCGGTACCCGTCCACTGCCTCCGGAGTCCTATGAGCCAAAAGAACCCGATAGGACTCCTTCTTCAGCTTGACGGCATCCCTCACTGCTGGTGTCCACAAACGGGTTCTGGGATTACCGCCCCGACAGGCACCAACAACCTTGCGGCCACAGCTCCAATCAGCCGCCTCGACAATAGAGGTTCGGAACATGGTCCACTCGGACTCAATGTCCCGCACCTCCCTCGTGACATGTTCAAAGTTCTCCCGGAGGTGTGAATTGAAACTCTCTCTGACAGGAGACTCTGCCAGACGTTCCCAGCAGACCCTCACAATGCGCTTGGGCCTGCCAGGTCTGTCCGGCATCCTCCCCCACCATCGCAGCCAACTCACCACCAGGTGGTGATCGGTAGAAAGCTCCGCCCCTCTCTTCACCCGAGTGTCCAAAACATGAGGCCGCAAATCCGATGACACAACTACAAAGTCGATCATGGAACTGCGGCCTAGGGTGTCCTGGTGCCAAGTGCACATATGGACACCCTTATGTTTGAACATGGTGTTTGTTATGGACAATCCGTGACGAGCACAAAAGTGACCCACGTCCGGGCGAGGGAAATCTGGGTTCATTTTGTTGTAATTCCATAGAAGTCTTTGAGCTGCTCTTTGTCTGATCACTCACCTAGGACCTGTTTGTCTTGGGAGACCCTACCAGGGGGCATGAAAGCCCCCAGACAACATAGCTCCTAGGATCATTGGGACACGCAAACTCCTCTACCACGGTAAGGTAGCAGCTCAGAGAGGAGAAAAAAAAAAAAAAAAAAAAAAATTGTCTTCTCAGTTCCCAAATGTTTACTGGGTGTTGTTAAAAGGAAAGGCCATGTAACACAGTGGTAAAAATGCCCCTGTGCCCACTTTTTTGCAATGTGTTGCTGCCATTAAATTCTAAGTTAATGATTATTTGCAAAAAAATATAGTTTCTCAGTTTGAAGATTAAATATCTTGCCTTTGCAGTCCATTCAATAAAATATAAGTTGAAAACGATTAGCAAATCATGTATTCTGTTTTTATTTACAAATTACACAATGTGCCAACTTCCCTGGTTTTGGGTTTATTAATGATGTACTGCATTTACCTTCATTTACCTTGCAGCTGCTTTCTTCGTCAAACACACCACCAGCAGCTTTTCCACAGTTTCATGGATAAATGTTCGTTGTTTAAATATCATTTTAACATTATTGACTGGCGTCATCAGCTAATTCTGCTGCTTCGTAATGATGCGGACTAGCACTGATATGCTGAAATTGCTTTGTCTTGTCATGTTTTTGATTATTTATTTTTTTAATTCAATGAATATAATCCACTTCTTCTCAGCACTGTCCATGACACCCACGTTCTTCCTTCCTATGCTTGAAAAACAAAGTCAGATCACTCTCTATCTCAGTGTGACATTTGCTGCGCCAACGTATAACGGGGATGCTTGTAACTCCAATTTGCGCGACGTAAAGCATAAGGCGAGAGGCAGCGCTTATCTCAAAACACTCTTAAGTTGAGCTCCTACTGTACTGTTGATTATATCTCAATTGCATGCACACATTTTTACTAAGAAGATGACAATATTAATAGAATGGGTAACACTCTAGACTTAATTTAGAGTTATTCGAACACTAGGGGAACATATAAGGGTTAGGGTTAGGGTTCCTAATAAGCAATAATTCTGAGGTTATTGAGGGAAGACTCTTAGTTAATGGCTTACTGTTTGTATAATAAGGCCAGGCAGAATAAGACATTAATAAGTACTTAATGATGACTAATTAGGAGCCAACATGTTACGAATTTGCATGTTAATAAGCAACTAATTAATGGTGAATATGTTTCCCATACTAAAGTGTTACCAAAGCATGTTGGCTGCACCATAACAGCATAATCAGTTGCATTGGAAATAGACAGGGAAGCTTGCCAACAAATGGCACATTACCCAGGCTAAAAATGTTTGTTTTTATGGTGTTGAATAGTATATTTATGTTTTGTTGTGTTTCATTTTATTACACAATGGTCCAAGAAATTGTTACGGGAAACTAAATATTACATTACATTTTATACGTGACAAATTGTTTTAAACTTAAAAGTCAACCAGATCAGGTCACAGATAATGTTTGACTTTGGAGGCGCTTCTGTTTTAGTGCCGTTACAACAAAAAAATCAAAATAAACTTACATGTTTTGTGTCTTTAGTTGTCAGTCTGATAATACACAACATGTGACACATTTTGAACTACTACAAATGTGTATTAGTACATTTTAGGCAACATATTTTGTACATGTTTAGTTGCTAGTGTTTTTTTTTTAGTATAGACCTAGCATGTGCATCACATTGACACTTTGCACATTACAGTGATTTAACCCAAAACAATTAATATGATGACATTAAAAAAAATAACTTAGGTCACCTGACTGTTGAGATCGTATCACCGATTGTACAAAAAAGTAAACTTACTTTTGGGGTTTCCATAGAGGATCTGAAAAATGCAACTTTTTGTGCACCATGTGACTTGTCGAAAACCTCACATTTTTAATAGGGAGGAGTGAAGACCCAAAGGTAACAAATAAGTTAATTTTCATTGAATTGTTGTTTTTTTTACTTACATTATAGTTGGGATAAGAAGTAACTTAATATGTAAAAACTAGGGCTGTCAAAAGCAATAAATTCAGTTGTGATTAATCACCAAATATTGCATTATTCATGTATAAACACAGATTAATCGCGCAGTTTATTTTGACCGCATATGCTCCTTTACCTAACCGGAGATGGTTACCTGAAAGGTACCAGGTGGCTATGCGGCCAGAATTGAAAATACACCTGGACTGAACTCTTACCAAGTTTTGACAAAAAAATGTAGTGCGTTCAAAAAAAACTTAAATATTGTTCCTCGCAATAGCTGCAAAGGCCCTATTAGAATTGCTTCGTTTAATTATTATTCTCCCGCTTCGATCGCATTTTAGAGGCACTTAACATACACCAAAAAATCACCAATTTATGCAAGGACGTTCGGTCGGCTTAAAAAAATTCAGAGTCCTAGACACGAAATGTTAAAAGTGACCCTGGAGCGTGCCCTTGTAAAATTAGAAAAATAATTGCCCCTTGGCACCAGTTTCACGAATCCTCACGTCTCTTGTCTATCAGGACAAGGTGTACGTAAACTCTCAAGAAACCAAACTTGAAAACAAACAGGAAGTCGACCATCTTGGTTTAAGTCGGCCATTTTCAGGTCAAAACAGAGGTCGTACTTTAACAAACTCTTCCTGGGGACTTTTACCAGAGGAACCGCTGTCAAAATGACAGATATTAGACAGATGGGTGATGATAGATTGTGAATACATTTTGTCTCCGCCACAAGATGTGAACATGGCATGGCGCCAAACTTTGATCTAAGGGTTCTCCAGAACACGTTTAACATCTGTAACTCGGCTTCGCAAATTCAGTTCTTTAAAAAAAATGATTTAAATGATGATGTGGACATCTTGGAGTTATAGATGGGTCAACACCTATTTGTACTCATTCGTAGTTGGGCAGAGCCTGGCAGAAAAAAATAGCTCTGTGACGCTTAGCTGGCATTGTGGCGGTGTTTGCGTTCTCCCGTGGGTGCAGCGAAGATGGACACAGCGTACAGGTAGGAATAATCATTTATTATACAATAAAACAAACTAAAAACAAAGGCACTTGCACAAAGGCACTAGACAAAACAAACACAAAGCGCTAGTATGTATACTAGGGACATAAACTGAACAGGAATAGCGTGGAAGCTAACAAGTAACAAAAGTAGTCTGTACCACAATGCAGGACGAGCGACGTCAACTGTTGCGTGGGAGCAAACAAGAGTCCGAGAACGAATGTCAAACAAAGGCGGTCTTAAATAGAAGACATAATCAACAAATCAGCTGCGCGACGACAAACAAGAGACAAGTGACACTAACGAGTTACCATGACAACAGAAACCAAACAGGAAGTGTCACCGGGAACCAAAGACGTCAAATACAACACAGGGTGATAACAAAACAGAACAAAACCCAGAATATGACATGGTCCAGGACGTGGACCATGACAAGCTACTCGCCATCAACCACCAAACTGTCAATACTTGACTTTAAATGATCAGCGTTCATTCCAAATTGTTATGAGGTTTTAAGATTGAGAATTGATCACGACGAAACATCAATATTGACACCAATATCACCACCTTATGGTATTGACAGGTCATGAAGATACTCAAATTTGCCACCATAAAGTGATTTAAATATGCAGCCCTTTATACCAGTGCTACATCTCATCGGGGTCATCAATTGGGGGTATTGTTTTGAGGACACTTGTAAAAGATAAGGAGTGATTTGGGATATTTGAAAACGACCCAGGATGAGCCAGGATGCTATACTTATACTTACAATCCCAATACACCCCTCACCCTACTTTTTGGCCAAATCCCTACATTTTGCACGTTCCCATGAAGGTAGTGGTGTCCTAATGATGTCATACTTGCCAACCCTCCCGAATTTTCCGAGAGACTCCCAAATTTCAGTGTCTCTCCCGAAAATCTCCCGGGACAACCATTCTCCCAAATGTCTCCCGATTTCCAGCCGGACCTGAGTGAGGACAGCCTGTCGTCACGTCCGCTTTTCCTCCTTATAAACAATGTGCCGGCCCAGTCACGTTATAACATCTACGGCTTTTGGAGCTCAGTGCACAACTGCACACACAACAAGAAGGTGACTATTGTATATCTCTCCGTTATCCATAGGTTTATCTATAAGCCATCAAGTAGGCAAGTACGGAGCTATTTCTCGTGTGTTTATTTTGGCTGGCGCGTTATTACACTGACACACAACATCCGGATTCCCATCATGCATTGCTTCAAAACTAGGGCAAGTAGTAATGTCCAAAAACATAAAGGAGAAAAAGCAGAAGAACGAAGAAGAGACAGTCATGGTGACAACGAGTAAGAAGAAGAAGTATGCTTGCAAGTTCCAAAATGATTGGAAACAAGAATTTAAGTTCATCCAGGAAAGATCGAAGGGGAAGGAGTATGTTCGGGAGAGATGGAAGATTCCAGACTCTGATGCATTTGATGAAGGCCCTTTTGTGCATGCCACACAGCAATGCATCATCAGAGAGGGTGTTCAGAATGGTTAGACAGATAGTGACAGAGAATTGAACAAAGATGGAGAATTCAACCCTAAACTCACTCCTTTCCTGCAAATTAAATGTCACAGATCCTACCCATACCTATGCTCCTTCAAGTATTTCTTATATATATATATATATATATATATATATATATATATATATATATATATATATATATATATATATATATATATATACATATATATATATATATATATATATATATACATATATATATATATATATATACAATATATATATTTATATATATATATATATATTTATAAGAAATACTTGAATTTCAGTTAATTGTAGTTATAAATATACTTCTCCACCCTTAGCCCCGCCCCCCGCAATCTTCCAAGTTCGGAGGTCTCAAAGTATGCAATGATGGGGGTAGTGGGCATGACAAGGCGTAGTGGGCATGAATCTGGCCCTTCAGAGTGAGGCATTCAGATGTTGACTTGCTCAGGTGGGGCCAAAGAAAAATGCAAGATTTCTGCGTAAGTTACAAAATATATGACATGTTAGTTTGGAACGTTAGTTTGTAATGTTAGCCAGATAGCCATACCAGCTAATGTTAGGCTAAAACACTAAATTAGACTAAAATACTAAAACTTTAGAGCTTATAAATGTGAAAACATTAACATTACAAACCTTTAAAAAAAATCACACAGCAGCTTCTTCTCCTTGTAGTTCTTCATTTATCAACCGAAGCATGACAAATGTAAAAACAAAAACAAAAATCGATTGATTTTAGCCGTTTACTCCATTGCTGTCGGGTTTGTTGCGTAATGGTGGGTTGTACAGTACACCGCTACTGATAAAGTAATATGGTACTAATGAATTAAAAAAGTTGTACTGCCTTTGGAAAACACCTGTATTTATTTGTCATCCACCTGTGCTGCCGTGCGGCGCGTTTTTCTATCAAAACGCACACTCTGAGCGCATACAATCATAATAAACGTCCACATGAATAATGACAAAATACCAGCAATTCTGTTCATAACTTTTATAGACAGAATCTCTAGGCGCAGTCAGGGCGTTGAGGGGATCTGGTTTGGTGGCTGCAGGATTAGGTCTCTGCTTTTTGCAGATGATGTGGTCCTGATGGTTTCACCTGGCTAGGATCTTCACCTCTCACTGGATCGGTTCGCAGCCGAGTGTGAAGCGACCGGGATAAGAATCAGCACCTCCAAGTCCGAGTCCATGGTTCTGGCCCGGTAGAGGGTGGAGTGCCATCTCCGGGTTGGGGAGGAGACCCTGCCCCAAGTGGAGGAGTTCAAGTACCTCGGAGTCTTGTTCACGAGTGAGGGAAGAGTGGATTTTGAGATCGACAGGCGGATCGGTGCGGCATCTTCAGTAATGCGGACGCTGTATCCATCCGTTGTGGTGAAGAAGCAGCTTAGCCGGAAGACAAAGCTCTCGATTTACCGGTCGATTTACGTTCTCATCCTCACATATGGTCATGAGCTTTGGGTTATTACCAAAAGGACAAGATCAAATGAGCTTCCTCCGCCGGGTGGCGGGGCTCTCCCTTAGGGATAGGGTGAGAAGCTCAACCATCCGGGTGGAGCTCAAAGTAAAGCCGCTTCTCCTCCACATCGAGAGGAGCCAAATGAGATGGTTCGGGCATCTGGTCAGGATGCCACCCTAACGGCTCCTGAGGGAGGTGTTTAGGCCCCGTCCAACCGGTAGGAGGCCACGGGGAAGACCCAGGATACGTTGGGTAGACTATGTCTCCCGGCTGGCCTGGGAACGCCTTGGGATCCCCCGGGAAGAGCAGGACATAGTGGCTGGGGAGAGGAAAGTCTGGCCTTCCCTGCTTAGGCTGTTTCCCCCGCGACACAACCTTGGATAAGCGGAAGAAGATGGATGGATAGATGGATGGATAACAGCAATTCTACTGGTGAATAAAAAGGGTGCGTAAAAGGTAATATGAAGGTATTTCGGCTTCAGAACTGTCATACAGATGGCGCTTTAAACGCGGAAATGCCACTCCTCGCCAAATGTGTCAATACAGCATCACCACCGTTCATTCAAATGGAGGTAAACATTTAAATAACAAACATTCAGACCTGCACAAGGAGTTTAAAGCGTGACAGGTAATGTAGTTAACAGCTTCCCTCGTGCATATATACAGTAGATACGAGACACGCATACAGCTAGCTGGCTTCTTGAAAACGATTACAGCAGTCATCACCGCCCACATAATGTAAAAGAATGCAAGTGAATTGACTTAATTTCGTAACAAATTCCCAATTTTTCCATTTGTGTTTTATCTTTAACAATGTGTGTATTACGTGCTACTTGTCTTATCTTTGTTTTTCAGCCTTGTTTTCAGTGTTAACTAATGACTGTATTTGTCTTAAAGCACAGGTCAAAATTGTCAACCATAAATCATGAAGCATTTATTACATGTATTACAATGTCAATAAAGCTTTCTATTCCAACATAATTCTAGATAATGGCATGCTTTATCTAATATGTAAAATAATTGTAAACTGTTAGTTGAGTGCAATAAGAAAAGCACATGTGTTTAATGCACATTTTAATTTCAATTTAAATATTGTTCTTTAGGTGCAATAACAGACATATGTAATCATATGTTTTATCATAAATGTTCTGTTAAAATAAAGCCAATAATGACTTTTTTCTTTGTGGTTCCCCTTTATTTTGAAAAGTATCAATAAGTACATAACGATATACATTTTGGACCAACATATTGGCGTCGATGAAACTAGGTGGGACGAACACTATATTGCCAAAATGATTTGGCCACCTGCCTTGTCTCACATTGTCCAAAATGTTTTGGTATCCTGGAGCATTCAAAGTTCCTTTCAATGGAACTAAGGGACCAAGCCCAACTCCTGAAAAATAACCCCACACCATAATTTCTCCTCCACCAAATTTCACACTCGGCACAATGCAGTACAAAATGTAGCGTTCTCCTGGGATCCTCCAAATCCAGGCTCGTCCATCAGAGAAGGCATCTCCACTGCTCTAAAGTCCAGTGTTACATCACTGCATCCCATGGACTTGGTGATGTATGGCCTTAGATGCAGCTGCTTGACCATGGAAACCCATACCATGAAGCTCTCTGCGTACTGTACGTGGGTTAATTGGAAGATCACATGAAGTTTGGAACTCTGGAGCAACTGACTGTGCAAAAAGTTGGCGACCGCTTTGCACTAAGCGGTTCAGCATCCGCTGACCCCTCTCTGTCAGTTTACATGGCCTACCATTTTGTGGCTGAGTTGCTGTTGTTCCCAAAGTCTTCCATTTTCTTATATTAAAGCCGACAGTTGACTTTGGAATATTTAGGAGCGAGGAAATTTCACGACTGGATTTGTTGCACAGGTGGCATCCTATGACAGTTTCACGCTGGAAATCACTGAGCTCCTGAGAGCAGCCCATTCGTTCACAAATATTTGTAGAAACAGTCTCCATGCCTAATCGCTTGATTTTTTTACACCTGTGGCCGGACCAAGTGATTAAGACACCTGATTCTGATCATTTGGATGGGTGGCCAAATACTTTTGGCAATATAGTGTATGTGCAAACGTAACTGTGTAGTCGCTTACTTGCCCAAATGTAGACTATCCTGTAAATTTGCAAGTGGTGCCTCAATTCCTCGGGAAGATTACAAAGCTCTCCCTGTAATACTGTCAGCATTGGTAGTAATTGTAGATTTTTGTGTTTGCAGTTGACATGAGTGTATGAGTGCACTGCATCATACCGTGCCCTTGAATGATATATTACTGTTACACAGCTCTTAGTGTGACGCAGTGCACTTATTTACTCAATATTCACTAGTGCAAACTAAAAGCACAATAATAAGTCAACTTTGAATACCTATCTTCATAAAGGCAGAATGTAGAAGCACGATTTATGCCGGAATGCGTCCTGAATGCTTACAACAATAGAGCTAAATTTGACATAAAAAGGTCAAGAGAGGGAGGGACTTGATAGATGGATTACATTTTAACCAGATTTCCTGACTCATCAGGTTTGCAGATTGAAAAATGGAATCCTAATGTTCACGCCTAACAAAAACCGAAGCGTTATGCACACAAGCTGAAATGTTAGCATGTATACTGATTATGTTTCCACACGCACATGCAACAATTCTAGATAAAATAACCTGCTACTTTTAGCATTAAGCTAAAAGCCATAGGGGATTTATTTGAAACCTTGTTCCTGCTTAGAAACCAAACTCGCTGGCATCCATATAACTGGTGGTCAAGCAGCTGGATGTGTGTGAGAACAGGTCATAATACTGTCAACACTATTTTGATTTAAGTGGGTAATATCATAGTATGCACAGTATCATTTAAAGGGAGGGTACACTCATTGACAATAATGGCTGTGTTGAGTCATTTTCAGAGGTTAGTAAATCTATACTTCTGTACACTGACCACTCTACAGTATTCAATGTTTATGTTGTACACAGTATTATACCAAAAGACCCACTGTCACAAATATCTGAGGGGTGTACTCTTTTTATAGTGTTATTGTGCATGAGGGACCTAACTACAGCGTTAGTAGTATTACTCAGCGTTTATATCCATCCATTTTCTACCGCTTATTCCCTTTTTGGGGTCCCGGGGGGCGCTGGCGCCTATCTCAGCTACAATCGGGCGGAAGGCAAGGTACACCCTGGACAAGTCGCCACCTCATAATTCCATATCTCTTTAGTCAGTCCACTGCTCAGTTTTACATACACTATTACTTTATCTAAAACAGCACAATTTGACGAAAGACTAAAATATAGATAGGTAGTGTGAAATTCAGTGGCGGGCCGTGCGTTTCCCACCTAGGCCTTCAGTGATGTCCGACTTCAATAAATACCCCTCAAAACACCATCATTTTTGTCACCAAATGACCATTGCTGGAGGAATACTATACAGAAACATACTTGCGCACTACTGGTCATTGAATCAACTCAACAGTGTACAAAAGAGGCCATATTTCGGCACATTTAAAAATCAATAAACGCGCATCAGCAATTAAAACATATCTTACATGGTACTTTCAAATAAAAAAATTCAAAAGACATATCAAACATGAAAAAAATAAAGAAATTTGCACGTTTTGCTCTTCTTTGTGAGTTAAAAAAGTAACAACCCATTATTTCTCTGCTCCTCTGTGCCACGTTCTGCTTTTCGCAAAACAAAACTTGTGATTGGATACTTACTTGGGAGTGACAAGTACAAATCCAATCACAGTCATATTTAACTAAGGCTACCTAGATGTCATCTGATTGGCTATCGCAACTGTCTATCAACCGGCAGAATTCATACAGCTCTGGCAACAAGTTAGCTGAATTCTGATGGGATAAAAGCTCTAACGTAAAAACAAGCAACACTGGAGCCGAATAAGCCATGAAGAGAATTAGATGAATATTTTACAGAAAGTAGATTTAAATGAATTTTACTAATTTATGATCATGATTTTGTCACGGTTTGGGTCGCAGCTTACTGCGGGGTTTGTTCTCCCGAAATGCAGACAGACAACTCCGGACAAAAGCGTTAGGTAGGATATGATTTATTCCTCATAAATCATCTAACTTACAAAATACAGGCAAACAACAAAGCCAAGCGTGCCTAACACACTGAGAGCTAAGGCAAAAACTTAGCGCAGGAAACATAGAAGCTAGCACTTAGCATAAACTACAAACAAGGCAAAACTCACGTTACAGGTGCATGTAGCCAACAATGACGCCAGGCAGACTGACCGGCAAAGGCAGGCCTGTCTGTCTCCTCATTCATCTTTGCAGTTTTTAGACATTGACCTACCTGATCACTGACCCGCGACCTAAATGTAAAGGAGCATGTTTGGTCAAAATAAATTGCATGATTAATCTGCGTTTGTATATGAGTCGTGTGATAATTGAGTTAAATTGTTATTTTTGACATCCCGAAAAACATACAAGACTTTTCACAACAAGTTCAAATGTAATTTGCTTTGTATTGGGCAGGGGTAGGGAACCTATGGCTCTTGAGCTGTGGCACTTTCGATGACTGCATCTGGCTCTCAGATAAATCTTAGCAGACATTGCTTAACACGATAAGTAGTGAGTAATTCCGCTGGTAATCACGGTGTTAAAAATAACGTTCAAAATATAAAACATTCTCATGCATTTTAATCCATCCATCCATTTTTTTTACCACACCTGTTCAAGAAGTCGCATTGATGGTAAGAAGTATGTTGCGATCCGCTGCTCGGATCTTCACAGATTGTTGTTTTGTTTTCATTTTTGTATCACTCTCCGTCTGACTCCTTAGTTCCTGTTTAGTCTGTCACCATGGTTACATATTATTTTCACCTGCCCTTGCTTTCGACGCACACCTCTTTCTATTTTGATTACTGCCTTATTTAAGCTCGCCCCTTTTCGTTGTTCTGCCTGGGATCCCAATTTTCCTTCGCGCAACAAGTGACGACTGCTTTGTATGTATATTCTCGCTAGCTTACACGCTACGCATTTGTTTTATTGTAGCTCTCATGCTAATTGTTTGTTTTCCCTTTTTTGTGCCTTCGTGCCAAGTTTAGTTTGTCTGTTTGTATTCCTAGCTTCCATGCTAGCGCCATTTGTTTGCCTTTCTGTTTAGCTCCAGTGTTTTGTTTTTAGCCTGTTTTGTTACATTAATAAATCTTTTATTTCTTACCTTTTGCTGTGTTATTGTCGGAGGAACAAATCTGGGATCTGTATGCCACACAGTCTTCACAAAGTATTTCATTTATTATTGGTTAGCTTCAGAATAACAATGTTTTTAAAAATAATTAAATACTTACTATACTATAAAAATGTTGGTCTTACTTAAAAATGCACGCATTTAGTTGTATTCAGTGTTAAAAAATAGTATATGGCTCTCACGGAAATACATTTTAAAATATTTGGCTTTTATGGCTCTCTCAGCCAAAGAGGTTCCCGACCCCTGGCATGGGGGATGGGTATCTTTTCACATGTGAATTGATACGGGTACCTAGCGGTACCAATTTTTAGTGCTTTTGTGTGTGTGCAAGTGGTAAAAAATGTGTTTAATATTGCAAATATTTTTCATTTGACACCGAGCTGATGTAGGTTTGGTGGCCGGTTGTTATATCCTGTGTCTCATTTGCAAGTATGCATCAATTTCAGTTTGTCTTAGGTGTGTTGCCGTAGTCAGGAAGTAGTCTTTGCCCTTAAAGGGCTGTTTTCAAGTGGCTCACAGTTACATTTTACCAACCCAAAAATTTTACAAGAACCAATCAGCTAACACACAGTGCATCCGAAATGTATTCAGGGACGGCGTGGCGATGTTGGGAGAGTGGCTGTTCCAGCAACCTGAGGGTTCCTGGTTCAATCCCCACCTTCTACCAACCGCGTCATGTCCGTTGTGTCCTTGAGCAAGACACTTCACCTTTGCTCCTGATGAATCCTGGTTAAGGCAGCTCCCGCCATCAGTGTGTGAATGTGGAAATAGAGTCAAAGTGCTTCCAGTGCCTTGAAGGTAGAAAAGCGCTTTTCAGTATTACCCATTTATTCACAACGCTTCACTTTTTTCAAATCGTATGTTACAGCCTTTATTTCAAAATGTAAAAAAAATGTGTTTTGTCCACAAAATCTACAAACGATACCTCATTATGACAAAGTGAAAATGTTTTTTTTTAATTTTGCAAAGTTATTAAAAATAAATAAAATGAATGAAACATCCGATGTACATATGTAGGTTTTCACAGCCATTGCTCAATACTTTGTTGATGCACCTTTTCCAGCAATTACAGCTTCAAGTCTCTAAGGCAGGGGTGTGTGTCCAAATGCACACTGAATAATCAAAGCAAACGGGGGCCATTTATTTTAAAAACCAATACCATATATGGATAAAAAATATACATTTAGGCTTCCACTCAGGCTTGATCCCGGGGACCCTAAAGGGTTTTGGTAAAAATAAATTGTTAAAAATGTGTCATTATTCAGTATTTTTATTATTCAAGTTTTAAATCTCTAGATCAATATTAGGTCTATCTGTCAATATGTTGTTTTTAAAGATTTAACTTATATGCTCTTTTTGTCAAAGAAAGCTATTTTTTTTATTGAAAAAACACAATATATGCAATATTTTCACCCAATAAAATTTTTAAGTAGAATGTATGAGATTATATAATAATTAGAGACAGAAAAAGGTCAACATCTCATAACACCATTGATTTTAATTCACTATTTTTGTGCAATGACACTTAAAAACAAAACACACTGATCCAAAAGGGTCCTACTCATTAAAATGTTAAAAAATAAATTATTTTTTTTTTTTACTGTTAACTTTTAACACAATGGTCTTGAGATCAACTTCAGATCTATCCGTCAATTATAAGTTTTCTTTTGCTTAAGTTTTTTGTTTGTTCGTTTTAGGCCATTCTTTTAAAAAATCAGCTCAGTTTTTGTATATGGCAAACACAAAATATCTGACATTTGCCTCAAAAAATATCTCAAAGTGGAATATTTAATGTGACGTAATTGGAGCCTGGAATTGGTCAATAATTCATAATTGATTTTGATTCACTTTTTTTTTTTAAAGAAAGAAACAGCCAGCATGGCAGCTTTGTGTTATTAGAGTAAACATTACAACATGTTCTTTTTACATTTCACCTGTTTGCTCTTTATTAACAATTTTTATGTTTTTCCATAGTATTTAAAAAAAAATAATAATATTTTTAAAAGGCCGTAAATGGCCCCCGGGCCGCACTTTGGACACCCCTGCTCTAAGGGTTATACTTGTATAGCGCTTTTCTACCTTCAAGGTACTCATAGCGCTTTGACACTATATCCACATTCACCTGTTCACACACACATTCACACACTGAGGGCGGGAGCTGCCATGCAAGGTCCTAACCATGACCCATCATGAGCAAGGGTGAAGTGTCTTGCTCAAGGACACGACGGACGTGCCTAGGATGGCGGAAGCAGGGGATCGAACCAGGGACCCTCTGGTTGTTGTCACGGCCACTCTACCAGGATATCTCTGTATATTACTGCATTCGTCTTAGTCTAGTCAGGGAGGTGACCAAGAATCCGACGGTCACTCTTATCAGAGCTACAGCATTCCTCTGTAGAGAGAGGAGAACCTTCCAGAAGGACAACCATCTCTCTCTGTAGCAATCTACGAATCAGGTCTGTGTGATAGAGTGGCCAGACGGAAGCCATTCCTTATAGTAAAAATTTGCCAAAATGCATCTGAAAGACTCTCTGACCATGAAAAACTGAATTCTCTGGTCTGATGAGACAAAGCTTGAACTGTTTGGCGTGAATGTCAGGCGTCATGTTTAATGGAAACCAGGCACTGCTCATCACTACAGTGAAGCATGGTGGTGGCAGCATCATGCTGTGGGGATGTTTATCAGCGATCAGTCAGGATAGACGGAAATATGAATGCAGCAATGAACAGAGACATCCTGGATGAAAACGCTTTCCATCCAACCTGATGGAGCTTGAGAGGTGCTGCAAAGAGGAATGGCCGAAACTGGCCAAAGATAGGTGTGCCACGCTTGTGGCATCAAATCCAATAAGACTTGAGGCTGTAATTGCTTCCAAAGGTGCATCAACAATGAATTGAGCAAAGCCTGTGAATATTTATAATATTAGAATCCAATGTTTTTTTCTATTGAGTATGACTGCTAACAAAGTTTGGCACCGTGGCGGGAAACACTTTAAAAAAAAAATGGTGAGAAACACTTTTTGTTCAAGAAAAGACTTGAAGCATGTCATCTATGACAAGAATCTTTAATAATGGTAAAAGTGGTGGTAAATGTTTATTTATTCATATATTTTTGCATTTTTTTTTGCTTCTAAAACTAAGTATCCCCTATAAATAGTTTTTTTCGTGATTTCTGGAATTAATTAGTTTGATTTACATTATTTCTTATGGGGAAAATTGCTTTCGTTGATGATTCGGTCTTTATTTGACATTTGGAACGGATTACTAACAGCATCTACACTTTTTCAGCAAAAGCCACTTACAGGTGTGTGGGGCTCACTTTTGTCCATGAAATATACTCAAACCAATACAATGTAAGTCAATACATTCTGAGCAACCCGAACAAAACATCCGCATTTTAGGTAAAAAAGCAAATTAAATTAATTCATGATGATTTTTATAATGATTTAAAAAAAACAACATTTTATTTATGACTTTATTCACCTTCGTACATTAGTAAAGCACTTTGAATTGCCTTGCGTACAAACTGTGCTCTAAAGTGAACTTGTCTGATCCAACCTCATGGAGTTATTAAATTGTTTTCTGATTACTCATTATTAATATGAATATTATGCCGCCGATTAAAATTTTTTTGAGGTCATAATTTAGCACATTTTAAAACTTACCATATCTGGCAAATCTTGTCTATCATTACAGGGTGCATGGAAATAATTTAAGAACCCATACATTATACAGTAAGACGGACAGGTTGTCAGTTAGTTAATTTTTTTTATTAATCAATTGTTAAATTAAAATTTTTCTAAATATCTTTTTTAATCTAGGAAGTGTTTATTTTGACTTTAGTATATATTGTGTGGCAATAAAAATGTGCTGCGGGTCACACTTTGGACACCGCTCCCCAAGAGGGACCCTGCGTACCACAGTTTGAAAATCCTGGCTATAAAATACAGGGGGTACACAGCACAATTTGATGATCTGTGTACATAAAAACTACCTTTTAAACACCTTATTTCAAGTTTTTGATTATTGTGGTAACAGTGGGTATTTAAGGTTGTCTAGCCTTTTAATCAGCAGTACAAAATATTAGAAACACCAACCATAACATTATATTGGAGCTTACCATTACTTTTTTGAGTACATCTAATAAACCACGGGTGTCAAGTTTGTTTTCATTGATTGCCACATTGCAGAGGGCCGCTTTTAATAGTGAATAATGTATATATATATATATATATATATATATATATATATGTCTTGATTGGATTATCCGGAGAATAGTGCTCGATACCGTGGTAGAGCGCAATATGTAGGTGTGGGAAAAAATCACAAGACTACTTCATCTTTACAGATCTGTTTCATGAGGGGTTCCCTCAATCATCAGGAGATTTTAATGGAAGCATTCACATACAATGGTTTATATAGAGCACAGAGTGGGTGGGTACAAGCAGGCGTAGGGTGGGGTGATTGGCTCATGTGTTACCTAGGAGGTGTTTCCGCCTGTGGCGGCATGTTGAAATGATTTCACTGCGCTTGTTGAGGGATGATAGCTCTGGGTGATATATAATAAACAGTTTCTCTTTCAAGCATAAGTTGCATCTTTTATTACCACTGTTGTAAGGTGTGCTGGATGCAAGAATTTGCCATGTTATTGAATATTCAACATTATTGTCTTTGAGGTTCCAAATGTGTTTGCTGAGTTCGGTAGAATTCTGCAAAGTCTGGTTTCTAAAGGAGGCGTTGTGATTATTCCATCTTGTTTTGAACGCTCCTTCGGTTAATCCTACGTACGTGTCGGATGTGTTAATGTCCTTGCGTATTACCTTTGCTTGGTAAACGACTGATGTCTGTAAGCACCTTCCGTTGAGAGGGCAATCAGGTGCTCTACCACGGTATCGAGCACTATTCTCCGGATAATCCAATCAAGACATATTCCGCTCCAAATTGACATTTGTTGAGCACTGTACGACGATCCGAAATGGAAAAGTTCAGCATCGACTACTCCACGAAGAACATTCCCATACCCGCGCAGAAGGACTACAAGCAAAGACTCATAGAAAAGACGGAACACTTCCTAAGAAGGATGCGGTGGAAAGCACACTTTTTCCTCCACCCTGAAACAAAAGGAACGCAAAAGGAAACTTACGGATTCAAATCTACCAAGAACCCACCCACAGTCAAGGAATTAAAGGACTTTGAGAACGACATGCTCAAAATGATACAATCAGTCAAATTTAAGCCAGCCCGCAACCCATTCCTCACCAAGCTGAAAAATGACACGGAGCGCATCAAGAAAGTAAGCAACCTCATCATAGCCGCCGATAAAACCACAAACTTCTACAGAATGGACATACCAGAACATAACTCTTTACTGGACAAAAGCATCACCAAATCATACAAAAAAGCGCAACCCAACACTTTACAGAACATCCACCTGGAAAACAAGCGGATCGCAACCGAACTGGACATTGAGGACAGGGTGGACGCCACAGCCAACAAAGAAGCCTTCATCACACTGAAGGACCACAAACCCAACTTCGCAAACAATCCAACATGCCGACTAATAAACCCAACTAAATCCGAAATAGGAAAAATCAGCAAAATAATCTTGGACAGAATCAACGCAAAAATCAAGGACAAAACACCACTCAACCAATGGAGAAATACAGCAGCAGTAATCAAATGGTTCAACAGCATCCAAGACAAACAACAACACAACTTTATCTCCTTCGACATCGAAGAATTTTACCCTTCCATCACGCAAGACCTACTGACCCAAGCACTAAACTTCGCCTCGGACTACGACTCAATCACAGGCAACGAAAGAAACATCATCATCCACGCAAAAAACTCCATACTCATCCACAACAGTACACCATGGCAAAAAAAGAACAATTCAACATTTGACGTTACTATGGGGAGTTTTGACGGAGCAGAAACGTGCGAACTCGTTGGGAGTTTCCTCCTCTCCCAGCTTGCTAGCCTCAACCTGAACCTTGGTATTTACCGTGATGATGGACTGGCAGTGTGCCGCGCCTCGCCAAGGAGCAGCGAGAACACCAAGAAGCGCATATGCCAAATCTTCAAAGAAAACGGCCTACGGATCACGATTGAAGCCAACAAGCAAACCGTCAACTTCCTCGACGTCACTTTCAACCTGAGAAATAACAGCTACCAACCATTCACGAAACCCAACACAACACTCCAATACGTGCACCACGACAGCAACCACCCACCCACCACCATGAAAAGAATACCTACCGGAATTAATAAAAGGCTATCGATGCTGTCATCCAGCAAAGCTGAATTCGACCAAGCAACCCCCCCGTACCAGAAAGCACTTGATGAAAGCGGATACAACTTCACCCTCACCTATGAACCCACCCCAGGAAACCAACCAAAAAAGAGCAGAAAACGAAACAACATCATCTGGTACAATCCGCCATTCAGCAAAGACGTCTCAACCAACATCGGCCGCAAGTTCCTCACTCTGATCGACAAACACTTCCCCAAAGGCAACACCCTAAGAAAAATATTCAACAAGAACAACATTAAATTGAGCTACAGCTGTATGAATAACATGCAACAAATCATTTCAAACCACAACAAAGCAATTGCAAAAGGACTGCCTACCCCCAGACTAAACGACTCTGAAACCAATAATGAATGTAACTGTCGCAAGAAACCTGATTGCCCTCTCAACGGAAGGTGCTTACAGACATCAGTCGTTTACCAAGCAAAGGTAATACGCAAGGACATTAACACATCCGACACGTACGTAGGATTAACCGAAGGAGCGTTCAAAACAAGATGGAATAATCACAACGCCTCCTTTAGAAACCAGACTTTGCAGAATTCTACCGAACTCAGCAAACACATTTGGAACCTCAAAGACAATAATGTTGAATATTCAATAACATGGCAAATTCTTGCATCCAGCACACCTTACAACAGTGGTAATAAAAGATGCAACTTATGCTTGAAAGAGAAACTGTTTATTATATATCATCCAGAGCTATCATCCCTCAACAAGCGCAGTGAAATCATTTCAACATGCCGCCACAGGCGGAAACACCTCCTAGGTAACACATGAGCCAATCACCACACCCTACGCCTGCTTGTACCCACCCACTCTGTGCTCTATATAAACCATTGTATGTGAATGCTTCCATTAAAATCTCCTGATGATTGAGGGAACCCCTCATGAAACAGATCTGTAGAGATGAAGTAGTCTTGTGATTTTTTCCCACACCTACATATATATATATATATATATATATATATGTATATATATATATATATATATATATATATGTATATGTATATATATATACACATATATATATATATATATATATATATATATATATATATATATATATATATATATATATATATATATATATATATGTATATATATATATATACGAATATAAATTGCCTCATTACATTTTTAGTATACCGGTATATAATATTTATGGACACTGTAAAAAAAAATCTGTTGATTTTACAGTGAAAAAAACTGACTGTTAAGTTGCCAAAATGTCAATGTATTTTACAATATTTATACTTTTAAACCAGGGGTCCCCAAACTACAGCCCCTCAGCCACCGTCGAAGATCCGGCCCGCGGGAATTCCCAAGTTAAAAAAAAAATATTAAAAAAAAGATATATATAGATATATATATATATATATGTATACAGTATATATATATACATATATATATATATATATATTTATTTATTTATATTTATGTATTATTATAATTATATTTTGGAATTAATTTCTTTTTTTAACCTAATGTAGCCCCCGAGTCAAAAAGTTGGGCGACCCCTGCTTTATAAATGGAAAAATACTACCAATGTTTTTACTGTTAAATCTACGGTTGTTGTTTTTACCGTGTATATTTCTGTAAATGGAAAAACGATACCACAGTTCTTTTTTTACGATTAAATCCAAGCAACTGAGCCACTAGGATTTTACCGTATAAATCATTTTACAGTGTACAATTTGATGGATAACTTAAAATCATGATTCAAGTCAATAGTTATTTTCATTTTAACAAAAAAATACATTTAGAATGTACAGTATAAAATAATATTTGTTGCAATATTAGGTACTGTTTAAATGATATGAAATTGCATGCACTACATGCATTTTTTCTTTCAAAAGTTGAATACATTTAGTAATAAAAGACGGAAATAATTCCAGGCATTCATGGACCACATTCAATGATGTGGCAGACCAGATATGTCCCCCGGGCCTTGAGTTTGACACCTGTGTTATAAGGAATGGTCTACAAATCCACCTTTTTTCAAATTGTTTTGTTCTCTAGCAGTTAAAGTACATAAAAGTGGCTTATCACGTAACCTCTACGATCCATCATGTGTAACAATGTGCTTTTGCCTTTGCACGAGAAGGAGAAAGTGGTGACCGCACAAAAAACAAAAACTGTGACATAATGCAAGAGAAGACCTTGCTTTTCTAGTTCAAATGCATTACTTGTGCAAACATTTAAAGTAACAATCACATGCTCATATTGTACAAACCTGCTGCTTTAGGTTAGATGTATTATCAAGTGTGACTTGCCTGCTTTTCTCTTCCTGTCAGAGATGTGCATTGATCCAGGTGTGTACCGAGCAGTGAGCGAGTCCAGCTGGTCGAGGCTGCAAGCGATGGATTCAAAAGGTAAATGCGTGCAACAACATTAAAAAGTAAAATTTGGAGAGGCGAGGAGCCTATAACTCATGACGGGACACATTTTGAATGGCGCCACCATAGTGCCGCCATTAGATCGATTTACTAAACAAACTGAAGGATGGGTGGGGATGTTAAACAGTAACCCGGGCGCCATAAAAATCCAAAAGGAGAAGGCTCGCCAGGTGTGGGTGTTTGTGTGTGAGTCAAGAGCGAAGCCAAGATGCCGCGAGGTAATGTTTCACAAAGTAATGGTGACAAAGTAAAAATTTATTCCTCATTCTGCTGCAACAGGTCCTCACACAAGAGTTGATTAAATGAAGATTTAGAGCAGGGGTGTCAAACTCTTTTTAGATCGGAGGCCAAATGGAGAAAAATCTGCTCCCAAGTCGGCCGGACTGGTAAAATCACGGCACGATAACTTAAAAATAAAGACAACTTCAGATTGTTTTCTTTGTTTAAAAATACAAACCCCGTTTCCATATGAGTTGGGAAATTGTGTTAGATGTAAATATAAACGGAATACAATGATTTGAAAATCATTTTCAACCCATATTCAGTTGAATATGCTACAAAGACAACATATTTAATGTTAAAACTGATGAAAAAAAAGTTTTTTTGCAAATAATTATTAACTTTAGAATTTGATGACAGCAACACGTGACAAATACGTTGGGGAAGGTTGCAATAAATACTGATAAAGTTGAGGAATGCTCATCAAACACCTATTTGGAACATCCCACAGGTGTGCAGGCTAATTGGGAACAGGTGGGTGCCATGATTGGGTATAAAAGCAGCTTCCATGAAATGTTAAGTAATTCACAAACAAGGATGTGGCGAGGGTCACCACTTTGTTAGCAAATTGTCGAACAGTTTAAGAACAACATTTCTTAACGCGCAATTGCAAGGAATTTAGGGATTTTACCATCTACGGTCCGTAAAATTATCAAAAGGTTCAGCAAATCTGGAGAAATCACTGGACGTAAGCGATTATATTACGGACCTTTGATCCCTCAGGCGGTACAGCATCAAAAACCGACATAATTGTGTAAATGATATCACCACATGGGCTCAGGAACACTTCATAAAACCACTGTCAGTAGCTACAGTTGGTCACTACATCTGTAAATGCAAGTCAAAACTCTACTATGCAAAGCGAGTGCCATTTATCAACAACACCGAGGAACGCTGCCGGCTTCGCTGGGCCCGAGCTCATCTAAGATGGACTGATGCAAAGTGGAAAAGTGTTCTGTGATCTGAGAAGTCCACATTTCAAATTATATTTGGAAACTGTGGATGTGGTGTCCTCCGGAACAAAGAGGAAAATAACCATCCGGATTGTTATAGGCGCAAAGTTCAAAAGCCAGCATCTGTGATGGTATGGGGGTGTATTAGTGCCCAGGGCATGGGTAACTTACACATCTGTGAAGGCACCATTAATACTGAATGGTCTATACAGGTTTTGGAGCAACATATGTTGTCATCCAAGCAACGTTATCATGGACTCCCCTGCTTATTTCAGCGAAACAATGCCAAGCCATGTGTTACAACAGCGTGGCTTCGTAGTAAAAGAGTGTGGGTACTTTCCTGGCCCGCCTGCAGTCCGGACCTGTCTCCCATCGAAAATGTGTGGCGCATTATGATACGTAAAATACGACAACAAGACCCCGGACTGTTGAACAACTTAAGCTGTACATCAATCAAGAATGGTAAAGAATTCCACTTTCGAAGCTTCAACAATTAGTTTCCTCAGTTCCCAAACATTTATTGAGTGTTGTTAAAAGAAAATGTGATGTAACACAGTGGTCAACATGCCCTTTCCCAACTAATTTGGCACGTGTTACAGCCATGAAATTCTAAATAAATTATTATTTGCAAAAAAAAAAAGTTTATGAATTTGAACATCAAATATGTTGTCTTTGTAGTGGATTCAATTGAATATGGGTTGAAAAGGATTTGCAAATCATTGTATTCTGTTTATATTTACATCTAACACAATTTCCCAACTCATATGGAAATGGGGTTTGTAGAACAAGCACATTCTGAAATTGTACAAATCATAATGTTGTAAGGTTTTTGTTTTACCATTACCTCTTGCGGTTAATAGTATTCCATCTTTATTTGTCATTATTTGTTTTCTGAATAATTGATGTGATAATGTTCATCAGTCAACTCATTGGTGTTTGTTTTCCATCCATCAAAATAAAAAATATATCAAAATCCAATCACATTGTTATTTATGTAGTTTGCTCATTTTCCTTGATTGATGTACTAACATCATGTGGTTTATTTTGTACATATGTAGCATCATCTACAAAGATACAAAGAATTGCTATTGCGACATCCATTGACCACTTTTAGAACAGCAGTTTCTTTCGTTCAAAAATTTCAGGTTAATTTTTATACTTAGCAAACTCATTCCGCGGGCCGGATAAAACCTGTTCGCGGGCCTGATCCGGCCGTCGGGCCGTACGTTTGACACCCCTGATTTAGAGTAGCTAGAACGTCCATGCAAAGAAGGCCTAACAAGTGAAATATTTGAAACTTTAGAAGTCAATCAGTTGCAGCAACATGTTTGTATACACGTGAAAATAACTTGAATAAGACAGCTGGTAAAAAAAAATAAACTACTAAAAATAAAAGGTGTCATAACATAGCTTATTGCAGTCAGATAGTAAAAGAAAAACCACAGTAGCGATTGTTTCTTTCTGCAAGTTTTTCAGCATCTTGTAGCAAAGTTCATCACCAGCGTGTGAATGCAGAAAGTCACTTAACATTAACACAGTAAAAATGTTACTGTGTTTTTTCTTCACTGTAAAACTACTAAAAGTTTACTGGTACATTACAACAAATGATTGTGAGAAAAATTGCACCACCCTTATATTTCACAGCAACCAACTTTTATTTCACATTAAAATAATGTCAATGTTAGATATGTTTTACCATATCTGAGTTATTGTGTAGAAATATGGAAAAACAAATATAGATATGCACTTTATTCACTTACGGTGTTACAAAAAAGATACATTATAATAATACATAATGTTTGATGCAGAGAACATACAAACCCTTTATTTATTGAATCACAAATATTGAAATTCAACGATTTGGTGCATTTGCCAACAGCTAAAATAATGTGCAAAGTAAACTATAACCTGCTACCCAAGAATGTACAACAATTCTTCTCAACAAAAGAGGAGACATATAACTTTAGAGGAAAATCGAATGTAAAACATTTGTATGCTCGTACAACACTTAAAACTTTTAGTATATCAGTATGTGGAATTAAATTATAGAAGGGAATAACCAAAGAAATCAAACAAAACACCAATATGATTCATTTTAAGAGACTGTTCAAACTGCAAGTGTTCACAAAGTACACATAACAAGAATTATGATGAACATCTTTGAACCCTTTTCTATTTATTTATTTATTCTAATTGACAAAAGAAAATGTATGTATTAAATATTTGGTCAGTTACTCCAGTATATTATTTGTTATTTTTTATTGTTTCACTGTTAATGTTACAGAAAACAAAGAAATTGCATAAAATTGCTATGGTATGAAAAGGGGTAGGATTAAATAAGCCCTGCTTTTTCCAACTTCTTTCGGGATGTACATCTGAAAATATGTGATGAATTACATTGTATTGTATGCATGTTCGAAATAAACTAGAATTGAACTGAACTGAAACACAGGATGTGTAAAACAATAACAATAAAACTACTATTTCAGAGTTACAGCATTTAGTTGGAACTTCATGGTAATTAACTGTAAAATCACAACTGTGCAGTTACGGTAGGTTGCTGTACACACACACACACACACACACACACACACACACATATATATATATATATATATATATATATATACATATATATATATATATATATATATATATATATATATATATATATATATATATAAATATATATATATATAATGGAAACCAGGCATTTGTATTTGTCCAGGGTATGTCAATTAACAGCATATTCTTATTTCCAGTCCAGACATAGCAAAGAGGTAGCATTTACATGACATGACATGTTGAAGCATGATTATATCCTTATACCAACAGAAATGCTAGCTATAGCTAATTTTGCTGGTATAAACCTCAGTCATATTTTGAACGCATGGTAACTTTTGACATATTAACATTAGGAAGTTAGCATCCCAGCTTTTTTAACTCATTTTGCCCAAACACGCCGAGAGTCATATATTTTGTCACTGGACGTTATCTGGCTAGCTCAGGGGTCGGCAACCCAAAATGTTGAAAACGCCATATTGGACCAAAATACAAAAAAAAAAAAGCTTTATATAAGTGTTATAATTAAGGCAACACATGATGTAAATGTCTATATCAGCTATATTAGCCTACTATAAAAGGCTGACGCAAATCTTCGTTGACAGAAATGTTGTATTTGAATTTTTATTCTACACATTTTTACAAAATTGGAAATCATTAGTAGAATGGAGGCTTCTCACAGAATGAGATAACTTCTGGAAATTACTGGCGCAGAATGGCCAAATGTATAGATGCATGTGTCCAAGTTAAAGGAAACGGCAGGCTGTCTTCTTCTAATGGATTTATTATAATCGTTGCAAGCTGTGTAATGTTTGCTGTGATCTGGAACAACATGGCACATAAACAACTATGAGAAATGTAGCCAATATTAAATACAGATAATGTGTCAGGAGACATGCAAATATGAATTAAATACACAGAAGACATAAGTAAAGGAAATGAAATGAGGTCAAATATATCTACAAACGAGGCATAATGTTGCAATATGTACATACAGCTAGCCTAAACAGCACGTTAGCATCGATTAGCTTGCCTGATAAGCCTGAAAAGCACTGCAGAAAATCAATAAAATCACCAAAGTTCACCTTCACGTACAGCATAAAAAGTTTGGTGGGCAAAATGAGACAAAGAAAAAGTGGCATTAAACATATCTTTCAGTGGCAGCATTGGAGAAAGTTGTACATGTAAACAAACTACGATGAGTTCAAGGATCGCTGAAATTAGTAGGACAAAACTGTTGGAATCTGTGACTCGGATCTTCACATTTTATTGTTTATTTTTCCATCTTTGTTCTCATTCTCCGTTTGATCCGTTTATTTCCCGTTTAGTCCATCACCATGGTTACTTATTAGTTTCAGCTGCTACTCCCGGTTCCTGCACACCTGTTCTCTGTCAATCACCTTCCCTTTATAAGCCAGCCTCTTCTGTTTATTCTTTCTGGGACTCTAGTTTGTTTTCACGCAACGTAACGTCAGGTATGCTTTTCTCGCTAGCTTATTAGCTCGGCCACCTAGTCATCTTTAGCTCACATGCTAATCATCTTTGTTTTTACTTTTTATGCCTTCATGCCAAGTCTTAGTTCTTTATATTTCCTAGCTTTCACGCTAGCGTATTTTTGTTTCCCTTTTTATTAGCTCCAGTGTTTTTGTTCAGAGCTCACCTTTTGTTAATACATTTGTTAGATCCTACCTTTGTTGTGTTCTTCGTTTGACGCATCCATGAGGGAATCGAACCCGGTACCACGATGCCGAACCGGCGTTACAAAAACGGCGCTTGCCAAATACTCTTATCAGTGAAGGATGTATAACAAATACAGTGGGAACAATTAGGAAGGTTTGTATCGTGTTTGTTTTCCTACACAAAATATATTAAAACAAAAAAAAATTTTCTTTCTTCATCTTTTGCCATTTTCAAACATCTCTGAAAGAGGTCCAGGGAGCCACTAGGGCTGACTCCCTGGCTCGCTAATTGTTAACTTGACTTGTCGGCTTTCACGCGCAAATTTAGCAACATTTTTCAACAGTACTTACGTTCACACTGCATTGTCGGATATCCAATTGCTGATTTTTTGGGCTCAAATTTGATCTTTTTATGTAGCCGTTTACATTACAAAAAAGTGATTTCTAGTGTACGGACATGACGCCATGACTGCAGTGTTTACGGAAGCTTTCACTCCAGCCGGTCTCAGTACTGGCGGACTTGTGGCAATTTCAAGGGTTTTGTCAACATTTGCTGAACTGAATTATTGTACGTAGAAGATTAAAAAGGAAGAGGACAAGTACTTTGGCGCTGGCAGTTTTACGGGATATTTTGCTTCGATGTCACCTTCAAGAGCATGTCGGAGACAGAATTGGTGGAGCTTTCACGTGAGTTCCTAAAACATTATTTTCACCCAATTTCTGCTCCGTTGTCGACCATTCATTTTGTAACCGTCTCTTTTGGCGAATAATTATGACAAATCGCTTTTTGATAATGTTCTGGTCGGATGAATGCGACCAGAGTGCAGGTATGTTCACATTGAGGACGCACGGCATATACTGTATATCTGATTTCATTTCACATACAAAAGAGGCCTGGGTCGAATTTGAAAAATTTGGAATTGCACTGCTCACGTGGACATGAAAAAATCTGATGCAGGTCTCATATGGGCAAACAAATCGGAATTGACCTGTCGTGTGAACAAGGCCCAAGTTATAAAGGTAATAAGCAATACAGTCATTTCACAATGAACTTTGAGTATGTGCTTTTACTGCTATCCAGTGTCTACTTTTAAGTCTGTGTGGCATAAAACGAGTAAAACATCAATTGTTAGTTTTCCAATTGTTGTTGAAATTCTGTGCTTTTTGAGGTTAGGGTTACAAAGAACATGAATGCTCAGTGGCCTTGTGGTTAGTGTCCGCCCTTGGATTGGTAGGTCGTGAGTTCAACTCAAAGACGATAAAAATGGGACCCACTACCTCCCTGCTTGGCACTCAGCATCAAGGGTTGGAATTGGGGGTTAAATCACCAAAATCAATCAATCCATCAACCAATCAAAGTTTATTTTATTGCGACCGGTGCAATGGACGTCGAGTGGATCTAGCATAATAGTGTGAGAGTCCAGTCCATAGTGGGGCCAGCAGGAGATCCTCTTGAAAATGATTCCCGAGCGCAGACACCACTGCTGCTCACTGCTCCCCTCACCTCCCAGAGGGTGGAACAAGGGGATGGGCCAAATGCAGAGAGTAATTTCACTTTACCTAGTCTGTGTGTTACTATCAGTGGTACTTTAACTTTAACTTTACCAAAGCAATAAAGTCACAAGCTGATTCAGTGTTTTTTGGAAAAAAAAAAAAAAAGTCTCAAAACATCACAACTGAAAAAATTGCTGCAAATTCAGGCATTTTGGGCCGCAATAATCCCAAATATTATCATGGTAACACTTTAGTATGCGGAACATATTCACCATTAACTAGTTGCTTATTAACATACAAATTAATAACAGTTTGGATCTTAATTAGTCATTATTAAGGACTTCCATCCATCCATCCATTTTCTACTGCTTGTCGCTTTTGGGGTTGCGGGGAGTGCTGGAGCCTATCTTAACTGCATTCGGGCGGAAGGTGGTATACACCCTGGACAAATCGCCACCTCATCGCAGGGCCAACACAGATAGATAGATAACATTAATGCCTTATTCTGCATGGCCTTATTATGCAACTAGTAAGCTATTAACTAAGAGTCTTCTTTCAATTACCTCAGAATTATTGCTTATTAGTAACCCTAACCCTTATATGTTCCCCTAGTGTTAAAATAACTCTAAATTAGGGTCTTTGTTACTGAGAATATGTTCCCCATACTAAAGTGTCACAACTATCATAATTATTATGCATGGAAAAAGCAAGATAGAGCTTTTCTTCATATCACCACAGACGCAGCCACAACACAGAGACCTGCTGGAAAAAAGTTAGGATTTATAATCCGAAAGTGGGGATGAGGTGTCAAGAAACAGTGGTCTTATTTGGATAAATTGAATAAATGGTTTAAATTGCCCTTCCCGGCAAGCATAAGGAGCATGTCCTCCTTCCCAACAGGGTGAGCATGTCCATGCAGTTAAAGGTGGTCAAACTCAGAAACAGCTCATTAAGATCCTGCAGCTTAATGTTCTCTACGTAATAGAATCGAAATATGTGGTAGGGGATGAAGCACACCACCATGATGATGACGAAGCACAGGCTCTTCAGCTGAGCGCCAAAGTCCTGCTGGGAAGTGCAAAGCTGGTGGTGCTTCCTGTATAAAACCCAGAGGACGTTGACTTGGAGGCCGCAGAGCACGATGGTGACTGTTATGAACAAAGTACTGATGATGTAGTTGATCACCTTGGCATTGGAGTCTATCTTTTTGCCAAATCTGAAGCAGTGAGCCTGGCTGTCAGAGTCGGTATTTTTACCGTAAACCAAACAGATGATGCAAATGACGCAGACAGACATCAGAATCCACACCACAACGCTGGCAGCCAGCGCGTAAATCCTCGGCGGGGACGCCATCGGCCCATGCCTGCCGTAGAACGCCAGCAGGCGCGTGACCAGGATGACCACGTAGAAGGTGAAAGACATGTACATGTGGATGTGGATCATGCTGCTCACCACTTTGCACCAGCCTAAGCCCAGGCTCCATTGTTGAGTCGCGTAATAGTAGATCCGGAACGGCACGGTGAGGAGGAACAGGAAGTGGGCGAAGACAAGATTAAGCACCGCGATGGACGTGGTGGACGTCGTCCTCAACTTCATGATGAGTATTGTCAGAGTCAGGCTGGTGCCGCCAATGAGCAGAACCAGCGTGTAGATGATGATCAGCACTATGTTGTGTTCTCGATTGGGCCCTGGCGTTACCATACTATCATTTTGGGGGATTTTGGAGGTTATGGTTAGAGAAGTAGGGGTGAATGTTGAGTTTGAGGCCATCTGAAAAGGAAAAGGGAAGGATAAAGGGTTGATAGATTTGATACAATGGTAGTATTTACAATCAATGACCTTTAATGTTATGATTATGATACTTATTTAAAACTTAATGACCAAGTATTTTAGTAACCAGTAATCTAACACAATATTTCCAAACCAGTAATCAGATTAAAATTACTCATCCAATGGTGTCACTGTGAGTTACTATTTTTGTCTCCTTCCTGAGCAAAATTGTGCAAAGTTACAAACCCCGTTTCAATATGTGTTGGGAAATTGTGTCAGCTGTAAAAATAAACGGAATACAATGATTTGTAAATCCTTTTCAACCCATATCCAAATGAATGCACTACAAAGACAAGATATTTGACGTTCAAACTCATAAACTTTTTTTTTTTTTTGCAAATAATAATTAACTTAGAATTTCATGGCTGCAACACGTGCAAAAGTAGTTGGGAAAGGGCATGTTCACCACTGTGTTACATCACCTTTTTTTTTAACAACACTCAATAAACGTTTGGGAACTGAGGAAACTAATTGTTGAAGCTTTGAAAGTGGAATTCTTTCCCATTCTTGTTTTATGTAGAGCTTCAGTCGTTCAACAATCCGGGCTCTCTACTGTAGTATTTTACGCTTCATAATGCTCCACACATTATTGATGGGAGAAAGGTCTTGACTGCAGGCGGGCCAGGAAAGTACCCACACTCTTTTACTACGAAGCCACGCTGTTGTAACACGTGGCTAGGCATTTTCTTGCTGAAATAAGCAGGGGCGTCCATGATAACGTTGCTTGGATGACAACATATGTTGCTCCAAAACCGGTATGTACCTTTCTGCATTAATGGTGCCTTCACAGACGTGTAAGTTACCCATGCCATGGGCATTAATACACCCCCATACCATCACAGATGCTGGCTGTTGAATTTTGCGCCTCTAACAATCTGAATTGTTATTTTCCTCTTTGTTCTGGAGGATGCCACGTCCTCTGTTTCCAAATATAATTTGAAATGTGGACTCGTCAGACCACAGAACACTTTTCCACTTTGCATCAGTCCATTTTAGATGAGCTCGGGCCCAGCGAAGCTGGCGGCGTTTCAGGGTGTTGTTGGTAAATGGGTTGGCTTTGCATAGTAGAGCTTTAACTTGCACTATCAGATGTAGCGACCAACTGTAGTTACTGACAGTGGTTTTATGAAGTGTTCCTGAGCTCATGTGGTGATATCCTTTACACACTGATGTTGGTTTTTGGTGCAGTACCGCCTGAGGGGTCAAAAGTCCGTAATATCATCGCTTACGTGCAGTGATTTCTCCAGATTCCCTGAACTTTTTGATGATTTTACGGACCGTAGATGGTAAAATCCCTAAATTCCTTGGAATAGCTCGTTGAGAAATGTTGTTCTAAAACTGTTCGACAATTAGCCTACAAAGTGATGACCCTCACCTCCATCCTTGTTTGTGAAATACTTAGCATTTCATTTTCAACCCATATTTAACTGAATATGGGTTGAAAATTATTTGCAAATCATTGTATTCCATTTATATTTACATCTAACACAATTTCCCAACTCATATGGAAACGGGGTTTGTATATATTGCGTTTTCCTTGCGTCTCGGGCATTGACCCCATGCACAAGGATAAGTCGTGGGTAGAGCGGAGATCAGAACCAGGAATAAATGTTTTTTCTAGGATATCTACGGGACCCTAAACATCTCATTCTTGACTGATAAACTACAACTACTTATACATTTAGTTTTTATTATTGCGGTTAGAAGAACATCAGAAAGCTATCAACCTGGGGGACGGCGTGGCGCAGTGGGGAGAGTGGCCGTGCGCAACCCGAGCGTCCCTGGTTCAATTCCCACCTAGTACCAACCTCGTCACGTCCGTTGTGTCCTGAGCAAGACACTTCACCCTTGCTCCTGATGGGTGCTGGTTGGCGCCTTGCATGGCAGCTCCCTCCATCAGTGTGTGAATGTGTGTGTGAATGGGTAAATGTGGAAGTAGTGTCAAAGCGCTTTGAGTACCTTGAAGGTAGAAAAGCGCTATACAAGTACAACCCATTTATCATTTATCATTTAACCATGATAGTTTTTACTGATTTGCAGGGAGACCAAAACAAACTTTTTTTTTGTAAAACCGAAGCAGAGTTACCTAAGAAGAACGGGCAAAATACGAAGATGATAAGAAACTGTTTTAACCATTCATATTGTCAGGACTTGGTCAAAAATAGGACTCAGATGCAGAGTGGAGAACAATCCGGCAGGCTTATATTTTGAAATGTTTCCTTTTCATCTCTTGAGTCAGGGCAATACACAACGGCTATAAACTTTAAGAACTGGGCGAAAAGGTTTCACAAAAAGTGAACAAACCGAAAATCACTCCGAAAGGAGGAAACAAAAATATAAATCTCTAACTACACTTGCGAGGAATACAACTATTAAATTCAAACAACAAAAGACGCTCCAAAAGAAAGGAAAAAACAATGGTCTATAAAGCTTTTACGCTGTTTTTGATCGAGAGAAATAATTAACAAAAGGTCACTCAAAAATGAGGAAAATAAGAGACTGTAAAAGTAAACTGAACTCACCACTTCGCCTCGAAAACTTTACAAACAAAAATTCACTCTGCTTAAGAGGAGAAAAGGAAAACTCAAAATACCAACTTGGAAATTCAGGATCTGGATAACTCAGAGCAAGACGAGACAAGGCTTGGGCATGAAACTGGAGATGCACGAGACAACGAGACATTCTGGCACAGAACAAAGGGAGGCGTGGGCTTATAAGACACATGGGGTAATGGGGCACAGGTGGAAACAATCAGGGATCAGGGATGACGTCAGACTGATGACAAGAGGAAGGGCAAGTGGCCTGAAACAAGAGGAGAGTCACTTTTCAAACTAAAACATGAAATTCACAAGATTAAAAAAAATACAGACAAGACATCCCTCACCACGGTGTGACACATATAGTATGTGTGTTTTTGCAAAATGTATTTTCAAGAATCGTTTAAGAATTGTTTTTTATTAAAAACATTAAACAACTATTATGTATTATTATTGTCATTCATACCGTTACTTTTATGAATTTTTAGTTTACCTTTTTTTAGTAATCTCCCGTCCAAAGGCAAAACCCAGTAACTAAATTTTGGTCAAAACTGAGCTGATAATAATTTTAGAGTTCCTAGGTGATATGCTTTACATTAGTGTATGCGATATTGTAATTTGTTCCGTAAGTAAGCTGTTACGCGCATGGCAGGACCTAGCAACTACCACATAACCGCGTAGATACAACAGAAAAACCTAGTATCTCAAGCCACCAATCAGTGCTTCTTTGTCAGTCGCCTTATTGTCTTTAATGAGACATTTGCACGAATTTAAGGCCGACGGTCAACCTGATTATGTGATATTATGGCACGAGGGGATATTTGGGAGATTGGCCCAGGATGTTGCAAGCACCTTCATTAAATGTATTGTTCTTGATTCTTCCCCTTGCATACTCTTTTGGGCAGATAACTGTGGAGGTCAAAATAAAAACTGGACGCTGTACACGGCTCTTGCCCAATGTGCAAACGCAGAATGGGGCCCACCCGAGATTGTGATAAAATATCTGGAGAAAGGGCACACGTTCACGTCCATGGCTCAATCGGCAAGAAAATGAAAGCTCAAGAAAACATCTATACGTTTGATGACTTTGTAGATCTTTGTAAGACAGCATCAAGATAGATTGGTTTTCTTTTGTTTTCTCAAAATCAGCTAGAAGTTAGTTACTAGGTTTTGCCTTTGGACAGGAGTATTGTATTTGTATGTCTTCTCAAATAAATGCTTTGTAAATTTATATTCTAAATATTACAAAGCTAGGATTGGGTAGGAGTTGGGGTTCCTCTATTTGCTTTTATTAAACTGATTGATAGTTTGTGATTTTTGTAAATACAATTGTAAAAAGACATGTTTAGGCCAACACTGCGCATACAGGTCGTACGTCAGCAGCCAAGAGGAGCATTTGTAGACTTTTTGTTATCATTGACTATAATTTATATACCAAATATTATATTATGAGAATCGTGTTAAATCGAGAATTGAATCATGAGGCGCACAAAGTTCATTCATAATTTTCACTTTGGCCCTTCGGTTCAAAAAGATTTGAGCAGTCCTGCAGAACATACTCCAATTAGCTTGTATGCAATTCAACTCCAAGTCTCCTGGTCAACAAAAGCAAATAACCAGCAGGGTCTAAATAACACTGCTTCAAAACACATTGGCATTAACTGCTACGGCTGGAGGCAACCTTTTAATGTATGTTTTTTTAATTACCTCAACAACATATAACATCAGTGGGCAGTATCCAATAGTTTTTTGTTTGTTTGTTTTTTTACCCCTACATGCACTTTAAAATGTTAATTTCACTACTCCGCACTGTTGTTTACACTGAAATCCTCTGCGGTTGTAATGCTGGCTGGGCAGTCGAGCACTCCAAATCATTGTTAAAGTTTGGTAATTAACCTATATACAGTAGATATAATTCTATAAGTTATACATAAAGTGTTTATATATGTCAAGTGCAACTGGAGTTTAAAACTAATAAGAAAATAACTAATGTTGAGAAATGCAGGGAATTGACAAAAACTGAAGCAGGTAGAACATGGATGCCCATAACATTGTGGAGTGAGCGCACACCATAGTGGAGCGACCACACCAGAGTTTAAAAGGACCATAATTACCGTAAACGATGCGTAAGATCATCTTTGGTGGACAAAACCCAAAACCAGTGAAGGTAGCACGTTGTGTAAATCGTAAATAAAAACACAATACAATGATTTCCAAATCCTTTTCAACTTATATTCAATTGATTAGACTGCTAAGACAAGATATTTGTTTGAACTGAGAAACAACATTTTTTTTGCAAATCATTAACTTAGAATTAAATGGCAGCAACACAATGCAAAAAAGTTGGCACAGGGGCATTTTTACCACTGTGTTACATGACCTTTCCTTTTAACAACACTCAGTAAACTTTTGGGAACTGAGCAGACCATTTTTTGAAGCTTTTCAGGTGGAATTCTTTCCCATTCTTGCTTGATGTACAGCTAAAGTTGTTCAACAGTCTGGGGTCTTTGTTGTCGTATTTTAAGCTTCATAATGCGCCACACATTTTCAATTGGAGACAGGTCTGGACTACAGGCAGGGCAGTCTAGTACCCGCACTCCTTTACCACGAAGCCATGCTGTTGTAACACGTGCAGAATGTGGTTTGGCATTGTCTTGCTGAAATAGGCAGGGGCGTCCATGAAAAAGATGGCAACATATGTTGCTCCAAAACCTGTATGTACCTTTCAGACTTAATGGTGCCTCCACAGATGTGTGAGTTACCCATGCCTTGGGCACTAATACACCCCCATACCATCACAGATGCTGGCTTTTAAACTTTGCGCCTATAGCAATCTGGATGGTTCTTTTCCTCTCTGGTCAGGAGGACACAACGTCCACAGTTTCCGAAAACAATTTGAAATGTGGACTCGTCAGACCACAGAACACTTTTTCTACTTTGCATCAGTCCATTTTAAATAAGCTCGGGCCCAGCAAAGCTGGTGGCGTTTCTGGGTGTCGTTAATGAATGGCTTTCGTTTTGCATAGTCGATTTTTAACTTGCACTTACAGATGTGGCGACAAACTGTAGTTACTGACAGTGGTTATCTGAAGTGTTCCTGAGCCCATGTGGTGATATCCTTTACACACCGATGTTGCTGAGGGATCGACGGTCACGGGCATTCAATCACTGCACGCAACCAGTGAATTCTCCAGATTCTCTGAACATTTTAATGATGTTACAGACCTTAGATGGTGAAATCCCTAAACTCCATGCAATAACTCGTTGAGAAATGTTGTTCTTAAACTGTTGGACCATTTGCTCTCGCATTTGTTCACAAAGTGGTGACCCTCGCCCCATCCTTGTTTGTGAATGACTGAGCATTTCATGGTAGCTGCCTTTCTCATTTTTCATGGCACTCAACTGTGGGATGTTCCAAACAAATGTTTGATGAGCATTCCTCAACTTTCTCAGTCTTTTTTGCCACTTGTGCCAGCTTTTTTTAAATTATGTTGCAGGCATCAAATTCCAAATGCGCTAATATTTGCCAAAAATAACCAAGTTTACCTGTTCGAGCGTTGAGTATATTGTCTTTGCAGTGCATTCAATTGAAAATAGGTTGAAAATGATTTGCAAATAATTGTATACTGTTTTTATTTACCATTGGGGCGATATAGCTCGGTTGGTAGAGTGGCATTGCCAGCAACTTGAGGGTTCCAGGTTTGATTCCCGCTTTTGCCATCCTCGTGACTGCCGTTGTGACCTTGGGCAAGACACTTTACCCACCTGCTCCCAGGGCCACTTACACTGGTTTAAATGTAACTTAGATATTGGGTTTCACTAAAGTGCTTTGCGTAACTAGAGAAAAAGCGCTATATAAAATATAATTCACATTTACACAACATGCCAACTTTACTGGTTTTGGTTTTTGTCCATAATCAATTGTCTATCTGTGAGATGTGCCTAAATAGTTGCTGCTGTTTGGATGCTCAGCAGTTAACTCAAATTAGGCGGGCAGGAATGTACAACTCTGATGGGAAAAGGGTTCTTTTAGGACATCAACTATTTTGCCGGATTTCCACAAATTAACAAATACTGATCAAAATAATACCTTTTGCCTGATGACATAACGCAAGTTACCTAGTTTTCATAAACAATGATACAATCATAAGAAGCAACTTAGCACTTTTGACCGAAAGGAGAAAAAGACAACAGCACACTCATCGTCGTCTAAAATTTTAATTTTTTTCAGCAATATTTACTTCATTTTTTTTAATGATTCTCCTGAATCATAGAGACAAACATATCAAAACGTATTAAGAATTTACCTTTCGCTCCTTGAAATGTCAAAGCACTAGAGGTCTGCGGCTTGTTTGTTTCCTCTGCTGCTTGGATACAACTGCAATCAGTTGGCAAGTTTCTGTTAAAATATTGATGTCAATAATTATCCCAGATTGCGTATGTATAAGCCAAGAAGGCAACGACGAGTGTTTTATGAGTTAATGCCCAGCATGAGAGTGTGCAAAACGGTAATTGCACACAATGCAGTCAAACCACAAAAGAGTACTGCTTCCTCCTTTTAGTGATATGTGTACTCTTAAACCAAATATCAGTCAGCATATTATCTTAAATCAGCACATTATCAGCAGCTGACAACGTGATGTATGTACCAGACATTTATAAGACATATAGTATATATGTGTGTAAATATAAACGTGCGTGCGTGTGTGTGTGTGTGTAGTATATATACAAAACCAGTGAAGTTGGCATGTTATGTAATTAATAAATAAAAACAGAATACAATGATTTGGAAATGTTTTTCAACTTATATTTAATTGAATAGATTGCAAAGACAAGATAGTTAATGTTCAAACTAAAAAACATATTTTTTTTGGCAAATAATCATTAACTTAGAATTTAAAGGCAGCAACACAATGGAAAAAAGTTGCCAGTGTTACATGGCATTTCCTTTAAACAACACTAATAATTTACTTAAAATTTCATGGCTGCAACACTTGCCAAAGTAATTGGGAAAAGGCATGTTCACCACTGTGTTACATCACATTTTCTTTTAACAACACTCAATAAATGTTTGGGAACTGATGGGAGCAATTTTTGAAGCTTTTCAGGTGGAATTTTTTTCTCATTCTTGCTTGATGTGCAACTTAAGTTGTTCAAAAGTTCAGAGTCTCTGTTGTGGTAGTTAAGGCTTCATATTGCGCCACACATTTTCAACAGGGGAGAGGCAGGCCTAGTAACCACACTCTTTTACAATGAAGCCACGCTGTTGAAACATGTGCAGAATGTGGCTTGGCATTGTCTTGCATGACCGTCCATGATAACGTTGCTTGGATGGCAACATATGTTGCTCCAAAATATGTATGGACCTATTAGCATTAATGGTGCCTTCACAGATGTGTAAGTTACCCATGCCTTGGGCACTAATGCACCCCCATACCATTACAGACACTGGTTTTTGAACTTTGCGCCTTGAACAGTCCGGATGGTTCTTTTCCTCTTTGGTTCGGAGGACACAATGTCCACAGTTTCCAAAAACAATTTGAAATGTGAACTCGTCAGACCACAGAACACTTTTACACTTTGCATCAGTCCATCTTAGATGTGCTCGGGCCCAGCGAATCTGGCTGCATATCTGGGTGTTGTTGATAAATGGCTTTCGCTTTGCATAGTAGAGTTTTAACTTGCACCTACAGTTGTAGCAGCGGAATGTAGTTACTGAAGTGGTTTTCAGAAGTGTTCTTGAGCCCATGTGGTGATATCCTTTACACACTGATGTAACTTGTTGATGCAATACCGCCTGATGGATCGAATGTGACAGGCGTTCAGTGTTGGTTTTCGGCCTTGTAGTGATTTCTCCGGATTCTCTGAACCTTTTGATGACATTACGGATCGTAGATGTTGAAATCCCTAAATTATTTGCAATAGCTCATTGAGGAATGTTCTTCTTAAACTGTTCAACAATTTGCTCATGCATTTGTTCACAAAGTGGTGACCCTTGCCCCATCCTTGTTTGTGAATGACTGAGCATTTCATGGAAGCTTTCTTTTATACCCAATCCCGAATCGAAAACGCTCTATAGCCCGCAGACTATTTTTTGGCTCTGGGAATTACTAATAAGCCGGAGTTCTTTGAACACAGATTTCTTGCCGGGACATAAGTTACAATACAATGGGCAAAGGAGGCTGGAGCTACACCGTGTAGTATTTTATACGTAAGTAGTAAAACCTTGAAGTCACATCTTAAGTGCACAGGAAGCCAGTGCAGGTGAGCCAGTATAGGCCTAATATGATCAAACTTTCTTGTTCTTGTCAAAAGTCTATCAGCGGCATTTAGTACCAACTGTAATATTTTAATGCTAGACATAATGAGGTCCGAAAATAATAGGTTACAGAAATCGAGACGAAACGTAACGAACGCATGAATAATGATCTCAGCGTTGCTAGTGGACAAAATGGAACAAATTATAGCGATATTACGGAAATGAAAGAAGGCCGTTTTAGTAATACTCTTAATGTGTGCTTCAAACGGGAGAGTTGGGTCGAAGATAATACCCAGATTCTTTACCGAGTCATGTTGTATAATTGTTTGGTTGTCAAATGTTAAGGTGGTATTATTAAATAGGTGTCGGTGTCTAGCAGGACCAATAATCAACATTTCCATTTTTTGGCACTGAGTTTCAAAAAGTTAGCGGACATCCATTGTTTAATTTCATTAAGACACGCCTCCAGCTGACTACAGTCCGGCATGTTAGTCAGTTTTCGGGGCATGTAGAGTTGGGTATCATCAGCAAAACAGTGAACGCTAACACCATATTTGAGTTTGATGTCACCTAGCAGCAGCATGTAGATGCTGAAGAGTGCAGGGCCAAGGGCCAAGGACCAAACCCTATGGAACTCCGCACGTTACCTTAACATAGTCCGAGGTCACATTGTTATGGGAGACGCACTGCATCCTGTCAGTAAGAAAATAGTTAAACCAAGACAAGGCTAAGTCTGACATAGCAATTCGTGATTTGATACGCTCTGATAAAATATTATGATCGACGGTATCGAAAGTAGCGCTAAGATCAAGTAGCAGCAACATAGATGACGCATCAGAATCCATCGTTAGCAATAGATCATTAGTCATTTTTGCGAGGGCTGTCTCCGTAGAGTGTTTTGCCCTGAAACCGGATTGAAAGGGTTCACAGAGATTGTTAGACACTAAGTGTTCATTTAGCTGCTGTGTAACAATTTTTTCAAGGATTTTCGACATAAAGGGAAGGTGGGACACCGGCCAGTATTTTACCATGAATTTAGGATCCAGGTTAGGTCTTTTGAGCAGAGGATGAATAACCATTTTTTGAATGCCAGTGCCAAAGGAAAGTGATACGTTTATAATGTTTAGCACTGATGGCCCTAATATTACAAACAGCTACTTAATAAGTTTCCCAGGAAGTGGGTCAAGTAAACATGTTGTTTGTTTTATCCCATGTACACGTTGTAGCAATTCCTCTAATGTTATTTCATCAAAAAGAGAGAGAGACTATTTTGGAGGGCAGTATCTGTTGTATATACATTTGTAGGTGTGTTAATAGAACCGCTGTCTTTAATCTCCTTTCTAATGAGTTCAATTTTCTTATTAAACAAATTCATAGTCATCTGCCGAGTGGGTGGTGTTACTGGGAGGAGTCCCTTGTTGGGTTAGGGATGCTACTGTACTGAACAAATTAATTCAACATAATAAGTCATCAAGGAATAAGACAAAGGGGAAGTATCTGTAATGTGGAAGCATGATGATGACAGCCCCAAAAAAACAGAAGGCACATTGCAGCACATGCGGTTGCTTATTAGAATTATAAACTGAAAAAGTCCCAAAATCAAAACAAGGGGAACTGATCAAATCTAATGTACATAACGTGACTCAAATTGTTAGTTAGTAGCATACAACTTTTCAGTTTCAAATTATATTGAACACATTTCCTGTGCAGTTTGATTATAAAGAAAATACAACCACTGCATAATCCATCCATCCATCCATTTCTACCGCTTGTCTCGTTCAGGGTCGCGGGGGGTGCTGGAGCCTTTCTCAGCAGCATTCGGGCGGAAGGCGGAGTACATCATGGACAAGTAGCCACTTGATCGCAGGGCCAATGTATAAACATATGTAAAGCAATTTACAGTAACTGCACAGTTGTGATTTTACAGTAATTAAAACTACAATATATATATTTTTTTATAGGAGCAGTTTGTTTACTCAGTAGTGTCAATCAGGCCGTCTTGTTTCTTCACATTATATACAGTACTTGGCAGTATTATGTGTCCAACAATGTCACTTCAGCTCAAAACATCTGATTCTTCTTCTCTCTCCAGTCCAGTCATTTAAATTAGTGACACCTGTGATTTAAAAAATGTCACATCACAAACTCAGTGCAATAAAACCATTGAATAAACAAACAACTATCATATTAACTGGAGAGTAACTATGCGCACACACACACACACACACACACACACACACACACACACACACACACACACACACACACACACACACCGAGCAGGATGACACAAAAAGCAATAGCAGGGGTCTCAAACTCATTTTACCTGGGGGCCACTGGATGCAGAGTCTGGGTGAGGCTGAGCCGCAAAAAAAGATTTCTTTAATAAAAATGTTGCGTACTCCTCAGCATGTCTAGTTGTATGATGACGTTTCAAATTGTATGCCTTGTGCACCGCAACTTTCTCTGTGCAAATAAAACACGTTGGGGTGCTCCTGTCCTCAACAAAGAAATATTGCATCTCCCACTTTTCCTGGAATTTTCTTTGCTCATCACTAACCTTTCTCTTCACTGCAGGCTTAGAAAAAGACATGTTTGGGGTTGTGGAATATATTTGTATTTAGCCGACGCACAGAGAATAATGTTATTTCCGCAATGTGTGTCGTTCCGCTTTTCCTCCCTACAGCAACACGGCGGTTGGCGGATAATAGCCGGAAAAGAACCGGAATATCGAGCGCAAAAAAAGTGACGGCTCCCGGAGTGTTATCCGGCGTCATATAGAAATATATGTAGTGTTCATCGTGTGAGGCAATGGAAATTAAACAATAAAAAAATAATAAATAACGGTTTGAATTGGTCCAGGTTATCAGAGACTGGTATTACTGACGGACAGGTGTCGCGGTGTGACTGCAGGCAGGGCAACGTTTCTGTCGCTTTCAATCATTTGCCGCTTTTCCACTAACGCTTGGGTAGGCAACCCAGAACATTGAAAGAGCCATTTTGGACCCAAATAACACAACGCTGTGAAGCGGCATTCATATAAAACTCGCGGGCCACACTAACAAACTTTCAGATCAAGGTGGGGGCCGCGAAATAACGTCTCGCGGGTTGCAATTTGCCCGTAGGCCGCGTGTCTGAGACTACTGAGCTAAAGCTTCAGTGTAAAGTAGGGGTGATCAATCCAGATTTCTATACTATTGATGCCTATATAGAATCAGTTAATAAACGATACTAAATCGATATATATGTTTATTTATTTTTTCTTGTTTTTATTATTACAAAATCATTTGTTTGGTAATTTTTGTTATTGTTTACAAACTCAGGGAGTAAGTGTCTGGATGCAGGAAGGTTTTGAGGACAAAACCCCAACAATTTAAATGTGAACCTATATTACTTTTTGTTTTGGTTTACTTTTTGAGCACCAGCCACTTTATTTTGTTAAAAAAATATATGCAGCATTCATTACCACAAATGTAATGCATCGTTCGATTTACAACAATATAAAAAGATGTGTTTACTTTAGTTCCTTGCTATATATCATTTTTAATTGTATAATCTATTGTCAAAGTATTGACTCGGGACTCAAAATCGGATCAGATTCAAGGCCCAAAAAAATCGGACCTTGCTTATCATTTTTATTACAGCACATCAATTAAAAATATGGACACTTTTTCCCTTCAGCACAATAGTACTGCATGTGTAAAAAAACAATACCCTTACCAAACATAGTTCTCAGTCCAATCTCTATTCAAGTAGCAGTTTGAAAAGTGTTAATATAAAAATATTCCTGTACAAAACATAGGTTTGTGCAAAACATGTAAGTAATGATTAAAATGTTCCATTATTCTTTAAATACATATGCATACAATACAGAGCTCAGGTAAATGATAGTTATTTACTTTGCAATAGTGTCATTCCCTTTTGCGTTAGTGTCATTGATGTACCAAAATAAACAACAAACCCTTCACACTTTATCCTATATTTCTTTGCAAATTACAATTAGTTACATAAATGTGCGTCCTTTAACCTATTAACACAGGTGGGTAGTAATGTGCTACATTTACTCAGTTAAATTGTACTTGTCAGACAGTTTCATGCAACATACTTTTTACTTTTGAGTATTTTTGTGAGGTAGAAACTCTACTTTTACTTTGTTACACTGAATTTTATGCCAATCACCCCATGTCATAATATTAAAATATTGATTACAGCTTGCAAAGACAAACTATTTTGTCTCGTAAGAGAGACCTCTTCCAGGGGGCAATGTCACATGACTCTGCATCCAACGTAAGCACTAGTGACGTTTGACTCCATTTCACCAATCAAACAGATCCTGGGTGTTACATGACCGCAGTCAAACTACTAAGTCGAGGTCAATGTTTACTTACAAACTATTAAAAATAACATTTATATCTATGTGAGTAGTAGTTACTGATACGTGAGTAGTTTTTTTTCACTAAATACTTACACTAAGGGAGTTATTTGGATGACTACTTTTTTGTTTTACTTGAGTCATATTACACTAAAGCAGGGATATTCAACTAAGAACAGAATAGAACAAAGTTTCATTGTCTGTTTCTGTGGTGGAAAACAGAAAGGTGTCTTTTTAAGATGTTTTAGGGGCAAGAAAGCTAAGGACTGTGGGGCCAGATTTCTCCCTTCACTATTACTCTTTTTTTTTACATTGGATTTTTGTCTATTTATTTTGCCAGTTACAGGAGCGCTCTGCCGTTTTGAAGGACTTTCAGCAAAGAAGCTAGTCAAAGATGATCTCTATGACAGCACTGTAAGAATCTATTGCAAAAAAAAGTCTCTTACAAATTTTTTTAACTGAAATCACGGACCACCAGTTGAAAAATCCCAAATGATGAAAAATAAATGACCTAAAATGGAACCTTGAGGAGCACTACTAGTGTAGCTCTACAAAATGCGAGTGGACCCCTGCCTGGTAGCCTGGATGTCAAACTACCTCACCGACAGGCCACAGTACGTCAGACTGAAGGACATCACGTCTGACACTGTGATCAGCAGCACCGGAGCACCGCAGGGAACGTTGCTGGCCCCTCTTCTCTTCACCCTGTACACCGCTGACTTCTGCTACAACTCAGAGCTGTGTCACATCCAGAAGTACGCGGATGACACAGCCACCGTCGGGTGCATCAGGGACGGCAGAGAGGAGGAGTTTCGGAACCTGGTGAGGGACTTTGTTGTCTGGTGCCACACGAACCTCCTGCAGCTCAATCCGTCAAAGACCAAGGAGCTGGTCATTGACTTTGGGAGGTCGAGTCCACGGTCACAACCTATTGTGATCGAGGGAGTCGAGGTACAGACCGTGGACTCATTCAAGTACCTCTGGGTTTGGGTGGACAATAAGCTGGACTGGACTATTAACACGGACCACCAGTACAAGAAAGGACAGAGCAGGCTGTACTTCCTCAGGAGACTGCACTCCTTCAACATTTGTAGAAAACTCCTGTGGATGTACTACCAGTCTGTGGTTGCCAGTGTTCTGTTCTACATGGTAGTGTGCTGGGGGGGGCAGTACATCTAAGAAGGACAGCTCCAGACTTGAGAAACTGATCAGGCAGGCCGGTTCTACAATCGGAATGAAACTGGACTCACTGGTGACGGTGGCAGAGAAGAGGACTGTTGACATACTAGTGAGCATCCTGGATGATGCCAGTCACCCTCTGCATAGCGTTATCAGTAGCCAGAGGAGCCTGTTCAGTGCTAGACTGCTACATCCCAAGTGCAGGACTAATAGACTCAAAAACTCCTATGTCCCACACGCCATTAGACTGTACAACTCCTCTCTGGGACGGGGGAGGGGGGTATTAGGATGACAGGGGATGCAAAACATTAACAGTGCAATACGTTTTCATAACATGGTCACTACTGCCTACTTTCTTTTGTTATATTCTTATTTTACTGTTATATTTTTATTCCCATTGTTGCTTTTTATTTTTTATTCTTATTGTAATATTTCTCTATTTTGTTTCCATTTAAACCCCCATTATTTACTTTTAACTTTTTTTAAATTGATCTCAACTCTGTACACTGCTGCTGGAATTTTAATTTTCCTGAAGGAACTCTCCTGAAGGAATCAATAAAGTACTATCCATCTATCTATCTATCTATCTATCTATCTATCTATCTATCTATCTATCTATCTATCTATCTATCTATCTATCTAACTAAAGAAGTTGAACAAATGACTACTAACTGCATGTGAAGTAAACACGCTCCAGCAAACCCCTTAGTTACATAACTCACATTGCAAAAAAAACTGCCAAAAAGGAGAGTCCTCAAAGGGGTGCCTTGAGGAACACCTCAGTTTTTTTTTACATACATCGCAAATCTGTACCACAGTGTTCTATGTTTGCTAGCCAGGTTGAAATGTCAATGCAAGAATTTGCCAATGTGTTTAGTGCTCCAAGTTCCTCTTTACAACAGAAGAACTCTAGTGTTTTTAGTAGTTTGCTGCAAAAATGCTCCAAGTTTCGAACTGAGCTTGGGGTCCTATGGTTCCATTTTTGGGTTGGATTTGGTTCCCGGGCCATCAGTTTAATAGCCCTGCTTTAAAGTAACTGAGCTCTAAAGTACAATTTTTGGCTACTCTACTCACCGCGTTCAAAAATGGATCACACAAGACTTTTTGTGTAGCACAGTACATTCCCCTGAATATGAAATACATCCACCATATTGTTAAAATACAACCACCTAAACACTGACTGTCTGGCTTAACTAGACCTCTGTTTACTTAGCGGAAGTGCATCTTGTGTGTACGCCACAGAACCAGCCTTTGCGAGGTGAGGATGTGCGTAACCACACTGAGCAGCATCAGGAAGATGGTCATTGACATCACGATCACATAGTGGCTAATGCTGTGTGAGGCACAGAAAGCGGAGTGAGGAAATTCAAGAAAATAGATGTATATATTTGACACTATGGATACTTTACCTTGTGCCAATGTCCAACCAGCTACCATAGTCCTGCACCAGGAAGAAAAAGTGCTGAAAGTAGAGTACAAAAAATATAACATTGATGAAGTTTCCGAAATAAAGTGAGGAGAAGAAATGAATAACGTTAAAGGTTTTACCAAAGCCATCACGTCAGATATAACAAGGACTATGAGGAATAAGCTGTGGATTGAGACATAACTAGTATTACAAAATGATTGATCAAGGTTATTGTTCATTTAAAATAGTCCTAAATAAAGTGTTACCTTCTCGATGACAGCTGCGTTGTAACTTGGATGGTCTCAAATGTACACATCACGATTATGAATGGAATAATGACCTAAAAAAGGATATATTTATTTATTTATTTATTTATTTATGAGACCAACGATCAGTGCTCGTCTTACCTTCCACATCATCAACCCTCCCATAATGAAAGGGTTGAAGACCGTCAGGAAACAATAAACTGACGCTGGGTCAAAGCTAGGAGGTAATTTTAATTATCAATTTAGTGCTAAAATGGAGAAAAATGTTCTCAATATGCATCTTGTTCTCATACAGTATATGCAAAACCCAAAACCAGTGAAGTTGGCACTTTGTGTAAATGGTAAATAAAAACAGAATACAAGGATTTGCAAATAATTTTCAACCTATATTCAATTGAATAGACTGCAAAGATGTTCGAACTGGAAAACTTGTATTTTTTGCAAATATTAGCTCTTTTGGAATTTGATGCCTCCAACATGTTTCAAAAAAGCTGGAACAAGTGGCAAAAAAGACTGATAAAGTTGAGGAATGCTCATCAAACCCTTATTTGGAACGTCCCACAGGTGAACAGGCTAATTGGGAACAGGTGGGTGCCATGATTGGGTATACAAGCATTCCCAAACAAGGATGAGGCGAGACAGTTATCAACGAGCTATTGCAAGGTATTTAGGGATTTAGGGTTCATAATATCAAAAGGTTCAGAGAATCTGGAGAAATCCCTGCAGGCAAGCGGCAAGACCAACGTTGAATGCCTGTGACCCTCAGGTGGTACTGCATCAAAAAACAGTGTGTAAAGGATATCAATAAGCAAGAATGGGAGAGAAATCTACCTGAAAAGCTTAGAATATTGGTCCCTCAGTTCCCAAACATTTACTGAGTGTTGTTAAAAGGAAAGGCCATGTAACATAGTGGTAAAAATGCCCCTGTGCCAACTTTTTTGCAGTGTGTGGCTGCCATTAAATTCTAAGTTAATGATTATTTGCAAAACAAAATTAAGTTTCTCAGTTTCAACATTAAATATAATGTCTTTAAATTCTATTCAATTGAATATAAGTGGAAAAGGATTTGCAAATCATAGTATTTTGTTTTTATTTACAATTTACAAAACGTGCCAACTTCACCAGTTTTGGGTTTTGTACATCTAGCAGGCTCTTACTACACAATCATCCTCCACATACCTGTTAATGGACGCTATGTTTCCAGTGCCAAAAAAAGCTGTTATTATGAAAAAAACCTGAGGAAAGTATGCAGTGAAGGATAAAATGATGTTGTTGTTGTTGTGTTGGCTTGAAAATTATGCTGAGGATACAAAGAAATAGGATCGCCGGATGTCATCCAACTTGAGCTGGCGAATTTTGGAGATATCAATGCTGGCGGAGAAATCAATAGTGGAAAGCTGCAAGATATGTCTTGAGGTTAAAGTTTTTCAGAAGCAAAAGTATTGCCCAGTTACTCGGATAACTTGTCAACAAGAAACACGGAGAAAACCTCAAATTCAGCCACAACACAAAAATTAAAAACAACAGATGCATTTTTTTCACTAGAAAACAATCACAGGTCGTCAGATGTTTAGAGATGTGTCCAAGCAAACCAGCAGGTGGAACCAAAAAACTTCTTCCACAGCGGGTCACAGCTTTTCTTCCAGTTACACTCACACTCCGGTGCGTGACAGAAACATGCTCACAACTTAGCGATCAATAAAGGGGTAGTTATGATGATACATTTAAAGGCCTACTGAAATGAGATTTTCTTATTTAAACGGGGATAGCAGGTCCATTCTATGTGTCATACTTGATCATTTTGCGATATTGCCATATTTTTGCTGGAAGGATTTAGTAGAGAACATCCACGATAAAGTCGGCAACTGAAGAAAAGCCCTGCCTCTACCGGAAGTCGCAGACGATTACGTCACATGTTGATGGCTCCTCACATATTCACATTGATTTTAATAAGAGCTTCCAACAAAAACAGCTATTCGGACCGAGAAAACGACAATTTCCCTATTAATTTGAGCGAGGATGAAAGATTCGTATTTGAGGATATTGATAGCGACTGACTAGAAAAAAAAACAAAAAACGCAATTGCATTGAGATGGATTCATATGTTTTCAGAGATATTTACTAGGATAATTCTGGGAAATCCCTTATCTTTCTATTCTGTTGCTAGTGTTTTAGTGAGTTTAACAGTACCTGATAGTCGGAAGTGTACGTTTTGACGGCAGCTGTATGGACTGCACAAGCTCAGCTGATATGCGGTAAGAAGCGACTTTTTAACCACAATTTTATCATCGAAACCTGCTGGTTGACATTCGGTTGGGATCCATGTCCGCTCTGATCCATAGTAAAGTTTTACCTCCGTAAATTTTAAACAAGGAATCACCGTGTGTTTGTGTGACTAAAGGCTAAAGCTTCCCTTACTCCGTCCTTCTACTTTGACTTCTCCAATATTAATTGAACAAATTGCAAAAGATTCAGCAACACAGATCTCCAAAATACTTTCATCATATATAAACTATCAGACTGAGTGGTGGGTAGTAGTGGGTTTTAGTAGGCTTTTAAGTTTATGGTGATCTTCGGAGAACAACTCTCAAATGTTATTCATTTTATGTTAAACATGATTTTCGGTCTTTCAATTTGGTAGAATTTTTTAAATTTTTTTTTCACAATTAGGTCTTGAAAAAGACCCAGTCTGGGTCATCTTTAATTTAGGTCAAGATTGTATTTTTCCACTAGATTGTCTTTTTTTATAGATTGTGTTGCACAAAATATGCTCACCTTGCCTTGAGATGCACACATATTATTTGAATGTATTATTATTATTATTATACCTCTTGTCTTCCAGATAAGCCTTCAGCGAGCATTGCTTCCTGTTCAATGTTGATCCACACAAACATCAACCAGGATAACACTGGCGGGAAAAAAGCCTCTGACCTGGGTGAGAAATTGTGTTAATCATAATTACTTATAATGTAATATTATTTTTTAAGAATATTCCAAAACATAAGTTTGTGATTCAAATGCTATATCTTCTTTCATTTTGCTCGTGTAGTACAACCATGTCCCCCGTCTTACCCTGTGCTAAGCAGCAAATAGGTGGCTGTGAGAGAGAGGAATATGCTGAGAAGCCGGTGAAAGAGGCGGGTGGAGCTCATCAGTGGAACAAGTATGGAAGATGCTGAAGAAGAGATGGTAAGTCTCTAGTTTAAGCAAAGTAGTTGCAGTTGCTCATGTGTTGCCTACCCAATGTGGCCCAGCTGATCATCTGATTGAGAAGAGGCAGACCCTGTTTTTGCTGCAGGCTGAAGTGTGTGAGGGAGGGCACGTACGCACACACGGCCACATGCAACATCTGTTCAATGAAGGCGCATTGTAATAAATGTGCACACAACATTACATTGAGATGTAACAGTTACCTGGATGACAAACTGCTGTTTATCATTAGTGTGCAGTGGTGTCCTCTTGTGGGACGGCCAGAGGAAACAGGCTGATGTAAAAAGAGTGAGGAGACCTGCACATGTTCTGAAAAAGACGAATACAATAGGAAGTTTAAAAAAAATCATTACTACAAATTATATTTTTTTAACATATTTTATTTAAATAAATACATTTAAGTTGAAATTATTATTTTTTTGTTATTTTAATCACACTTTTGAATTTGGATTAATCACAGGTTATTGCATAATTTAAACTAACTTTAAAAAAGGCCCCAATATTTGGACACAATTGCAATTTTGTTTTCAGAATGTCTTACAGGAAAATTTTTTAAGTGTTTTACCTGAATGCACTTCATTTATTTGCTCAAAACTTGCCAACAAATTATATCTAAAGTCGAGTCTGAGTTTTTTTTAATGTAAAATCTTCCAGCGAGCACAACAGTTGGACTCTTCTCACTTATGTCTGCACTGACGTATTTTTGTTGATCGAATCACTGATTCTATAACAACACACCTTTCAGCCAACCATCCGCAATTAAGGTAAAGATAACTTCTTGTGATTGATCACGCGTCATCTTATTTTTCACAGCCCTCATAAAATCAATGTCAACATATATTTCGTATTGAACTTAATTAAGTTAGGCTATTTGTTGAATTAATTTTGATTGGTACTGTTAGAGCGGTAGCACTTGCCTTTAACAATATGTTTATTTTTGTGTTTACTTTTTAACATTCAATTGTATCCTTGATCCATCAATTACAATATATAGTTGTATTTATAATTTATTTAACGTGATTTGATCGAGAAAATGGATGGATGCATGGATGAAATAATTATAATATAGATTAATTTGGAATAAATCAAGTGATAAATAAAGTATTACCTCGACTCGAGTGCAGCAATTTAAGTGTTTTGAGATAAGAGCTGTCGCTCTGCTACTTGTTATGCTTAAAATTGCAAGCAAAAATTAGAGTTCCAAATGTTGAGGTCGAGGTAGTTGAGGGAGTCATAGCAAATGTCACAGAGAAACCCGTAAGATTGGACCAACACATCCAGTGTTACTCTCTAGCAGTAGCTTTTAGTAAATGATGAACATAAATTGTTTTCCAACCGTGGGAAATAGGAAAGTAAGCATGAATGACAGCGCTAAAAAGAAGAAGCGGTTGTATTCATAGAATTAAATAAATTAATCATCAAAAACATGGACCAGTGTTTCGCCAACTTTGCAAAGCAATTGGAGCGTATCACTGCTAATCTGCACCATACTGAAGCAAAATGAGTACAACGCCAGTCAAAAATGTTAAAATATCCAAACGGCAGACATATATCCATGAATATATGGAAACGCTGCTAATATAGTGTGTTTGATAGAGAAGAAGCAGGAAAGAGATACCGTAAAACTCCACTCTCCAAGGTTATTATTACATCCATCCATCCAGCCATCCATTTTCTATCGCTTTTCCCTTTCGGGGTCGCGGGGGGTGCTGGAGCCTATCTCAGCTGCACATGGCCGGAAGGCGGCGTACACCCTGGATAAGTCGCCACCTCATCGCAGAGCCAAAACAGATAGACAGACAACATTCACACTCACATTCACACACTAGGGCCAATTCCGTGTTGCCAATCAACCTATCCCCAGGTGCATGTCTTTGGAGGTGGGAGGAAGCCGGAGTACCCGGAGGGAACCCACGCAGTCACGGGGAGAACATGCAAACTCCACACAGAAAGATGCTGAGCCCGGGATTGAACTCATGACTACTCAGGACTACTCAGGACCTTCGAATTGTGAGGCATATGCACTATCCTCTGTTTCACCATGCCGCCCGTTATTATTACACTACTTCATAAAACTATTATAGTTTTTAGTACTACATTATATTGTTTTTTTTTTTCATACAATGTTTCTTATCCAAAAGTATTTTTTCTTTTTTTAAAAGACATTTTACAAGGTAAATTGTTATTTTTTTGGAGGGGTGGGTGGTGGACACCAATTAAATTGATTTCGATTAATTTCAATGGAAGATGTCGATTTGAGATTGAGTTAAGAGCGTGTCACAGAACCAATTCAGCTGTACATTTAAAACAATTTTTTGATAATACCTAATCATTTCTATAGTTTCAAATACTCACACCAGATTGATGTTTGGATCTCTTCCCACAACAGGCATCAGCGGGAATGCAGCCAAACACAGGCAGCCCAGAAACCAGTTCAATGATCGGAACTGGGGTAGAAATAAACATACTTATGAATACACTCACTAGCTACTACCATGCACCAAAATATGTATGACTATAATAATTGTATTGTTGTAGTTTGTAATGACGTAATGCTCCACTGTTTCATACTCCATGGTGTTCCTTATGTCTGTTTTTACTTCTGTTTTAAAAGGAAATAGACCCACATAGACATTTCCTGACGACAGAAGCTTACCTTGGCCTTCCCAAAAAGCCCTGACGGCATCGGCCACAGCGAGAGCACAGCCAAGCCCACTGTAAGCACGGCGCGATGGAAGAAACTCACCACCTGGGGGCAGCAAAGGTACAGTTTGTAACCTCACTAAAGGAAAAACATTTGCTTTAAAATGAACAGTACCAGTAGCTCAATGCCGAATGCGACCAACACAAAGTAGCCGAGACATTTCCAGAGTGGCAGTGCAGGAGCGGACTGAATCAAGTCTGTCAGTGTTTTAGACCTGAAATGGAAAATGAAAGTGATTATGCATTGCTGCAATTACGAATACGGAACAGGTTCTTAATGAAAAATGTAAGTGTGGTCAGATAAGCATATTAATACAGCCAGTAGTACCTGTGAGGCAAATTAGATGCAATTAATGCGTTCAAGCTCCTATGCTTACATTAAATATTATGTACCTTGATGATTATTACTGGTGAAATACTCACTCTTTAAGAACAGAGTACCACACAGGCACAGGCAGCAAACAGTAAACATAGTAAGTGATCGGACTCCTCTGGATGAGCAGGAATACACTGATTACCACGGTGACACACACACACAGCCTCGGCAAGGTACGACTGGGATTCTGTGGATGGCATGAACGTATTGTAACTTAGCAACAAGTTGGTGAAGTGAAGTGAAGTGAAGTGAATTATATTTATATAGCGCTTTTCTTTAGTGACTCAAAGCGCTTTCACATAGTGAAACCCAATATCTAAGTTACATTTAATTAGTGTGGGTGGCACTGGGAGCAGGTAGGTAAAGTGTCTTGCCCAAGGACACGACGGCAGTGACTAGGATGGCGCAAGTGGGGATCGAACATGGAACCCTCATGTTGCTGGCACGGCCACTCTACCAACCGAGCAATACCGCCCCCACAATAAATGGACAAGTAGATTAATAATTAATGTTCTACCACTTGTCCTTAATAATGTTGACAAAATAATGGAATGATAAATGACACAATATGTTACTGCATATGTCGGCAGACTAAATTAGGAGCCTGTGTTTGTTTACTTACTACTAAAAGACACGTTGTCTTGTATGTTCACTATTTTATTTAAGGACTTAACTACAATAAGAAACATGTGTTTAATGTACCCTACGATTTTGTTAAAATAAAGCCAATAATCCCCTTTATTTAGAAAAGTACCGAAAAGTATCGAAATAATTTTAGCACTGGTACCAACATATTGGTATCGTTACAACACTAGTAAAAATGTATTTCATATAGTCAGATATTACTTGTAGTTTTAGACATCCGTGTCAAATAGTCAAGTATTAATAGAAGTTTAGAGACATGTGGGACGGCGTGGCGCAGTTGGCAGAGTGGCCATGTCAGCAACCTGAGGATTCCTGGTTTGATCCTCACCTTCTACCAACCTCGTCATGTCCGTTGTGTCCTTGAGCAAGACACTTCATCCTTGCTCCTGATGGGTGCTGGTTAGTGCCTTGCATGGCAGCTCCCGCCATCAATGTGTGAATGTGTGTGTGAATGGGTGAATGTGGAAATAGTGTCAAAGCGCTTTGAGTACCTTAAAGGTAGAAAAGCGCTATAAAAGTATAACCCATTTACCATTTACATATAAAGGGACAAGCAGTAGAAAATGGATGGATATTTGTCAAATAGTTATATATTACCAGTATTCATATAGACATACTATATGTCAAATAATACTAGTAGTTAAAGACATCCATTTTAAATACCAAATTCTATACTTTGTTTGGGGTTGGGGGGTGTTATTGGACTGAATGAAACCTGCGTGAGGATATCAGGGTGCATGTTGAGGCTGGCGTGAGTCTTCAGGATGACGAGGACGACGTATGAGATCCAGCCTACAAATCCCAGCACCACACTGCAACCTAAAAAAAACCTGTCGTAGGTATGGTAGTAAACGAGGCCTTCAAGAGCGTGGGATATCAGAGATTGACAGAGGGAGATCTAAACAGGATTGGAACATAAATTCACTAATATTAATGCAATTTCATATTTTTTTATGGATGTGATACTCACAGCTTCTCCATAATTTTCCAGCTGCATCAGTATTCTTGCTTTGTGGATGAATTCCAATTGTTTTGACTTAGTCAGATGTCTGATAAACAGAGACAATACAATATAAGCTGTGCATAAAACAACATTTAGCCATTATTATTATTATTATCGGAGACAGACAGTAAAAACATGTTTATTGTTGTTTGCAATGTGCTAAAAGTTACATTTTTCAAACCAAAAAGTTTCACAAGAACACCACCAGCTATGTTACCATTAGTGGTTTCATAAGACATATATCTTGATTTAATTTAAAAAAAAAACAGTCCCAGAGAAGTAAATAACAATTTGAAGTCTTGTTGTTGTTAAAAAAATATATACATTTAAGAATAGCGAATGTTACTCATCCAAATTGCTATCATTTGCTAACAACACAAAGCTAATGCGCATGCACATGTTACGTACTGGCACAGTTCCATCATTACATACTAAAAGCTATGTATATATGATATACACTGAAACACACTGTAAAGTTAACGCCCTATAGGCATCCAGATAAAGGTTACCAACAGCCCCTTTATTAGTGCCATGCCTCACCATGGTAAAAAATGATTTACTGCGAAGCAGGAATTATCAATTATAAGTCTAACATTTTCATAGCTAACATATAATAGACCTGTTTAGTACCTTCAAAATATATTTCTAAAATTATGAGAGACCTCTGGACATGAAATAACACCCACATAGTCACCTTTACAATTCAATATGGTAATGCTCGCTGAGGCTAAGCCAATCAGTGGCCATGATACTAAACAGCTCGCTCTGATTGATTTGCTCTCATCATGTTGGCAATACTACTGTAGAATTGATGGTTTTAGTTTATTTAGCCATATATATGCTTAAAAGTGCTTCCTTTACTTGAAATATGCTTTAAAAAATCTATGGTTGTGGGAAGCCGCAAACTTCGAAGTGCCATGTAGCGACCGGCGAGGGACAACTCAATGCGACAATTGAGGGGGCACTTTCTTCTTTTTGCCTGTCGTTCACAATCATTACATGATTATGTTTGTTTTTTTAATGCATTCTTCTTTTTCTTTTTTTTCTTTTCTTAGTTTATTTCGAACATGACATACCTACAACATTATACATCAGGCAATTTCAACATTTCACAATACACAATACATCATGTCCGAAAAGGAGTAGGAAGAAGCAAAGCTTATTTAATCCTACCCCTTTCCCACGCCAGAGCGCCCACAAATACATATATATATTCACTGACCTTCTTTACAGCAAAATATCAAAATAGCAAAATTACATCCGTGAATGAGTAACACAACAGTTTTGTAATATGTACTTAATTAATTTAGTCATTATTAACATACTGAGATGAAGAATATCTTATTTTCAATAAGGTTGAAAGTGTTTCTCATAATAATTTTTCTTCTAAATCGTAAATAAACGTAAACAAAAGTCTTCCATTCTGACCAGAAAAAAACTCAATAAAAAAGCATCCAAAAAGCATCAACATTACTATATTTATATTTTGAGACTTGAATGTTAACCAAATATTAGTGATATTGTTATTATAAGTGCTAATGCAGACAAACTATTTATAGTGGCGCTGTGATCACTAACATGTGTGCCTTTGTTGACATCTTTAACTGGTAAGCTGCTTCCCTTGCTCGTGGAAGTTAATTGTAGATTACAAATCATGCGTCTCACCTGGATAGTAAAAGGATGAGGATGTAATCCGACATGTTGGTCCGCTTTGACAGTCAATTTAGACCCGTAAGTGGCAAAAATGACACAAAAAGATGCTTGGTTCCCTGCCCTTTACTTCGCGAGGATTATGATTAATTTTTCATCTAAAAACGGCCCTATAACAAGATTCTATCAGTCTGCATCCTAATGACAGCAAACATTGTACAGTATGTGATGTTTTCTTATGTTTGTTGGGTCTCATGAAGTCTGCGAGGAGTAGAATATTAGTGATATTGTTATTATAAGTGCTAACGCAGACAAACTATTTATAGTGGCGCTGTGATCACTAACATGTGTGCCTTTGTTGACATCATTAACTGGTAAACTGCTTCCCTTGCTCGTGGAAGTTAATTGTAGATTACAAATCATGCGTCTCACCTGGATAGTAAAAGGACGAGGATGTAATCCGACATGTTGGTCCACTTTGACTCTCAATATAGACCCGTAAGTGGCAAAAATGACACAAAGAGACGCTTGATTTCCTGCTCTTTACTTCGCGAGGATTATGATTAATTTTTCATCTAAAAACGGCCCCATAACAAGATTCTATCAGTCTGCATCCTAATGACGGGAAACATTGTAGTGAAGTGAAGTGAATTATATTTATATAGCGCTTTTCTCAAGTGACTCAAAGCGCTTTACATAGTGACACCCAATATCTAAGTTACATTTAAACCAGTGTGGGTGGCACTGGGAGCAGGTGGGTTAAGCGTCTTGCCCAAGGACACAACGGCAGTAACTAGGATGGCACAAGCGGGAATCGAACCTGCAACCCTCAAGTTGCTGGCACGGCCACACTACCAACCGAGCTAAACCGCAGTATGTGATGTTTTCTTATGTTTTTTGGGTCTCATGAAGTCTGCAAGGAGTACAATATTAGTGATATTGTTATTATAAGTGCTAACGCAGACAAACTATTTATAGTGGCGCTGTGATCACTAACATGTGTGCCTTTGTGGACATCATTAACTGGTAAGCTGCGTCCCTTGCTCGTGGAAGTTAAATGTAGATTACAAATCATGCGTCTCACCTGGATAGTAAAGGGACGAGGATGTAATCCGACATGTTGGTCCACTTTGACGGTCAATTTAGACCCGTAAGTGGCAAAGATGACACAAAAAGATGCTTGGTTCCCTGCCCATTACTTCGCGAGGATTATGATTAATTTTTCATCTAAAAACGGCCCTATAACAAGATTCTATCAGTCTGCATCCTAATGACAGCAAACATTGTACAGTATGTGATGTTTTCTTATGTTTTTTGGGTCTCATAAAGTCTGCAAGGAGTAGAGGTCAGTGATGTAGTAGGGAAAAAAGCAAACATTGTGATGCATTTTTAAACTTAGTGGCGTATGCTTAAAATTATCAAAATATGTAAATATGAAATGATATTATAAATATACCCATTATATTGTATATATAAAACCTTAGTATAGTCGAATTGGATGTTTTTAAGGGCTTATATAGGCAGAATTGACTCCCATAGACTCCATTGTAAGCAGTCTTTTGATCACATTTAGTTAATATTTAGAATGCATCAAAAAATAACAATATGTGTTCTTGTCTTGCATAAGGATTGTAAATGATAGCCAAAATTCCAAAAAGAATGCAATTCCCCTTTAACACATTTACTGTAAGTGTCATGCTTGTTACTTTATCTACCTCTGCATGTCCCTTAAAATGTTGATTGTGCTACTTTGCTGTTGGTGTAAAACGAATGCATGTCACACTTGAAGTACTATTCATCAGCTGGGTATTAAATGCTGGCTAAACAGTTTGCTTCTTACCGCTATTACAACATTTGTTCTTTTTTATGCTGTGTTGCGCGATCTATGTGTTAATAAATGACTACAGTTTATGGTCAAATAGATGTGTTCTATTTCACTTTGTCATGCACTCCAATCTATTATTGAAGTTTAAAAAAATAATTGTTACATATATAATATAATTTGAGCATTTACAGTATGATTCACACTTACTGGTAAGGCGTAAAGAGGAATGACAACGTTGTCTCTTTTTTCTGCTTCATTTTCATCTAAAAAAAAAGTACAAAAAAAAACTGTCACTGATTTATCATACTTATATTGCATATTATTCATCTTCATTGCTTTCATAATGCTTTTTTGTTGTTTCTTTCTATTCAAATGCTAAAAATGTCATCAAAAAGCTAAGCAAGAGGCCACCTCACCTTGAACTGTTCCAGTATTTGAATTGCATTAGTATACATGCAGTCCGCTTGAAACTGGTCTGTGTTGTTGATGTAGAGGAGCGGCAACACACCCTTAAGACAAAAATGTACAGATAAAATAGGAAGAATAATAAAAACATACATAAAAAAATAAACATAGCTTACAACAGAGTTGACGGGAATGGGTACCCCGATGAGCGAAGCCATGAGAGGAGCAATGTCAGCCTGTAGAATACACATACATACATACATACACATATATATATATAAATATATATATATATATATATATATATATATATATATATATATATGTATATATATATATATATATATATATATATATATATATAAATAAAAGAACAGTTTTAGTATCAGTATGACTTTTCTCAATCAACACAAAAAACAAAGTGTCTCCAATCTCTATAGACAAGGCCAGGGCCGGGCTGTGGCATAAACACTCCATGCGAGTGTTTAAGTCCACAACCACTAGGGGGCCACAAAGATTTTAAGATTTTTTTTCTTTTCATTTAAATCTGTTGGTTATAAGAGACAACATCAAAAGTTAAGATAACATCCATTTTGCTGTCAAAATTCAATAATGAGGTTATTTGTATAATATTAGGATTGTGTAACATTACCTAAGCCCCTCTGCAAAAAATATAAAATTATTAATTCCATCTGGTAGCATGGTAAACTTTACTGTTCACTCAACACAGACGTCATAACTTCATCAAAGTTCACATTTATGCGCCGACATTTGGGAACCAGGATGAGGTGATAGAAGAAAGGTAAAAATATGTTAATATTATTGGTGGCACATCGGACAAAGTTATGTTTAAGTTTCACTTTTGGATCTCATAGCTGCATAGCACATAAATGTGGTGCGTTTAAAGACCCTTGATAAATGTTCGATATAGAGGCGTCACTAGTTTTTAAAGGAAAGGGAGACTTATCCCCCAATAGATAATATAATATTGATGTATTATTAAGATTATTAATATCCACTGATTATAATCTCACATAGATGAGACAATATCTACCTTGCATTATAAAGTAAAGAGAAACCTGACAGATTCATAATCATATTTAAGTAAATATTGACAGGTTGTATGATTTAAAACTCACATTCTGGCTACTTAATATACATTTTGTTTGTAGTATTTTGTAAAAGAAAAAAAATGTGTATGTGAGATGGTGACGTTTGGTTTTGTGTTCGGTAGGTGCTCTTAGGGTGTCTAATGACAATAAAAAAGGAATATCAAAGATCAAAATGGGGCTGAAAAAAAAATCTTGTTTAGGAACATGCTCACTTCCACTAGCACACAGAGAATGCTCTTTAAAAGGGGCTTCTCAAGGTTTCAATCGATCGCAACTGGACTGTTTGGTTTGTCTTGGAAGACGTTTCGCCGCTCATCCAAGTAGGGTTCATCAGTTTATGCTCATTGACTTAGATTGAGCAGATGTAGTGCCGGACTAAATCAGATGAGCGGCGAAACCTCCTCCAAGACAAACCTAGCAGTTCAGTTGCGATCGATTAAATGGCCTAAGATTACAATAACCTGGATGAATGAGAACCTTCATAGACATGTTATACCTGATTGACATCAACCCTTCTAAGGTGCTCCAGTTTCCAGTCTATGCACACATAAAAAAGACAAGAGTCAAGAAAACGGCATATACTGTATTGCAGTCCAACTTGTATTAAAAATACTGTATTTCCTTGAATTGCCACAGGCCATATAGTATGCGCCTGCCCTGAATTACTGCCGGGTCAAACTCGCTTCGCAAAATAATTAGCGCATGCTTAGTATTACCATCCATCCATCCATCATCTTCCGCTTATCCGAGGTCGGGTCGCGGGGGCAGCAGCCTAAGCAGGGAAACCCAGACTTCCCTCTCCCCAGCCACTTCGTCTAGCTCTTCCCGGGGGATCCCGAGGCGTTCCCAGGCCAGCCGGGAGACATAGTCTTCCCAACGTGTCCTGGGTCTTCCCCGTGGCCTCCTACCGGTTGGACGTGCCCTAAACACCTCCCTAGGGAGACGTTCGGGTGGCATCCTGACCAGATGCCTGAACCACCTCATCTGGCTCCTCTCGATGTGGAGGAGCAGCGGCTTTACTTTGAGCTCCTCCCGGATGGCAGAGCTTCTCACCCTATCTCTAAGGGAGAGCCCCGCCACCCGGCGGAGGAAACTCATTTCGGCCGCTTGTACCCGTGATCTTATCCTTTCGGTCATGACCCAAAGCTCATGACCATAGGTGAGGATGGGAATGTAGATCGACCGGTAAATTGAGAGCTTTGCCTTCCGGCTCAGCTCCTTCTTCACCACAACGGATCGGTACAACGTCCGCATTACTGAAGACGCCGCACCGATCCGCCTGTCGATCTCACGATCCACTCTTCCTTCACTCATGAACAATACTTCTAGGTACTTGAACTCCTCCACTTGGGGCAGGGTCTCCTCCCCAACCCGGAGATGGCATTCCACCCTTTTCCGGGCGAGAACCATGGACTCGGACTTGGAGGTGCTGATTCTCATTCCGGTCGCTTCACACTCGGCTGCGAACCGATCCAGCGAGAGCTGAAGATCCCGGTCAGATGAAGCCATCAGGACCACATCATCTGCAAAAATCAGAGACCTAATCCTGCGGTTACCAAACCGGAACCCCTCAACGCCTTGGCTGCGCCTAGAAATTCTGTCCATAAAAGTTATGAACAGAATCGGTGACAAAGGACAGCCTTGGCGGAGTCCAACCCTCTCTGGAAATGTGTTCGACTTACTGCCGGCAATGCGGACCAAGCTCTGGCACTGATCGTACAGGGAACGGACCGCCACAATAAGACAGTCCGATACCCCATACTCTCTGAGCACTCCCCACAGGACTTCCCGAGGGACACGGTCGAATGCCTTCTCCAAGTCCACAAAGCACATGTAGACTGGTTGGGCAAACTCCCATGCACCCTCAAGAACCCTGCCGAGAGTATAGAGCTGGTCCACAGTTCCACGACCAGGATGAAAACCACACTGTTCCTCCTGAATCCGAGGTTCGACTATCCGACGTAGCCTCCTCTCCAGTACACCTGAATAAACCTTACCGGGAAGGCTGAGGAGTGTGATCCCACGATAGTTGGAACATACCCTCCGGTCCCCCTTCTTAAAGAGAGGAACCACCACCCCGGTCTGCCAATCCAGAGGTACCGCCCCCGATGTCCACGCGATGCTGCAAAGTCTTGTCAACCAAGACAGCCCCACAGCATCCAGAGCCTTAAGGAACTCCGGGCGGGTCTCGTCCACCCCTGGGGCCTTGCCACCGAGGAGCTTTTTAACTACCTCAGCGACCTCAGCCCCAGAAATAGGAGAGTCCACCACAGATTCCCCAGGCACTGCTTCCTCATAGGAAGACGTGTTGGTGGGATTGAGGAGGTCTTCGAAGTATTCCTTCCACCTATCCACAACATCCGCAGTTGAGGTCAGCAGAACACCATCCGCACCATACACGGTGTTGATAGTGCACAGCTTCCCCTTCCTGAGGCGGCGCAGGGTGGTCCAGAATCGCTTCGAAGCCGTCCGGAAGTCGTTTTCCATGGCTTCCCCGAACTCCTCCCATGTCCGAGTTTTTGCCTCCGCGACCGCTGAAGCTGCACACCGCTTGGCCTGTCGGTACCTGTCCACTGCCTCCGGAGTCCTATAAGCCAAAAGGACCCGATAGGACTCCTTCTTCAGCTTGACGGCATCCCTCACCGCTGGTGTCCACCAAGGGGTTTTAGGATTGCCGCCCCGACAGGCACCAACTACCTTGCGGCCACAGCTCCGATCTGCCGCCTCGACAATAGAGGTGCGGAACATGGTCCACTCGGACTCAATGTCCAGCACCTCCCTCGTGACATGTTTAAAGTTCTTCCGGAGGTGGGAATTGAAACTTTGTCTGACAGGAGACTCTGCCAGACGTTCCCAGCAGACCCTCACAATGCGTTTGGGCCTCCCAGGTCTGTCCGGCATCCTCCCCCACCATCGCAGCCAACTCACCACCAGGTGGTGATCGGTAGAAAGCTCCGCCCCTCTCTTCACCCGAGTGTGCAAAACATGAGGCCGCAAATCCGATGACACAACTACAAAGTCGATCATGGAACTGCGGCCTAGGGTGTCCTGGTGCCAAGTGCACATATGGACACCCTTATGTTTGAACATGGTGTTTGTTATGGACAAACTGTGACGAGCACAAAAGTCCAATAACAAAACACCACTCGGGTTCAGATCCGGACGGCCATTCTTCCCAATCACGCCTCTCCAGGTTTCACTGTCGTTGCCAACGTGAGCGTTGAAGTCTCCCAGTAGGACAAGGGAATCACCCGGGGGAGCACTTTCCAGTACTCCCTCGAGTGTTCCCAAAAAGGGTCGGTACTCTGAACTGCTGTTTGGTGCATAAGCACAAACAACAGTCAGGACCCGTTCCCCCACCCGAAGGCGGAGGGAAGCTACCCTTTCGTCCACCGGGTTGAACTCCAACGTACAGGCTTTGAGCCGGAGAGAAACAAGAATTGCCACCCCAGCCCGTCGCCTCTCACTGCCGGCAACGCCAGAGTGGAAGAGGGTCCAATCCCTCTCGAGAGAAGTGGTTCCAGAGCCCTTGCTGTGCGTTGAAGTGAGTCCGACTATATCCAGCCGGAATTTCTCGACTTCGCGCACTAGCTCAGGCTCCTTCCCCCCCAGTGACGTGACGTTCCACGTCCCAAGAGCTAGCTTCTGTAGCCGAGGATCGGACCGCCAAGTGCCCTGCCTTCGGCTGACGCCCAGCTCACATTGCACCCGACCTCTATGGCCCCCGCTATGGGTGGTGAGCCCATTGGAGGGATGACCCACGTTGCCTCTTCGGGCTGTGCCCGGCCGGGCCCCATGGGAACAGGCCCGGCCACCAGGCGCTCGCCATCGTGCCCCACCTCCGGGCCTGGCTCCAGAGGGGGGCCCCGGTGACCCGCGTCCGGGCGAGGGAAATCTGGGTCCATAATTTTTCTTCTTCATAAAGGTCTTCGAGCTGCCCTTTGTCTGATCCCTCACCTAGAACCTGTTTGCCTTGGGAGACCCTACCAGGGGGCTTTATGCCCCCGGACAACATAGCTCCTAAGATCATTGGGACACGCAAACTCCTCTACCACGATAAGGTTGCAGCTCAGAGAGGAGGCTTAGTATTACCGCCTGGTCAAACTCGTGACATTACGGGTGACACTTCCTCTGTCATCATTTTCAAAATGGAGGAGGCTGATTTCAATATCGGTAATTTGAAATCGCATAAAGGGAAGAAGATTAAGAGGTGTTCAGTAGGATTTAAGGTCTAAGCTTACATCACACTCAATTTTGTACTGCATGCCTTTGGTAAGTGCCGGAGTGAGAAGAGGTTTTAAAATAATTAGCACATGCTTACTTTTACCGCATGCCTTTGGTAAGCGCAGGAGTGAGAAGAGGTTTTAAATTAATTAGCGCCCCTGCGGCAATTCAAGGAAATACGGTATACCTTGCAAATAAATAAAATAACAATATTTACCTTGCAAATAGCCATCATTATAAAGCTGAGTTTCAGTCACTTTGTGGGGACTCTGCACTCCTGCCCCCCACACCACTAATGGGGTCAGCGTCTCTGAGGGGTGTCCTGCACCGTGAGAACCTGTAGACACATGGATTAAGAACTTCAAGGAGTTATGACATTTCTAGAAAATAAAATGCCAAGTTACCCCAATTGGTCATGCCGTGATCTGAGGTAAACACATAGGAGGTTCTGCCATCATGGCTGAAGAAGTCTTCAATTATCGCCACCATTTCTGACACACCGGAGTCTACAAGGCCAATATTGTTTACATACTCCCTGGAGGAAAGATAAATAGATGAGGTTTGCATTTCTAAAATACATGAAAATTAACTAAAGAACTGACTGTGACATTGGTCTGTGAGCATGTCCATTTGTGTCAATGCCCAGTAGATGCAGAAAGTAGACATTCTTATCCTCCAGCAGACTGGCCATCAAAGTGGGGTTTGACTTTGCTGATTGAAAAAATGACTAGGGGAGAGAAAGAGGTGCAGGTTGTTGTAAAATAGAATAAAATGTATGGATTATTTCATGTCACACTTTGACTTGCGTGAACACCCAGCTGTCCAGCCTGGATGCATCTGTGGAGGCAAAGTCTTCCTCGGCTGCTGGATATGTGTGGGTGTACACATGGTCTCCACTCGCACCTGGAATTACATTTAATGAAGTGAAGTGAAGTAAAGTAAATTTAAATTACATTTTATATAGCACTTTTCTCTAGTGACCCAAAGCACTTTTCTTTTTTTACGTAGTGAAACCCATTATCTAAGGCAGTGGTCCCCAACCTTCTTTGCACCACGGACCGGTTTAATGTAGGCATTGTTTTCAGGGACCGACTTTGCCAGATAAATACAGCAAAAATAAGTGCATGAAAAATACAACACACTATAACGCTGAATTAGTGGGAGCCCTGGGCTTGTTTCTTTGCAATGGGATGCAGATGCAAATCAGCCTTTGGCTACTATCAGTCACATTTATATTTTATTTTATATGTTCATTGATTAAAGTTATAACAAATATAACAAATGGCAACTTCCTAAAAGGAGTGTTATTGTACATATATATAAACGAGCTTATTGGTGTGTCTGGTGGAACAGGCGAAGGTTAAGTAGGAGAAAAGGCAGTCGTTCATAAATTATTTAATGTTTCTCTGCGGCCCGGTAGCAAATGCGTCGACCGGTACCGGTCCCCAGACCGGTGGTTGGGGACCACTGATCTAAGGTAAATGTAAACCAGTGTGGGTGGCACAGGGAGCAGGTTGGTAAAGTGTCTTGCCCAAGGACACAACAGCAGTGACTAGAATGGCGGAAGCGGTAATAGAACCTGGAACACTCCAGTTGCTGGCACGGCCGCTCTCCCAACCAAGCCACACCGCCCATAGTTAATTAAAAACACTTGAAATATTTGCACTGACATTCACTTTGTGATATTTTCTCAAGGGACAATACTATAGAAATTAAACTAAACTAAGTTAGAGTAGTCAGTGTACAGCTTGGAGGTATGCTGGCCTTGTCATGTCGGAAAACTGCATGCGGCCCAACATGAGGCTTCACAATGTCACAGTACAGGTTAACATTTTCCTTTATGAACCACAGCTCTCCAGTGCCAGCAGCACTCATATAGCCAGACAATGATGTTTGACTCCACTTTTATTGCCAATAATGATTGTTTTTGTTTAGTCTTTTCCAGGGTATAGTGAAACAATTTGGCTATACAAGCTGAACATTGACTACTTTTAAGAATAATATTTATATAGTGTTGTAGTGCAACAAAACGGTTGATAAAATGTACAGTAGCATCTGCTACGCCAGTGTTTTTCAACCACTGTGCCGTGGCACACTATTGTGCTATGAGATACAGTCTGACGTGCCGTGGGAGATTATCTAATTTCACATATTTGGGTTAAAATATTTTTTGGCAAACCAGTAATTATAGTCTGCAAATTATGTGTTGTTTTTGAGTGTCGGTGCTGTCTAGAGCTTGGCAGAGTAATCTTGTAATACTCGTCCATATCAGTAGGGGGCAGCCGGTAGCTAATTGCTTTGTAAATGTTGGAAACAACGGGAGGCAGTGTGCAGGTAAAAAGGTGTCTTATGCTTAAACCAAAAATAAACAAAAAGTGAGTGCCTTTAAGAAAAGGCATTTGAAGCTTAGCAAAGGCTATGCAGAACGAAACTAAAACTGAACTGGCTGCAAAGTAAACAAAAACAGAATGCTGGACAACAGCAAAGACTTACTGTGCAGCAAAGACGACGTCCACAATGTACATCCGAACATGACATGACAATGAACAATGTCCCCCACAAAGAAGGATATAAACAACTGAAATATTCTTGATTGCTAAAACAAAGTTGATGCGGGAAATATCGCTCAAAGGAAGACATGAAACTGCAACAGGAAAATACCGAAAAAAAGAGAAAAAGCCACCAAAATAGGAGTGCAAGACAAGAACTAAAACACTACAAACAGCAAAAATCTCAAAATAAGTCACGGCGTGATGTGACAGGTGGTGACAGTACACCTACTTTGAGACGAGTTATAGTGATGCATGGTTGGTTATGGTTTAAAGTTATATCCAACAATTGCGACAACGACTTTTTACTGTCAACTGAGTTTATGATTTCTGCTGGTGGTGTGCCTCTGGATTTTTTCAACGCAAAAAATGTGCCTTCGCTCAAAAAAGGTTGAAAAACACTGTGCTACGCTAACAGTACGTTAACTAGTGATCGTTTAGTATTGTCCTGCAGTTTGACACCTGCACAAAAGCACATACTTAAACTATTAATATATGTACCTTTTGCAAACATGGGCAGAATATCAGGGCTGCCCCAGCACCAAGTGTGGCGGCTCTCGTTAAACACAGAGTCAAATTCCACAGGATTCTCCTTCCAACCTAACGCCGGACACAGATCACAGGAGTACATGTTTGCCAAATGAAACAATATTAGATTTTTTTGTGTTCCATACCTTTAGCAACGGCACTAACATCCTCATAGAAGCCAGCGATGAGCGCGACATGACCTGGGCGGGATTCAGTGGGCACACGCGTGTGGGAAACACCCCAGGTGCCCTTTTCCTCGATAATGCTCCTGTTTGTGGACACAACATAGAAGAGATTGACAGATACAACTATGTCCATTTTCCTCTGCTAGTTTCTTAACCTCAAGTAAGGAGCTCTGGGTAAGCCGTTGGGTAGCGGAGTGAAGAGGCTGTCCGCCCTCAAACCATCTGCCACGATCAGCACCAGTCTGGAGGCAGGTGGAGTCAAAAGTGTGGCCACGGGTGTCATGCCATGGACCAAAGGAGAGGTGAAGTAGATGTCAAAGATGGACAAGAAGAAGACGACATGGACTGTCAGTCCAACCAAAAAAAAGGTGATCATCTTCATTTTGAGCCGTGAGAGTGTCAACACCACATGGAGTCTGCAATACAAGGAAAATCAAATTAATATCACTAGTTTTACTTACTTTTGCCCCTTAAACTTAACAAACTTTAATGATCCACAAGGGAAATTGTTCCACACAGTAACTCACTTACAATGATGGAAAGTGTAAGGATGGAAAGAACAATGCAGGTATAAAATAGACTAAATATAGCGATATAAAATATAACATATATACATAATATTTACATAATATATGTACAGTATATTATGTATACTGATATATTATATTAGGTCTATATCATATATACAATATAGCATAGAATAGAATACAATAGAATGGACTTTATTGTCAATATATTTGCATATAATGAGATTAAGGACTCCAGCTTAAGGTGCAGTAGTGGGAACAAATATGGGGTAGAAATAAAAAATACAAGAGGTAATAAAGGTAAAACTAAAAATTTAAATAAACAGACTACTATCCAATAAAAATAATAAGCAATCATGTACAATATACAAAACACTATATAGAAATACAAAATACTATACAATATACAGAACAAAACAAGAGTACCGAAGTAATAAATAATCAGTGTCAGACGTGTTGCACACGAAGGGTAGTAAAATATAATATATAACAATTACCATGTACAATACATTGACGAGAAAAACAATATTTATGTTACCATGTTCACGTTGCAGATAAATATAAAGGGTTACGGCAAACTTAAGCCTGTTTACAAGACTGGCGTACATTCCCGAACGCGACCACCGCTGCTGCTCACTGCTCCCCTCACCTCCCAGGGGGTGGAACAAGGGGATGGGTCAAATGCAGACGTTAATTTCACCACACCAAGCGTGTGTGTGACTATCAGTGGTAGTTTAACTTAAAATAGCAAGGCTTACCTGTGATTAACTTTAAAAATCAGAATGAATGGGAGACAATTGCAGGAGCACTTCTCCGCGCACGTACTTGTTTTGTCTTCATTTCATTTTCTTCAATGACCAAAAAAATTTTAATCCAAAGAAAAACACTTGACGTTACGAAACACCGTGGATCTAATGGTTAAATACGCGCTTCTACAAAACCATCTGTCCTTTATAATAAGATTAGTTTAGTCCCTCACTTCCTTGTTGTGACTTTTGTCAGTACCGATTGGGATTGTGGGTAGTGGCAGGGAATCTGACCAATCAAGCTTCACGGAGTATCGACAAAGATCTTCAAAAAGAGAGAGATGAGTCGCTTCTGGAACGTTTTTTGAACTATCAACTTCCGGTTTTACAAGTGGGTGCGGCTTTAAAAAATACATAAAACAATATAATGAAGCGAAACAGTTTAACTATATTCGCTAATAATATAATTGGCTGCCTGTTCCAACAATTAATCGATATTTTTTATTTTATTGTGATAAACATTACTACCAAAGTCACGTGACATGGGACAACAAGCACTGTTAACGCGAGATTCCTCTCCCAGCTCGCTTGACATCCATCCAGGAAGCAGGGTCTCGTTAGCTTAGTTTAGCTCAGCTCGCTACCAGCCTCCGTAGTGCAAACATGGCGTCGATAAACCCATTTCATCTTAGTGATTCGGAGGAGGAGAGCGAAAGGCGACCTAATGAGAGCGTTGACACGGAGCGTAGCCCGAGTGACGGGGCGCCGGGACCACCGCCGGGCAACTCCTTCTCTCTGTCCGCGAACGCCGAGCCTCCGACGCTGCTGCTGTCCAGCGGCCAAAGAACGAGTCCAAGCGGGGAGGGCATTACTATTTCCTCCGCGGCCACCGCATCTATGGCAGGCGGTGCGGAGCCGCGGCTGTCGGTGGATGTCATAGCCGCTCACCTGCTGCGTGATCAGTACATCCTTACGGCCCTGGAGTTCCACACGGAACTGTTGGAGGCGGGTCGGGAGCTGCCACGGCTGAGGGATTATTTCTCCAACCCGGGGAACTTCGAGAGGCAGAGCGGCACGCCACCTGCCAAAGATCAGGGAGTCGGAGCGGGTGGAGCCTTGAGTAAGTAGCTAAAGGATGCTAGCGGTAGCCATTATCGATCGCTTGTCTCTGATGCATTCTATCAAAGCTTAGTGCTAGCTAGCACAAGCATCTAACATTCTTAAGTTAAAGTACCAATGATTGTCACACACACGCTAGGTGTGGAATTATTGTCTGCATTTGACCCATCACCCTTGATCACCCTCTGGGAGGTGAGGGGAGCAGTGGGCAGGAGCGGTGGCCGCGCCCGGGAATCATATCTGGTGATTTAACCCCCAATTCCAACCCTCGATGCTGACTGCCAAGCAGGGAGGTAATGGGTAGGGTTAGGTATCATTTGAATTCGAACGATTCCGATTCTTCTTGTACCATGCCGGGATCAATGTGTTTGCCAGGTAGTCCCTGGAAGGTGGTATGTATTTTGGGTTGAGAGTTTTCACCATATCCCTGCAAACATAAACAAACATATAATGTTGCTGTTACTGTTTAGCCAAGTATCAATTAGCTCAGCTCTAACGTTATGGCTTAACTGACCTAAATGTTGGAGATTCAACCTCTGAAAAGGGATGCAGTCTTTTGACTATGTGTGCAGTGACCTTTCTGTAGCACTCTTCCGTCTGCGGCACCGACATCTTCCCCATTGCCGCTACGGTGAACGGAGTCCGCTGAGCACATCGCGGAGCCTGGCTAGCAGGTTGTAAATTGTCTATGAAAAAATACGCGGGCTACTTTGTTAGCTGCCTCAACGTTGGCGCAAAACACATTATTTATTGCATATATATTGTTTTACTTACCGGATTCAGACTGCGGTGCAGTCACCAAGGTGCCAGGCTGGGCGACGGAGCCGGGGCCAGAGGAAGAGGCAGAGGAGGACGGTCGGCGCAGCGCGTCGAAGACGGGACATGCATTTATTTGTACTCCATGAACTCTGAGGTGCTTCATCATGTTCGACGTGCACCCTCCTAAGCACGAAACAGTCCTGTCGCACGTTTTACATCTCGCCGATATTTCATTTTTTTTAGTAAAATAAAGCCACACTTTCGACCGCGACGCCCGCTATCCATCCTTGACTGACTTGCTCGGCTACATAGGCTCGGCTATGCTAACACTTCCGGCGGTGGGCGCTTCTTTGTTGGTGTTCAGCGGCTTAGGGACGGCGTGGCGCAGTGAGGGAGAGTGGCTGTGCGCAACCCGAGCGTCCCTGGTTCAATCCCCACCTAGTACCAACCTCGTCATGTCCGTTGTGTCCTGAGCAAGACACTTCACCCTTGCTACTGATGGGTGCTGGTTGGCGCCTTGCATGGCAGCTCCCTCCATCGGTGTGTGAATGTGTGTGTGAATGGGTAAATGTGGAAGTAGTGTCAAAGCGGTTTGAGTACCTTGAAGGTAGAAAAGCGCTATACAAGTACAACCCATTTATTCTTCTTCCGGTCGGCGGACTTATTCTTTTTTTCCGGTCGGCGGACTGGGTTTCGAAACTAGTAATCGAAATTTAAACTTTTGAACAATTCCGGGAGAATTGAAAAGTTAGTCCCGGTTCCAATCGATACCCGATACTCGATACCCAATCCTAGTAATGGGTCCCATTTTTATAGTCTTTGGTATGACTCGACTAGGGTTTGAACTCACACCTTTTGCAATCACTCGTACTTCGAACACTGAAACTATACACTCATGTAGTAATTGTAATCACACGTCATTTTTCCCAAAAATGAATGCATACCTTTCTGGAAAGGTCAGAGGTCATGCCATGGATTGGGGTAACGGTATACACATCTACCTACATAGTATGTACGTAATGTTTACTTCATTTAAGATTCAGGGGCTTTACATATCTGTCATTGTTTCCTTAAGGACTGCAATCCATCGGTAGCTTTTTAGTAGGGCAGGGATCACCAATGCCGTGCCCGCGGGCACCAGGTCGCCCGTAAGGACCAGATGAGTCGCCCCGCTGGCCTGTTCTAAAAATAGCTCAAATTGCAGCACTTACCACTGAGCTGCCTCTATTTTTTAAATTTTATAAATTGTATTTATTTACTAGCAAGCTGGTCTCGCTTTGCTCGACATTTTTAATCGTAAGAGACAAAACTCAAATAGAATTTGAAAATCTAAGAAAATATTTTAAAGACTTGGTCTTTCAGAAAGACAATTTAGAGAAAAAATACAACCTTAAAAATGATTTTAGGATTTATTTACATATACCTTTTTACCTTTTGAATTCCTTCCTCTTCTTTCCTGACAATTTAAATAAATGTTCAAGTAAATTTATTTTTTTATTGTAAAGAATAATAAATACATCCTAAAGTAATTCTTCATTTTAGCTTCTGTTTTTTTGACGAAGAGTGTTTGTGAAATATTTCTTTAAACTTATGATTAAAATTCAAAAACAGTATTCTGGCAAATCTAGAAAATCTGTAGAATCAAATTTAAATCTTATTTCAAAGTCTTTTGAATATTTTTAAAAATTGTTGTTCTGGAAAATCTAGAAGAAATTTTAATTTGTCTTTGTTAGAAATATAGCTTGGTCCAATTTGTTAGATATTCTAACAAAGTGCAGATTGGATTTTAACCTATTTAAAACGTGTCATCAAAATTCTTAAAATAATCTTAATCAGGAAAAATTACTAATGACATCCATAAATTATTTTTTGAATTTTTTCAAAAAGATTCCAATTAGTTAGTTTTTCTCTTCTTTTTTTAATGTTGAATTTTGAATTTTAAAGAGTCGAAATTGAAGATAAACTATGTTTCGAAATTAAATTTTCATTTTTTTCCCCTGTTTTCTCCTCTTTTAAAACGTTCAATTAAGTGTTTTTTTTTATCATTTATTCTCTACAAAAAACCTTCCGTAAAAGGAAAAAAAATGTACAACGGAATGACAGACTAAAATATCAATTTTTTTATATATATAGATTTATTTATTAAAGGTAAATTGAGCAAATTGGCTATTTCTGGCAATTTATTTAAGTGTGTATCAAACTGGTAGCCCTTCGCATTAATCAGTACCCAAAAAGTAGCTCTTGGTTTCAAAAATGTTGGTGACCCCTGCAGTAGGGCAACTGACACCATCACATAATTTGCATAATTGGCCACGACCAGTGGCTGGTGCGTTTCCCACCTAGGCCTTCATTGATGTCCGACTTCAAATATTTCCTCTTAAAATACCATCATTGATGTCACCACATGTCCATTGCTGGAGAAATACTATACAGAAACACATGTACGCACTACTGGGCATTGTATAGAACAGGGGCTCTCACACTTTTTCTGCAGGCGAGCTACTTTTCAATTGACCAAGTCGAGGAGATTTACCTCATTCCTATTCATAATTTATATTTATTTATTTATGAAAGAGACATTTTTGTTAACAAGTTAATGGTGTTTAATGATAATACAAGCATGTTAAAACACATAGATTCCTTTCTTTCATGAAGACAAGAATATAAGTTGGTGTATTTGATTCTGATGACTTGCATTGATTGGAATTAGACAGTGGTGCTGATAACGTCCGCATTTTCAAATGGAGGGAAAAAAAAGTCCTCCTTTCTGTCCAATACCACATGAAAGTGGTTGGATTTGGCATCTCATTTGTCCAACTTGCATACTCGTTTTTAAACACTTTGTTATGAGAGTAGCATATGTGTGTGGCCCTTTAATGTCTGGCAGCAGGTGAGTGACGTCAGTGAGAGTGCGGGTGGGCAAGCAAGTGAGAAAGCGGTCGCTGAGGGCGGGGGAGAAATACATTGGCATCAAACTCCGTAGCTTGCTAGCTTGTGCACGCTAGCTTTCTGAGACTCTTATTTTGTTAGCACAGGCAGGATGAAACAGGTCTTTTATGGTGAAGACAGGAACTGTGCAGTCGGTCTTTAGAGTTTTGACAGTAGGTACGGAGTCTCTAGAAATAAAATGTGTTTCTCTGCGTCCGCCCTGTTAGTGATTTTTTTCTTAAATATGAGCTTGCAGCAGCCAGAGTCATCTCGCAAGATCCTCGGGTGCCGAGAATGTCAAACAACTGACGAAAGTGAAGTCTTGGTATGATTGATGATTGCTCATTTTTATGTCTATTTTTTAATGCCTGGCTTGAGATCGAATGACACACCCTCCGAGATCGACCAGTCGATCGCGATCGACGTAATGGGCACCCCTGGTATAGAACAAGTTATTTTCTGGCGCATTTAGAATAGAATAGAGTTTTCTATTGTCATTATTACAGTGAACAGGTTCAAAGATCAACGAAATTGGAGCAGATCCCCTAATGTGCATACGCGATAATTAAGTAATATAAATAGTAAAAAAAGATTAAAAAGAAGAAGATATATATCCATATATATGTATATATCCATGCACATATCCATACATATGCATATATACCGTATTTTTCGGATTATACATCGCTCTGGAGTATATGTCGCACCGGCCGAAAATACATAATAAAGAAGGAAAAAAACATATATACGTCGCACTTTTGGGGGAAATTTATTTGATAAAATCCAACACCAAGAATAGACATTTGAAAGGCAATTTAAAATAAATAAATAAAGAAAAGTGAACAACAGGCTGAATAAGTATACGTTATATGACGCATAAATAACCAACTGAAAACGTGCCCGGTATGTTAACGTAACATATTATGGTAAGAGTCATTCAAATAACTATAACATATACCTGTAGAACATGCTATACGTTTACCAAACATACTGTCACTCCTAATCGATAAATCCGATGAAATCTTCTTCCTCGATGTCGCTTCTAAACAACTCTGCCAACTCCAATTGTACGTGCCGCTTCCTCTTGTCGTTTTCTGCTGCATATTTCACTACGTCCAGCTTGTAATCTGCAGTACATGATTTCCTTTTCGGTCCAATTTTTGTTCAGCCCTTCTCAGTTTTTATAAGTTACCGCCAATGATGAAATGATCAATTTGAATAGCTACGGCAGTAGCATATAGCATATAGCAGTTAGCATTCCATGACCCACTATGCACTTCTGCCATGACCCTCCCCCGCCAAATTCTTTTTGGTTGACGTGAATGTGGCGGTTGCTGACGTTTGTGTGACGATTGCTGACATTTTCTTCGTCTCTTCCGCGAATGAAATAAATAATATTATTTGATATTTTACGGTAATGTGTTAATAATTTCACACATAAGTCGCTCCGGAGTATATGTCGCACCCCCGGCCAAACTATGAATAAAACCGCGACTTATAGTCAGAAAAATACGGTACATATACACATATAACATTATTGCACATTATAGTCGGAAAAAAATCTAAAGACATGACACGTGAGCACATGACGAACCCATTGTGCTCACTCAGTGCCTGTTTAATGCTACTATTTAAAAACAAATAAACCCGCATCAGCAATTAAAATATATCTTATGTGGTGCTGTCAAAATAAAAATTGCTAGAAAACATTTTAAACGTGAAAAAATTAAGAAATATAATATCTGAACTCAGATTTCATCGACAGCTGAGCTTGCTTCAGGGGTTGGCCGACCTGGTCTCACAAGATGTAGTGTCTCTTTAAATATCCTTCTTTTGAAATGGCCTTGCAAATACATGTGTTGTCTTGTCTCATCATAAAAGATGCAGACAAGACGTGTTAGCTGACTTCTTTAAGTTCATACTCCACAGCGTGCTCATCAAAAACATCCCGCTTCACAACCTAAATGGCTACTGCCATGCTCTTCACTACTTTGGCGTACTGGGTAATGGAGTTCTTATGTTACCATCACTATATATCTGCCTTAGGCCATGTAGAAGGCCTTACTGACAACTACGCGTGATCTGATTGGCTATTGCAACTGTCTGTCAACTGTATGTCCCCGTTGGCTTACAGTGCACGGACGCCCACATTGCTGAATCTGAAGGCCTCTGGCAGATTTGGTACAGCATGGCAACATAAGCTAGCTGAATTCTGATTGGATGAAAACTCTATAAACTAAAAACAACAGTGCTGGAAGAAGCATAATATGACATGAAAAGAATATGAATACTTTTAGATATTTAGGGAAAGTAAATTAACAAGTACTTTTATCTTTAGTTATGATCATGATGTCTGGTTATGTTAGGCCAGCAGAGAAGGCCTTGCTGGCCACGACCCATACGAGCAAAAAAAAAACATTAACAATAAACTGCATTAACAGACAGTCCCGTTTTAATGTATTCATGAGTAAGGCCGTAACAGGTTGGGCCAAATATATATTTTTAGTGGTCCCAATATATATATAATAAATGAATGTATGGGAAACATTGACTTTATGTAATCTTTAGGCATGTGCTGATCTATCAGCCACCAATCAGTATGGGCCATATTTCGTAAAAACGTACTTGGTTGTGTGGCGATTAATGCCTTTTCATGCCGATTCATGGCTGATAATGTATTCATTAGTAAGTTCCCCGACTGACAAGCGGTTGGTAGTTGATGATGTGTGTAGCGCTCCTCTAAATTAATATCTTAAGTAACATTATCACTGGGTGAGGGTCTAACATGTTACACCCTGAGAGCAGGCCAGGAGTGGGCATGCTTGTAGCCGAGCTAATTGCTAAGCTATCTTTAAACAATAATCTTTAAACAATACCAACAAATAAGTGCCTAGTAAAGTTTTTAAAGGCCTACTGAAATGAGATTTTCTTATTTAAACGGGGATAGCAGGTCCATTCTATGTGTCATACTTGATCATTTCACGATATTGCCATATTTTTGCTGAAAGGATTGAGTAGAGAACATCGAGGATAAAGTTCTCAACTTTTTGTGCTGATAAAAAAAGTCTCGCCTTTACCGGAAGTCACAGACGATGACGTCACAAGGGTGAGGGCTCCTCACGTCCTCACATTGTTTTTAGTGGGAGCCTCCAGCAGTGAGAGCTATTCGGACCGAGAAAACAATAATGTCCCCATTAATTTGAGCGAGGATGAAAGATTTGTGGATGATGATATTGATAGCGAAGGACTAGAAAAATAAAAATGAAAAAAAATACGTTTAAAAAAAAGGTGATTGCATTGGGACAGATTCAGATGTTTTTAGACACATTTACTAAAATAATTCTGGGAAATCCATCCATCCATCCATTTTCTACCGCTTATTCCCTTTTGGGGTCGCGGGGGGCGCTGGCGCCTATCTCAGCTACATTCGGGCGGAAGGCGGGGTACACCCTGGACAAGTCGCCACCTCATCGCAGGGCCAACACAGATAGACAGACGACATTCACACTCACATTCACACACTAGGGCCAATTTAGTGTTGCCAATCAACCTATCCCCAGGTGCATGTCTTTGGAAGTGGGAGGAAGCCGGAGTACCCGGAGGGAACCCACGCATTCACGGGGAGAACATGCAAACTCCACACAGAAAGATCCCGAGCCTGGATTTGAACCCAGGACTGCAGGACCTTCGTATTGTGAGGCATATGCACTAACCCCTCTCCCACCGTGAAGCCCCTCTGGGAAATCCCTTATCTTTCTATTGTGTTGGGTGTGTCCACGGGTGTCTTGAGGCCAGTGTCTGAGGGAAGTCATGGCAGATACAAAGGACGGCGCAAACTCCACAGATCTCCGGTAAGAGGCGACTTTTTAACACAATTTTCTCCGGTTGTCAAGTGGTCGGGATCCATGTTCGCTTGACCGATCTGATCCATAGTAAAGCTTCACCTCCGGGAATTTTTAACAATGAATCACCGTGTGTTTGTGTGGCTAAAGGCTAAAGCTTCCCAACTCCATCTTTCTTCTTTGACTTCTCCATTATTAATTGAACAAATTGCAAAAGATTCAGCAACACAGATGTCCAGAATACTGTTTCATTGCGCGATGAAAAGAGACGACTTTTAACCGCAAATAGTGCTGCGCTAATACTTCCTGAAAGTCCGTGACGTCGCGCGCACGCGTCATCATTCCACAATGTTTTCAACAAGAAACTCCGCGGGAAATTTAAAATTGCAATTTTGTTATCTAAAAAGGCTGTATTGGCATGTGTTGCAATGTTAATATTTCATCATTGATATATAAACCATCAGACTGCGTGGTCGGTAGTAGTGGGTTTCAGTAGGCCTTTGAGAAATGTATAACAGCAGAAAGTAAGCAGTTATTAACAGGAAATTAACAAGTAAATCAATAAGAGTCCAAAAATAGTATAATATAACAACTGTGGGTGTGTCAACATCGTTGCCGTCAGTACACGACATGTAAGACAGTGGGTCAATTCATAAATTGGTGGTGTCAATATAAAGGACAGTATCATTATCTGATTAATACAAGAATGAGTAGGTTGCTGTTTTATTTCCTGATAATCGTTTGTTGTTTTTGTTATTGATTTCAAACTCAGGACAAATTAAGACTTTGAGGGCAAAAACATAGGATTCAAATGAGTAGTACATAGTATTTTTTGCTTTTTTTTAGTTATTGCTTACTATCCACTTTGTTTTGATCAAACCATTGTATGTAATAAAAGAGAATATGGAACAATTTGAAATATTTTGTTGTTAAATTGCCAATAACCCTCACCATAAATACATAGAAACATTTATAGTTAATATAGGCATTTTAATCGGCTTCATAAAACCCTGACCAGCACATCACCATGTTTATGATAAATGCCCTGTCTGGTATCTTTTAAATAAAATGTTATGTTTAATGTGGGATAGGCTCCAGCACCCCCCGCAACCCCAGAGGGACAAGCGGTAGAAAATTGATGGATGGACGGAACCCTGCTTACCAATAAAAAAAAGAGAAGTAAAATTGAAAATTGGACGTCAAAGCTCTGCTGTATACAACCGCATTGAAGTTTCAGCCTGGAGGGAATTTCAAAGGCGTGATGTGATTCTTGGCGTCAGTTGGTCACTTGACGGCTTACCCATTTCCCTGTGCAAACATTGATAACAAGCTTTTTTTCTACCAAAAAGAAGTTGGTATCATGTTTTATCGCTGAAATGAATGGCAAAGTCGGTGCAGGGAGTATTGACCATTACTGGTTTTATATTTCCAATTTACACCATTTAAAGACTTGAATGCAGTGCTAAAGGGGAACTACACTTTTCTGGTATTGTGCCTATTATTCACAACCCTTAAGTAAGACAAGCACGCACATGATTTTCTTTTGTCTATGCATTAAACATTAGCAAACATCAGTTAACAATGGGGCCACTGGGAGTCGCTCTATTCTGCCCATTGAGTGCTCTAAAGAAAGCTAAAAACCTTCAATGTTTTATGAACAAGCTGTAACTATATATACAATATAGAATCAGCGACTTTCATAATATGTAATATTTACGTATTTTGCTCATTTTAAGCATAGAGTGGTGTATTCATTTCTCAGATGCATCACAATGTTCACTTTTCCTTTTGACAAACCAACACTACCATTCATACAGACTTCATTAGAGACATCAAAGACTACTTTGTGACAAATTATGATCAAAAACCTATCTTTTTGAGCCTGAATATGCAGAGGATGAGCTACACATTTTACAAGCTGTGCTAAACATATCTAGCTCTAGTTAAACGCTTAGCATCACACAGCAGTATTTCTAAGTGGTAAAAAGCAATACAAACTATGAACAGAATAAAAATAATCACTTTTTGTACAAAATCTGCTCTCACTGGGATGACGCTAGTTGGGATGGTCATATTGTCTCGTTTAGATAAAGAATGAATCATAATCCACCCAGAGGTAACAATAAAAAAAAACGTTACCGCAATCAAGCTTTTTTTCGTGTCTTTCCTGCCATCTCTGGGTGTTAATTGAACATCAAAGTTGACCAACTTCTTTGTTTATGGCCTCATCCTTCTACTATCTAAATGAGAGTTATGGTTTATAATCTAGAATTAACTGTCACCAGCTCACCTGCTCAGTATGTCAATATAGCAGGACAACCTAGTTAGCACTCTGTGATCCCGGCGTGGCTAAAAATAGCGTTAGTGCTTATAATAACAATATTGCAAATAGTTGGCTAATGTTCAGGTCACAAGATGTAAATGGAGTATTGTTGGCAGTTTTTGGAGTTCCTTTGAAAGGGCTTTACTCCTACTAGCTGCATTGATAGCCACCTAATATTGGCCCCATTTTACGACTTAGAATGTAAAAAAAAACCCCAAAAAACATATACCGTATTTCCTTGAATTGCCGTAGGGCATATAGTATGCACCTGCCTTGAATTACTGCTGGGTCAAACTCGCTTCGCAAAGTAATTAGCGCATGCTTAGTATTACCGCCTGGTCAAACTTGTGACGTCACAAGTGACACTTCCCCTGTCATCATTTTCAAAATGGAGGAGGCTGATTTTAATACCGGTAATTTTAAATCTCATAAAGGGAAGAAGATTAAGAGCTATTCAGTAGGATTTAAGGTCCAAGCTTACATCACACTCAAATTTTTACTGCATACCTTTAGTAAGTGCCGGAGTGAGAAGAGGTTTTAAAATAATTAGCGCATGCTTACTTTTACCACATGCCTTTGGTAAGCGCAGGAGTGAGAAGAGGTTTTAAATTAATTAGCGCCCCGGCGGCAATTCAAGGAAATACGGTATTATTATTTTACATAAGGATTGTGAATGATTGGCAATATTCTCCCCAAAAAAAGTGGTGCTCCCCTCTAAAACTGCGCTTTTGACACAAGGAATGGGACTGCGGTTGTAGACTCCTGAGAGTTAAATATGATGGGAAGTGAATTTAAAGACTTTTAAAGATTTTTTTAAGACAAAATAGTTCTCAAAATCTCTACAAGTACCGCCAATAAAAAATGCCACCTTATAGAAGGTTGAGTAATTTTATTAATGTTTTATCAGATTTCAACAGAATCTTACCATGCCACCCACACATTGTGGGGGGAAAAAACCCTGATATAATGTAACATTCTTAGTATAGAAGAGAAGTTACGCTACTTTACTACCATAATCTGGTATTCAGAATATCATGTGATCTGTGGAATGTTGTTCCTCGTGGTTGTAGAACATGATCTCCTTTTACAGTTTGACATAATGTGATTGACTCAATTGTTTGATTCAATAGAGGCCAATGTTTGGTTTTCAAAATACAAAGCATAACGCAATAAGACACTGCAAACGTATTACAACAAATTGCGTAATATATGTGCTACCCTCCCCCTCTGCCTGTTGCAATGGTTGCCAAATATAAACATTTATTCACAACACATAATGAAGCTGGAACATTCCCTTCTGTGAGCTGCATCAAATCATAAAATGTGTAGGAGATGCTGTTACTCGAGTACATTACAAGATGCTGTCACAGCCTCGCTAACTTCCCACAATGAGGCATGGTTCACCCTTGTTTTTTCTCTTATTGCAGTAGCATGGGTGCAGTTACAAAGTTTACATTTTAAAGAGTGTGTGAGTTTTTGTCCACAAGGGTAATTTTTGAATTAAATATGTCAGTCTCACTCAGTTAGTTTTTTAACATATTTAATACAGATCATTTACTCCAAACTGAACCCTTTGTAAAGGCGGAGCCTTACACCGTCCTTGTCCAGTAGTGGTGGATTTAATGCTGCTTCACTGTTTCCAATTCTCACAGGAACATCCCTCTCTGTCTTTGTTTTGAACAGATCGAACAGGCAGCATCAGCACCTTGGACTCTCTGGACTTTGCTCGTTACTCAGATGACGGCAATCGAGAATCAGACGAGCGGGTGGCTGGTAAGATGACCGATGCTGCCACGAGAGCGACAGTTCCACTCACAGAAGAAAAAGATGATGTGATGGCGGAAATAATGCGGCCGCTACACTGGCTGTGGAATTTATGCAGATTTAGTCTATCCTGAAAATACAGTATACTTCTGTGACAGGCAAAGTAAAATAAAATAGGTGATAATAAAATAAACAACAATTAAATAAAAGAAATAATAAATAAATAAAAACGGAAATAATATGAGAAAGGAAATAAAGTAACAGGAAAAATAAATTAAGTACAATATTTATTTAAAAAGCTGGTTGTAGATATGCAAATATTTTGATGTGCTACATTTGCAAGCCTGTAGAGCATCACTCTGTCCGCAAGGTAAACACTATTAGAGTACAACAGTACAGTAGGTGTAATCCTACAAAAGATACGGGTAAAATAAAAACATGCTGCAACTAGCCAAGGTATTGTTGTTAAAAGGGAACTGCCCTTTTTTTTGTAGTTTTGCCTATAATTCACAATCCTTATGTTAGACAAGCGCACAAGTCTTTGTTTTTTAATGCATTCTAACTCGTAAATTAGCGCTAGCAAAAGTCAGCTAACAATCTCTATTCCGCCTATAAAATGCTCTAAAAACATCCAAAAACCACCAACGTTTTAATGTGCCTGGTGTAAGTATGTATATATATATATATATATATATATATATATATGTATATATATATATATATATATATATATATATATATATATATATATATATATATCATTATATATTATATTTCTTTGCATTATCACAGATGAGGCACTGCCTCCCCTGACCGCACGTCAATGTGATATATGTATATCTATTTTTACATATTGATAGAGGTGTCACGAAGTGGTGGTGACGAACCCCAAGATGCAGAGATGACAGGCTTGGAAAATGAAAACATGGTTTTAATGTTCAAAAAAAAGAAAGTCAAGGAAAACACAAACCAGGAAACAGCAAACAGGGATCCAGGGAATAGCTCTCAGCTTCCAAAAAAAAAGGCAGTCCACAGCATACAGCAAACAATACTCCAGCACTCACTGGAGGGCAAGGCAGGTTTAAATAATGCATCTGATTAGTGCTCAGGCAGCAGGTGAGCGGGTGAACACTAATCAGAAACAGGTGGATATAATAAGTAACCATGGTAACCAAAACAAACAAGGGTGCAAAAAAAACAGGAACCGAAGGAGTCTTAGATTGAAAATAAAAAACATAATCCAGACTCCAGATCATAACAAGAGGGGGGTATTTTTTATATAATTTATTTATTTTTTTAAGTTATCTACATTTATATGTATATGTACATGCTGTATCGGGACAGGTCCATTAAGAGTGTGAGCAGAAATATGCCGTAAAGGAATTAACTATACACAATAAAACATTAACAAAATGCTGTGTCACATGAATGTTTTTTAAAGTAATACCTTTGTCACATGAAAAAAAAACACAAATAAAGTAAAAAAATATATATACAGTTTAGTTTGGGCAGTATAGCTCGGTTGGTAGAGCGGCCGTGCCAGCAATTTGAGGGTTGCAGGTTCGATCCCCGCTTCCGCCATCCTAGTCAATACTGTTGTGTCCTTGGGCAAGACACTTTACCCACCTGCTCCCACACTGCTTTAATTGTAACTTAGATATTGGGTTTCACTATGTAAAGCGCTTTGAGTCACTTGAAGAAAAAGCGCTATATAAATATAATTACTTCACTACTTTTTGATATCAATATAAAACTCAAAGCACTTTGACTAATTAAGATGAAGTCTAATAAACAAGCTTTGTTCTTATCCAAAGCCTCCTCGTGGTTCAGTACAACTGTTTGGCTAACAAAAATAAACAGGAGTGATACCTCTCACATTGAATATACAATCTTCACTCCCTGTGTTTAATTCGATGAGATGACAACATTCTTTTAGCTAGTATTTTATGTTATTTGAACACTGACAAAGTTAGCAGTTAATATAAGGACGAGTGAGCATCCCAGTAAACAAACTAAAGACTTTATAAACAAGTTATGGCAACGTTCCCGACATTGCCTGCTGCATGTTTCCTCACGTCATTAACTCTGTCACAGCCACTGATGGAGGCTTTGTTGTGAAAATAAAACCAACAGCAAATAACTTTTCTCCTTCGCCGTATACCTTTAGTGTGAGACAAATGTGTCTGTCTCCAATATTGTCGACACCTGTCGCCGTCTAAAACAGCAGTGCGAGAAGCAAGGGAAAATGATGTTAAACCAAGCGCTTGGCTGTGTTTACTCCGAGGGGAAATCTCCGAGGCAAAGTCTGTGTGTAGTTTGTCCACCATGATTTTCAAGCAAAACGACCCTAATGCGCATGTTTCAGCGCTGCTGTGAATTCCTTCTCAGAAAGTAAGCAGTGTTGTCTGAAATGCATTATTAAATTATGTTTTTTCGGTAAATAAACATTTAGACGGTATTACTAACTGTCTGGAATTCTACAGCGGTTTATTATTATACCGTTTATCGTTACATCTCTATAATATAGTAACAGGCACATTCATAATAACGTATTATTAAATATTTTTGGTCATTTTAAGCAGACGGCGGCGTTTCAATTTCACCGGCGCATCACGTTTGTTTTTTCCTTTAACACCACCACACTACTAATCATGCAAACTTCAAGAGGAACTGCACTTTTTTTGGAATTGTTTATTCACAATCATTATTAAAGACACAACCATTTATTTTTAAAATTTTTTAATTCTAACTCGTAAATAAAAGTCTGCTTACAACAAAGCCAAAGCTTCTACTCTGCCCATAAAACCCAATAAATAACCATCCAAAAACTGCCAACAATACTCCACTTACATTTCCTGACTTAAATATTAACCAATAGGGATGTAACGGTATCAAAATTTCACGGTACAATATTATTACGGTATTAAGGGCACGGTACGATATTATTGCGCTATATACGGTAATCAAAAAAAAAAAAGTTCGGTAAAAATGCCATCTTGTGTAAAATGAAGTAGCAGGAATGTTTAGGATAAACACACTTACTGTAATTGACACAAACATAATGCTGAAATGTTCTAATCATATGTTTTCACTACAAACTATTATTTTGTAAGTGCAAATATTTGCGCAGGAACATTTACTGTTTCAAGCAAATAGTAAAAAGTGTAATTTAAAGTTGATGTCTTTAAGGTAACAATGTAAACATCCAAATGTAAAACAATGCACAGTTAAATATCTTTCTACTTGTACATTGTGGGAAGCAGTGTCCTCTGCAATGATATTTTTTTATATCTGTCTGGAAAATGTTGTTTCTCAGAAAAGTAAACTAACAATAAAACTTGTATTATTGTAAATACCTCAGAAACTGATGTTTGGCTTCGCTGGCTTCAAATATATATTTTCTGTGTGACGGTTTGAGGTGGCAACTTGTTCAGCCCTGCCTCCCACCCGAGTGCAGGTGCAATAGGCAAATTTGACAACTTAAAATTATTATTTTTTTTAAAAACATATGTGTTCTTGTTTTACATAAAGATTTTGAATGACAGGCAATATCCCCCTAAAAAGTTAAAAGAACAACAATATAAGGTCAGTTCCGGAAAGTTGAGCATCAAATATCAACGCCATTGCACGCTACTGAGTTGGATATAGGAGTTTAGAACATTAACAGATAGATTTCCCCAACATTTGAACATTTCCAGACGAACAGTCTGGGAAATTTAGTCACAAGGCCATCCTTTATTTATTTCAGCTTAAAAGTGTGCCTTTTTCTTTACTATGTTTTCAATTACTTCTTGTTGAGGCAACTCGTTAGGCCTGATTTAATAAAAACATTGCACAACTGGATGCTTCGGTGGTGAAATAATTTTGCTTACAATTGCAATTGGACAAAGGTTATGAAAAACGCAATAATAAAATACCAAAGTTTATACTAACGAATACCCAATGAACAGTATCTTCATGCTAAGTGTTATTTCTGTCACTGAGGCGTGACATTACTCCCACGTAACCCAGTCACCACATACCAGAGGATGCAAGAACAGTAACGGCTTAGTGTGACTACTACCAAGCACCTCCTCAACTGACAATGAACTCCGTAAAGCCCTATGAGCTATGAAGTATGTTGTCGGGGTGCAAATGTTGCATGATTGATTAGTCAATTAATGTTTGGTTTGTTAATTATAAAGTCTGTAACTAGATGTATGAAACACAATGCACTTTACATAGCTCAGTAAAAGCCATGCAGCAGATATGTTTGGGGTTTTTTCAGTTCATCGGCTGCAGTCCCGAAATTGGCACCTGTCCCCTCTTTATTCTCTCACCTTCGTTCTTGACATATTGTACCAACACCATAGCAAAATATGGCTGCCCACAGCTGTCTGACTCGGGGTTGTCTCTGGCGTTTCTCCTGATCAAACCCCAGTGGGCTATACTGGATACGTAAATCCATCCTGACAAGCTTTTGTTTTGTTTTTCTACCCCACCCACTTTTCATCTTTTATATATATTTTGTATGATTGCATCATGTGCACTCATGGTCTGCAAATATGAAAAGTGACTGTGGTCAATTTGTTTTGCGATGCACCACTATAATATATACAGGATAGACTGTATAGAGGAACTGCCAGTCTACTGCCAGTTACCATAATGAATTTTTTTGCTTGCTTTTACTTACACACTATACAATTTAATTTAAAAATACATCAGTAGTGTTCCTTAGTACCCCCCTGCATACCACCAATGGTGCTCGCACTATGGTTTGAAAATAATAAATAATGTTGTGTTTTACCACATTGCAGATTGTTAGTGCACAGAACAACAACATCATTTTCCTGCTGCATGGCTCACATTTTATTTTGTTATTTTTTTTTCCCAGAGTGATTTTGTTTGCCATTTCCTACTTTCAATGATAGTGTAGCTTCTCGTAATTTAATGCAAATGGATCACAGTGTACACTTAATTTGTTGTGGTTATATAAGACAACAAAATGCTTATCTTGTAAGTTGATGGAATTCAAATCTAATATCAAAATGTAGACTGATAGAATAAGACCTGGAGAACAAAACTCCCTTGTCTTTGCCTTTTTTTTCATTAGTTTTCCAAAAAATTAAGTTTGGTATATGCAGGCGTTTTACCAAGATCCTGTGCTGCATGTGTTCCTCAGGCCCATGTTTTGCATGCACCTCTTTTTTTTTGTTGTTATTTTTAGACTCTTAATCTTTGCTGTGTTTTTCACTCCCATCTTTGTTTTATTTGATTGTTCTCTGTCTTTGTTTGGATGCACGTCCTGCGTGTGTGCGTGTGTATGTGTGTGTGTGTGTGCTGTCACTCTCTGTCCAGTGTTGGAGTTTGAGCTACGGAAAGCAAAGGAGACCATTCAGGCTCTGCGCGCCAACTTGACTCAGGCAGCAGGTGTGGCGCACTTTAAACTTCTTCTCCACCTAAACTCTCCTTCGTCACAACTTCCGTTCCTTTTCTGAATAGGAAACAAAGCCCAGCATCCATTTGAACTCATTGCCTTATTCTTTTTCTTTGTGGTTCACAGAGAATGAAGTGCCCTCTCAGGAGAGAAAGAACAAGTCAAGCCCTGAAATTCAGGTAAGGGATATTTGTGTGCTGGAATAGCAAAGATTTATGTGATAACGTTCCCTATCATAATGACAGTTTTTATCCTAGTCCTGGGAGTATTAAGTCTACGCACTGTTGAATTGCTTCTTCTCTCTCTGCCTCAGGAGCCGATACGCCCACTGGAGAAAAGGGCTTTAAACTTCCTTGTAAATGAATATTTGTTAAAAAATGAATATAAGCTCTCATCTATAACCTTTTCAGATGAGAATGATGATCAGGTAAACTCCCTACACAAGTGTTAATGCAGTTACAGTATATCACTAAACATAACCACAAAAATGCACTTACTGGAATATATTGAAATAATGAATGTGTCTCTTGTTTTTTCCTGTTTAACGCAGATGATCCACAAGTTTCGCCAAACACATGTCAATCATTTTGTTCCAATTTTTTTCAGGATTTTGAGCTGTGGGATGACGTTGGCCTCAACATTCCAAAACCCCCTGACCTTTTGCAGCTGTACAGAAATTGTGGTACACCATTTCCTCCAGTGAGTGACATGGTTGACGTCGCAGTTGAAACTGATTTTGGCAATATCCCTGGGCACTGTGCCGCACTAGATCACCCGAAGAAGCCTGACCTCTCCCAACAGGTTTGTTCTTGCACACAAGTGACTATTATTTTTCCACATTTCAAAAAATGTCCAATAGTAGTATACTTGCATGGGCTCCAGCTATCTATTATTTTAGTAATCAAGTAATCGATTGATTCGTTTGTTTGATTAATCGAGTAATTGGATAAAAGACACTTTATACCAGTGTTTCTCCGTGATTTTTTTTCTTATGCCCCCCACCACTCAGAAAAAGAAAACATAAATTTGCCTGTAATACAAAAGTAATAATCCTTATTTAAACTATAAACATTTTTGACCGATGTCAAATAACAATAAATAAACAATAAATACTAATGCAAATTGATCAGCAACATTAACTCAGGAGCACAATATATAAAACACGTTAACCTACAAAAAAAAAATTAGTACAGAAATTTGTGCAGATTTAAAATGAGTTGCATGCCCCACTATTTAGAAAAACTGCTTTTAAGCCTTAATGTTTTTTTAGGGAAAATAGTAGACAAAGGTTTAATATAAGAAACTTAGCAAAGCCCTTTTCTTTGATCAGTGAATTAAGGGGTATATTCATGGGCCAGGCAAGGGAGGGAGATGCAAGATTTGTCTTGCATTGGGTTGACATACTGTAGGCTATCAGGACACATTGCTGTTATAGCATCATTAAAAAGTACATTTTGCGTAATAGGGGACCTTTTATCTTCAAGAAAATGCAGCTTTACATTTTACTTGTAATCATTGTGTTCATTTCTTACAGCAGCAAGCAGAGGTTGTCCAAGAGATGGAGTACCAAATCAGTCTACTTAACAATGAGAAACAGAGTCTAGCTGAGCAGATGAAGAAACTTCAGAGGTTTGTAACTCTTGACTTGTACAATAATTATTTAACTCCTCAACCATGTGACTTAACCTCATGATTTCTGCAAATGGATGATTAAAGTACTATTAAGATTTGCAAGCATTTACTGTGCTACTTCAACTTAAGTGTGCTCCAACTTAATTGTTTTTTAGATAAGAGCTGTCTCCATAATGTTGGATCCCCAGTTTGTGATTACATTGCAACTTCTTTGTGGTTGATGGTGTCCGACTCAATGTTGGATAAATTCCAGTTTTTAACCTTTTGTTCCATTCAGCACGATAGGAAATACGTCATGATGTTTAGAATACCACAGTAATTTGTAACCGCATTGAAAAAAATGTTTTGTCATAACTAAGAGTCTCCATTTTACCCACAGTGAGATTCAAACCTTAAAGCAGACAGTCTCTTCCACTGCTACAGTTCCTCTAGAGTGGAGCTCCCAGAATATATCTAATCCCGCATCCTCTTCCACCACCATCACTTCCTCCGCTGAACCGCCTTCTGCGGTAAGTCCTCGTAAATTTACAAGAATGTAAGACTGAAGTTTTTTTGGGTGTGAGTAGGATTTAAAGTGGCATAAAACACATCACACCTAAGGAAATGTAGTGCTGTCTTCAGCCCCCTACAGATAATGGACAGTACCGGGACATACGACAGGTTTCAGGAACTCAGAGTGACCCTCCCTCTACGCAAAACACACCACAATCCCACAATAAGCTTACAAGTCGACCTCCTGTACAGTTTGATCAGCCAAACAGGTGAGAGGATATTGTTATTAATAATACTTAAGCGGGGTACACACACATAGACAATTGGCCTGTGTTTGTCTTGAGTGAATGTGTTCCAATAATTGGCTTCAAAACAGGTTGGGGCCGACATTCGTAAATAAAAAAATTTGCTTCCCAAGTCGTTGCTGCATGAATTGTGACGCGTTACAGAAAGTAGCCAATCAGGAAGCTAAAAAATACATTGGGATTTTTCTTTCAAAACTATTCCCAAGATCACCATCATTCCCTCCTCTCTTATGTCCTCTTTTATATCGCCTGTTTTTCCACAATGGTTGGTTGTTATGAAACTTCTTATTTGATTATGTTGATCACTAGCGGTGGGTGACACTGAATTTTAGTATCAATACAGGTAATAGTATCGCCAAAACTGATACTAATGCCGACACTTTTTAACTTGTAACGTCATAATTATTGAATAATTTTGAGAATTTTTCTCTGTTTTATAATGATTATTAGAACATAGAAAAACATGTTATGTAAATGTTTTTCATAACCAAAGACATGTAATAGTATATAAATTATCCCTTTACAGTTGTACTACACACAATTGTTAGAAGAAAAAAGTCATTATAACAAAAATACCGTAGCTAAAATGTAACAATGTACAAAAATATTGATTTTAAAATAACCACTAAATAAAATAACAGGACATGCAGATCCATCCATCCATCCATCCATTCATTTTCTACTGCTTGTCCCTTTTGGAGTTGTGCTGGACCATATCCGTGCTGCATTTGGGTGGAGGGCAGAATACAACCTGGACAAGTCGCCATCTAATCGCAGGGCCAACACAGAGACAGAAAAACATTTACACACTAGGTCCAATTTGGTGTTGCCAATCAACCTATTACAAGTGCAGGTCTTTGGAGTTAAGAGGAAGCAATAGTACCCGCAGAGAACCCACGCAGTCACGGGGAAAACTTGCAAACTCCACACAGAAAGACCCTGAAATCGGGACTGGAACTTAGGACCTTTTCGCTGTGAGGCACAAGCGTTACCCACTCCAGCACCGTGCTGCCCATGACATGCAGAATTTATGAAAAATTACGCTTTTTGCTCTGATAGTCTAAATGAAACGCTGCAGTCGCATAAACTTATAACAGCAAAACAACAACAAAAGTATCGCTCCCACCACCCTAGCATTGATCCGATACCAATACGCTCCTTGGCATCAATACTATCTATATTTAGATCAGTACGCCCACCCCTTTAGATTAATTTTGTTCACGTGAGATTTCAGGCTTGGAGGACTAAAGTCTGGCTGCGTGTCGCGACAAAATTTCCGTGTGTGTCCGCTCTGTTGATATTATCCCAGCACACCACACAAATATCACAAATGCACACTGCCCATTTTTTGGGGAAGTTTCCCTATCGCTTACAATCACTATGAAAGACAATTGGACCGGATATATTTTGTTTTAATGCATTCTAACTCGGAAATAAACGGAAATAAGTCGGCTTACAGGGGAGCCAATGGGAGGTCCTCTATTCCGCTTATAAAACCCAATAAAAAACATCCGAAAAAAACTGCTAACACTCCATTTACATTTTGTGACTTGAATATTGACCAAGTATTAGTGATATTGTTATTATAAGCGCTAATGCAGAATAACTATTTATAGTGTCCCTGTGATCACAAGCTTGTGTGCCTATATTGACATCATTGAGTAGTAAGCTGCGTTCTTGCTTCACTGCTAGTGAACGTTTATTCTAGATCATAAATAACCGCTTTGACCTGGATCGTAGGACGAGGATGTATTACGACATGTTGGTACACCTTGCCAGCCAATTTAGACCTGGCAGTGGCGAGAACAACACAAGAAAATAGTTGGTTCCAGCCCACTTTTCTTTACGAGGATTGTGAGTCATTCTTCATCTAAACATAATTACAACAAGATTCTATCAGTTGGCATCCTAATGACAGCTGACATTGTACAGTAAGTGATGTTTTATTGTGTTTGTTGGCTTTCATAAAGTCTGCAGTGAGTAATAATCAGTGATGTAGTGAAAAAAAGAACGTTGTGATGCGTTTTTTAAATGAATGCACTGTGGATACTTAAAATGATCAAAATACGTAAATACTATATGTTATCATTGTGTCTGTTACTACATTACATACATACTGATATACAGCATGTATACAAAACCTTAATGGAGGTGTTTGGATGTTTTTTAGTTCTTTTAGAGGTACAATAGAGCGACACCCACACACTCCATTGTAAGCAGACTTTTGACTGTGTTTATTTACTATTTAGAATGCATAAAAAAAGAACATATTTTCTTGTCTTACATAATGATTGTGAATGATTGGCACAATTCCTAAAAAAGTGCAGTTCCCCTTAACGGGTGGGGTCTTTAACAATTAAAATCTCTAAGATTTAGAAAATGTTTGTGTGTACTAGCCTTCAGACATCCATATCTTGTATGTAATACATTTTCATGCAAACAAAATATACCGCTAAGTGTTTGAGGTAGCAGCTGAGTTTTTGTGTGTGTAGTTTAAAGATACCACCACCAGATGGCGAAATATATTTAGATTCTTTTGAGCACACTGTATTCTTAAAACCAAATGAACTGCTCAAACGTCGAGTTTACAATTTCAACCCGCTCCTTTCTATGCTTTGCTAAATGTTTTGGGTCTTTTGGTTATTTGTGCAATCCCAGGAAGTTATCCCCAGCCTTCCAGCAAGCTCTCTTGTCCTTCTGCAGAATGTGCTCAGACAGCCGCCTAGGAGCAGAGGTGAACACTACAGCACACACGTGCACATTTTGATGCCGATATACAAAGCCATGTACTTACGTAATGGTCTTTTCTTGCGTTCAGGTGTCTCGTATAGCAGACAGCGAGGAGAGTGTGATGTTGATGCTGGGCCGCTGCCTTCCTCACATCGTCCCGAATGTCCTCCTTGCAAAACGAGAGGTAAAGTCTGGCTTAGTTCACCAGCCCCTTCAAATATATATATATATATATATATATAAGGGGTGTGAGAAAAAATTGATTCAAATTTGAATCGCGATTCTCACGTTGTGCGATTCAGAATCAATTCCCATTTTTTAGAAATGTTTTTTTTTTTTTTTTACTCAATCCAACAAAACAATACACAGCAATACCATAACAATGCAATCCAATTCCAAAACCAAACCTGACCCAGCAACACTCAGAACTGCAATAAACAGAGCAATTGAAAGGAGACACAAACACGACACAGAACAAACCAAAAGTAGTGAAACAAAAATTAATATTATCAACAACTGTATCAATATTAGTTATAATTTCAGCATAGCAGTGATTAAAAATCCTTCATTAAAATTATAATTAGACATTTATAAAAATTTAAAAAAAGAACAATAGTGTCACAGTGGCTTACACCTGCATCGCATCTCATAAGCTTGACAACACACTGTGTCCAATATTTTCACAAAGATAAAATAAGTCATATTATTGGTTCGTTCAAAAGTTTAAACAAATTGACATTATTGCAATCAGTTGATAAAACATTGTCCTTTACAATTATAAAAGCTTTTTACAAAAATCTACTACTCTGCTTGCATGTCAGCAGACTGGGGTAGATCCTGCTAAAATCCTATGTATTGAATGAATAGAGAATCATTTTGAATCGGGAAAAAATAGTTTTTGAATCGAGAATCGTGTTGAATTGAAAAAAAAATCGATTTTGAATCGATATTGAATCGAATCGTGGGACACCCAAAGATTTGCAGCCCTGATATATATATATATATATATATATATATATATATATATATATATATATATATATATATATATATATATATATATATATATATATATATATATATATATGTGTTTCAGAAATGATCTAGTACCGAAAATAATTAAAGTTAAAGTACCAATGATATTCAAACACATACTAGATGTGGCAAAATTATTAACAAGTATCGCGGTACTATGCTTATACCGGCATAACGTACAACCCTAGTGTACATACATATTTGTAATAATGTGTGTGTGTGCGCGTGTGTGTGTGCGTGTGTACATATATATACATACATACATGTATGTATATAATTGCATATATACATACATATATGTGCATATACATTCGCGATTAAAAGTTTAATATATATACATATATATGCATATATATACATGCATATATATATGCATGTATGTGTGTGTATGTATATATATATTTATATATATATATATATATATATACATACATGTATATATGTGTGTATATATATATACATTTGTGTGTGTGTGTGTGTGTGTGTGTGTGTGTGTGTGTGTGTGTGTGTGTGTGTGTTTGTTCATATGTTCAACTTCATCCATCTACCGCTTGTCCTTTTCGGGGTTGCGGGGGGTGCTGAAGCCTATCT